>NC_142358.1:8615253-8944420 GCF_059441175.1 Urocampus carinirostris
ATAGAAAAAATCTGAATATTGTAATATCCAGACAATCCCAAAAGTTTCAAAAAAATCTTTTGAGAATTTATGACATTTTAGTATTTAAACATCTTTTAAATAATGTAAATAATAAAAGAATATCTTAAATTATCCAGAAGAATTTTAATAAGGATGTTTGAAAAAATAAAAATGAATTCGGTCATTGTGGTTTTGAAACTTAGGTAAGCAGAAAATTAATTAAACATTATAAATGTGTTATTTGACAAACCTTCCTCAGTCTTTTTATTAAAAAAAAAAAAAAAAAACTTCTTTTGTTTTGACAGTGATATACAATTATAATGTATACGGTACTTTGTCACTGCCCATGGACTAAAAGTGGAATGACACCCCAAAATAAAGTACAAAAAACATTCCAACTACCACAATACCAGCAAAAGTAAATGCTTGATGAGGGACAACATTTGCTAGTATTCTGTGACAATATTAGCAATCTACGATGTTGTTTTCGTCTGCTACCAGGAAATCAGACAATACTGATTATCGTCAAAATGGGAAAGACACACAAAGGCACAGTTTAGATTAGATTTTTCACAATTTGAAATGATCAAAAAACATAAATTACGGAGAAAACGTATACATTGACACTTGTGAAAGATGAATAGGTCATCTACCTGTACACAGGTAAACACACAGACACTCCCTCTCTGTTGATTGGGACCGAACCACTTCATCAAAGCTTCGGCGCCAGGTCGAGCCGAGCGGAAAGCCGCCAGTACCACAATAGTCTTCACCTGTAAGCAATACACGAAGAATACAAAACTGATTCCGAAGGCGGCCTGACGGAAGCGGAGTGAAAGGCCACCAGCGCCATAATGGTTTTCACCTGCAAGCAGGACACGGAGAGCACGAAACTGATTCCAAAGGCGGCTTGCTGAAAGCGGCAAGACCACATCGACGGTCTGCCGATAAACAGCAGCGAGCACAGGAAGCAAAGTTTCAGAGACAGGAGGAGCAGGAAGCTCAGTTCTGAATTGTTGGCTCGAACCTGAACGTTAAGAGGTGAAAGTTACAAAACCTTCGATCAACGTTAGGCGTATAAAACTTGAGCTCGAGGTTGGGTTCAATAATTTTGAGTTATAATTTCGGTTTATAAAATTGGAGCACAAGGCTTGGTTTAAGTAAATTGAGTACAAGGTTAGGTTTATAAAACTTGAGCACAAGGTTAGATTTTCAAAAAACTGGACATCAAACTGGAACTCAAGGGTGTATTCATAAAACTTGAGTTCAATGTTATGTTTATAAAACTAGAGCTCCAAGTTAGGGTAATATAACGGGAGTTCTAAGATAGGTCTAAAAAAAAACTTTAGCTTAGGGTTGGGTTGATAGGATTTAACTAAAGGTTAGTATTATAAAATTCAAACTCAAAGTTATGTCTAGAAAATTTGAGCTCAGGGTTAGGTTTATCGTATTCGAGCTCAGGGTTAGGTTTCTAAAATTCAAACTTAAGGTCAGGTTCATATTACTTAAGTTTAAGGTTACGTTTTAAACATTTAAGCTCAAGGTTGGATCTATAAAAGTTAAGCTCAAGGCTAAATTAATGAACCTGGAGTTTAGAGTTAGGTTCATTAAACTCAAGCGGAATTTTAGGTCTATGAACCTAAAGTTCAAGGTTCGGTCTATAAAATTTTACCTCAAGGTTAGTTTTATAAAATATTTAAGCTCAAGGTGAGGTTTTTAAAACTCTAACTCAAGGTAGGGTTTGTAAAACCCAAGCCCAAGGTTAGGTTTATCAAACTCTATCTCAAGGTTAGGTCTATAAAAATCGAGTTCAAAGTTAAGACTAGAAAACTCGTGGTTAGGTTTATAGTATTCAAGCTAAAGGTTAGGTTTCTAAAATGCAATCTTTAGAGTGAGGTTCATTAAATTCAAGCCCAAGGTTAGATTTAGAAAACTCGAATTCAAGGTCCATAAAACTTGATCTGAGGTTGATTAAGTTCTAAAAAAACTCAAGTTCTAGATCAAAGTCTTACCACAGGCGTGTGTCTATAATAGACAAAGACCACGAAAACCGCAGCAGTCACTACAGTGCCTGATACCGCTACTGCAGTGAGTGTGATGCCCAAGGTCTCATTGAACGCCAAGAAGTCAAGCTGGCGACGGACACAGAGCGTATGCTCAGTGTTGGACCAGAACTCAAGCGGGCAACGTTCACAATTGGGTGAATCTGGAAGTCATAGAGAGACAAAAAGGATATAGGACAGCCGGGAAATACAGTAGAACCCCCGGGATACGGCGTCCCCACCATATGACGTTCTGACTTTACAGAGTGGAATAAGATATTTCTTTCAGCCCATTTTTACGGCATTTTACCGACTATACGACATCAACAACATTTATTTGGCGTGTCCAAAACTTTGTGGTATTCGTGCTTATGATGGGTAATGTTTTTATTGGTTGACGTTACATAAAACGCTGGTCTGCTATTGGTTTTGCATCAGGCAATAATGATAATACAGATATTTTATTGGGTGAACTCCCTTCCGCAATGCCTCCCAGTTGATTAAGTTTGAATTTTGTGCTTTGTAGACAAATTGCAAGTCGATAATACTGTAAATTTTCAACAGGTATTCATTGGCTACGGGTCTAGGGCTTGCAGTGATGCTAGAAGAAGACGCGAGAACATGATAAACATGGAACCGAGGATTCCGATTAACAGGAAATCGAATAAGATAGCTGTTAAGGAATGTGGCTCTAACCAATCCGCCATCTTGACAATGATTAAAAATAAATAAGAAATCAAAGAAAGGTTATCTTCTGAGCAGCTGACAATTCTTACAAGTGGAAGGTCTAAAATAAATTGTCATTTTAATCTCCTGTCTCCACCCCTACTGCATCCACCCGCTACTCCATTCAACCTGCTCAAGACTCATCAGACAAGAAGTAGGCTAGATAAAATTACTGTTACCTCCCAGTACATGCCCTACAATCAATTGGCTTCTGGGAGTGATCCCACCTGAGGCGAATCTAATAAATGCAAAGGGAGCTGTATTCAAGGGCAGCTGGCCGGAGAGAAAAGGGGGAAGATGACCAGGCTGGTGAAGCAAAATGCGCCAGTCCATCCACACCGCTGGGTATTGCCAAATCTTTTTTTTCTCCTCAAGTAAGAAGAGGAACTTCTTTTTTTTGTTTGGGCTGTAGACGAGAACGAGTCCTGGCATTTGGTAGTGCTTGAAGACTTTCTCTCTGCCTAAGGTGTTCTCTCCCAAGGCTGCAACACCTTAGAAAAGCCTCCAACAAACAAGCATAGCTCGCCTTCGATTGGAGAAGAACCTTAAGTTTTTTGGGCCCTCACCCAGATCTCCCCAGATCAATTTTTGGTACTTAATAAACCTTTATTTGTGCAATCCTAGTAAACAGTCTTTTGGTTGTGTTTTTTTCCGGGTGTAAAACCTACTCTAGATTCCCCGGGTTCCCCCAACATATACACATCTATATCACACAATAGTGCTCAAGGTATAAGATTTTGTTATTTTAATGTTTTTAAGTGGGGTAACAGGTGTTAGGAACACATTAGCTCAGGGATCTCCAACTTGTTGCCCATGGGTCAATTGCGGCCTGTGAGATGATGGTTTGTGGCCCCAACATTAAGATGATAGTTTAATTTAAACGCAGCCCCCGCGAATTAACAATTATTTTGTAATGAATAGATTTTAATATGAATTACAAATGTTTTTTTTTATTTTTAAATGTTATTTAATTTATATTTTTGTAAGATATACGAGAACAGCGAAATTTTTTTTTCAAAGCTTTTTTTTTGACTTGTGGATAACCAGATATCGGCATCACCCTTATTGAGCCCACCGTTTCGAGACCCCTGCATCAGCTTATTAACATAGGTGTCTATCCCCCACTATGCAGAACTTTCCCTTTGCGATCCCCACCCCAGAACCGATTAATGACATACCCCGGGGGTCTACTGTACACATTCCCTCACCAGTGGTATTGCTTATCTCTCCCTCAGCACAAATGATGCAATCATAGCAGCAAACTGGTTCGCCTTTCCTGGTGGCCACCCTGCTACCAGGTGGGCAACTTTCACTGCAGATCGAAGCAGGCACCTGCAACCAAAACGTAAGCATGCGAGAAAAAAAAAACAGTTTTTTTTTTTTTTTTTTTAATACACCTGACTAGATCCTGAGTGCCACTGCAAGGCCGTGTCGTTTAGTCGGATTTGGTAGCCGTCTACCCTGCCGATCAGGACGAGATTCAATGACCCGTCGGGAAGCTTCTGCCAGTTGACAAGGTCGTATTTGGCGGGGACGTCGGCCCCTTGGAAATAAAGCTGTTCCCCCTGGGGTGTGGTGAAGTTGACCTCGTTGAGGGCCTGCAAAAGCTGAAAAGGAGATGGTAAAAGGTGGTAATTACATATGCCCTTGAAAAACTGAAAATTTATTTTAGAAAAGTCAGCGAGAGGGAAGCCCAACCAGGCGTTGTTTCTAAATCCGAATCCCCTGCAAAATCTGTACACTAAATAAAGCCTGCATGTGTACAACTAGTCATGATTGTGAATATTATAGCGTATAGCTACATCAGGTCACCTCCGGCGTTGGTGAAGTTTGCATTAATATGTCTCAACAAACTCAATAAATAGACTAAGATGGCGTTTTGGTTTTAATCACGCCAATCGCTATTCCTTATGAAACACTTTTCAAAGACTACGATTGCGAAACATGTTCTGTCAAAAGTGCAGCATCGAGAAGCTTAGTTCACGCCAAGGGGGGTCAGATTTAGGCCCTCATAAGTAATCATACATTTTCGGGTTTTCTTCGGGTTCAAGCGATCAAATCAAGTTAATTGGTCCGTTTTGGGCTGGGTTGGGCTTTACTCCCCGCAGGCCATGGTCGAGGTTGTGCCGGATTTCTTTTGAGGCCCGGTCTTACCATTAGGTTATACTAATTTACTGTTAGTCATTTTCCGTATTAACTTAAAAATAGGCACCAAGTATAGGGCTCAGCTTGCACTACAGCCCGGTTCATTTTCTTACTGTAAATGCCCGCTGTATTAGAAAAATAAACCAGGAGACTGCATATGGACTATTACCTGGATGCCAGAGTGATTGGATATACTGCTGCAGTGCCTTTTTCAGCAAGACTCAGGAAAAGTCTGTTTGAGATCCCTAAGTCCCTAGAGTCACAGCAACCTTGTAGATGAGCTCAAGTCTTTTACAGTATCTAATACTTCCCAATATCCAGATAATATTTGTTTTATTAACTTTTCTACCATTGTTAATGAGCTTGTTCTTGGTTTACAGGAATAAGACATTTATACTTGATTTCAAATGATTTATTTCCCCGTCCCTAAAAAATGGTCAGAGGTTTATTTATAGATTTATGTTTCTACCGCATTATGACTAATTTTTTTTGTGTGTGTGTGCTAACATCAATAAAATAACTTGCTATCTCTATTTTGGAGGAAAATATGGTTAAACGGTAAAGCAGAGAACATTTGCAACTTGTATATAAATCACTTTTGAGCAAGCTAAAAATATTTACGTTGGCGAAATGACACCACGTTTTTCCTAACGATCGATGAAATTGAACTTTTATTGCAATTAACCAGCGATTCAAAACAGGAATCATTTGAATATCATGTTGTGAATTGTGGATAATAACTGATGATAAGTATATAGGCATACTATTCCATACGAGTAATTAAGCATTTTAGGAGGAGATCAAGGTTCTGACAGACAAGCTGAAAGAGGGTGTCGCCATATGCAGGCAATACACAAAGAGGTAAGTATTAGTTTCAGGAGCGAGCAGCAGCAAGTCAACTGCAGGAGAGAGAGTGGGAAAGGTGAGATGGCACAACATTCATTTGGACAGGTAACTTAAAATTAGTTTTATCTGGTTATATCAGTATCAGAAATATTTTATTAACACTCCACTTATTGAAACATGAATATTTTGTTTGTTTGTTTGTACATGATTCGATTCAAATTGAATCTTTTCTTCCGGCGCCGTCACGAATGGCAGCCACTCCAGCAGCTCCCGTGTTATTTTCGATTGTTCTCGATTGTTCTCGATTGTTCTCAGCTCAGGGATGCTGCTGGAAATGTGAATTTCCCTTCGGGGATGAACAAAGTATCTATCTATCTATCTATCTATCTATCTAATATCTGAAAGGCCTTATCCTCTAACACCAATACAGTTCAGGTATTAGAGATACCATCCTATGCTACGGTTTTGGCTGCCCTCTAGTGGTCGTTTATAACCAGGTAGTAGAAATTGGAAATTAATGAATAGGCATAAATTTAAGGGGACACTGTGAAACATTTCACCACTAGATGTCGCTATATTTTGTAGTGCTTCAAAGCTTAAGGATGGTTACAAACTATGGAGACTTAATGTGATCAAATCACACAATTTTTTTCTTATGTTTTTCCAATGCCTTTCACAAGGTTTTTGTTTTTTGTTGTACACTTGTGCGCTTTATTTTTTAAATAAATAAAAATGTCTTAATCTGGGTGTAGTGTAAAAAAATGCTTGTTTTATCTAATAATGAAGGTATTATGCTGATTATTGTAATAATATTGATGTTTTTTTTTTACCACCTGAACGCTCTAAATATTACATGTCCCTCTAAATAGCTAAATTTCATGGAATATTATCCTTAAAAATATAATTGTTTCGGATCGGAAAGGGATTTTCTGTACTACTGGTAGATATATTTTATTTTGGTGCGAAGGAGAGGGGGGGAGTGAAATTTAAAGAAAATATGACGTGTAATATAGTATTATTGTATTTTTTTGTTTTGTTTTGACTTTTTATTAACTTGAAAAATTAATGAAAGTCTGTTATTATCCCTTAAATTGGTTGTGTTATAATAAAATGAGCCAAAAAAAATGCACTAACCTCATGGTCAGACTGTGCTCACCTCAGCGGGTTTAACATCTCTTGGGGACAAACATGTGTCGCCTTCTTCCCCAGATACGAGGTTCATTTTTGGGCAGGCAAGTCGATCGTGCAGAGCGTGAGCGGCAGCGTAAACCGCCAGGTAGACGTTATAGGCCTGCCGCATCTGCGAGGTGTCAGTAAAGAGATTGTCCACCATCGCGAGGGACTCGTCCCCCCGACAGGGTGGCCTGTCAGCCCCGCGGTCTAATGAGTGCCCGCCAGCCGGCCTGCAGGTAAACTGCTGCTCCCAGAATTCTCTCAAGACGTCGTCGCCCGGCCGACCGGACGGGGTCAAACCCCGTACGTACTCTTGAAATCCGCCGATCTGAGAGCTCCGGATAGCCATGCCCAGGACCCCGCTTGCCACTTGGGGGGACACGGGGTGCTGGAGGAGACTGCCACTGGTGCTCCAGGCCTCGCTGGCCAAAAATTGTCGGTCGGTCACCTGCCGTCAAAACATAAAATGATCACATGACGTTTTGCTCTACTGTCCCGAGGCTCTTACAATCCCTACCTTGTGAATATTTGCCTATTCATCCGAACAGTTATAATCTCATTTTTATTTTCTAAAGGTACACTGCTAGGGTTAGTAAGCCTCTTTCTACCAGAGGGCCCAACAAGGTTTGAAACTGGGCACGCCTGTACCTGATCCTCCTAGCCCTTTAATAATGACTGTATCAACACCGTACTTGGTTGGGTCCTTTTCAGTTCTTCTAGTATTGTCATTCTGATTATAATTTCATTTTCACTACTATGCCAGGTTTGTTTTTTCTGGTGTCTTTGTTACTTTGCATTTCACAGTTCTAGGTTTTTGTTTGGGCATTTTGTAGGTTGCACTGAAGCCACGTGTTACTTTGGTACTTTTGTCTAGGTTTTGTTAATAAATACTGTCCATGTTGCAAGCAGGGCAGCACGGCGGCGCAGTGGTTAGGGCATGATCAGCACAGTATCTGAGGTAGTGAGATCAAACCCCCTGTGTGGAGTTTGCATGTTTTCCCCGTGCTTGCGTGGGTTTCCTCCGGGCACTCCGGTTTCCTCCCACATTCCAAAGGTTAATTGGCCGGTCCAAATTGACCTTGGGAGTGAATGAGCGAATGAGTTGTCTGTCCCTGTGTGCCCTGCGATTGGCTGGCAACCAGTTCAGGGTGTCCCCTGCCCACTGCCCGAAGATATCTGGGATAGGTTCCAGCACCCCAGCGACCCTACTGAGGATAAGCGGTGCAGATAATGTATGGATGTTGTAAGCACCCCTGCCTCCAGTTTCTGCCTCCCTTTCATGGGTCCATCACATCCTATATCTATATATATATATATATATATATTATATATATATATATATATTATATATATATATATATATATATATATATATATATATATATATATATACTGTAAACTACGGTAACTTTTACCCATTTACAATTCAAATTTCAACTAATGCAAACTGAAACAATGCAGAATCCCTGAATCACACAAACATGTTTAAATGTGTAAAACACAAATAAAAATCTCAACAGTCTACTGAAGATTAGAATTTATGAGTGACTGATGCTGCTTCTTCTGCTATTGTCATACAATGCACTCTGCTTTGCAGCCATCAATATCAATAAAATTAATCCAAATTTGGCTCGTTTATTTTCGTTTATTTGACTCGTTTATTGTCGTCTTTTGTATTGCACTTTCTCTAGACACAGAGAAGACAGCATGCATATTGGCGAATCATTACCGTATTCAATAGGAAATACAATTTTAATGATAATAACTAATAAATTAATATAATCCTGTAATAAAAAATAAAAAAACGTTGTATTAAGACAGATCAAATTCTATCTTGTTTTGTTTGGATCTCACGTTTAGTTGTGCCAGTTGCAGGAACACCTCCCTGACGTCCGTGTACCACGCAAAGACCAAGATGACTCTTGCAGTTGAGGCTTTAATAGCAAGGGCTGCTTCCCTGGCGTCATTCAAGATGTTTGGTCTGTTCAGGGTCTTCATGAAGGCAACACAAACTCCATGGTCCTGGGTTTCCTCCTGAAACACCTTTACACCCAGAATATAAAGATGATCAAAAATAAATTAACTACTCGGGAGAAAAGCATTTTTTCACACTAAAAACTGAGCATTATTATTAGTAATAGCAACGATGTAGGTTTGGTCTTGGCATTTGTGGGACACGTGATCACAAAATATTGATGGCAAGAAAAAAATGATAATAGTGGAGATACCCCTCCCCACGTCCACGCCAAAACTATGCCTGTGATTAATAGTATGAGTTAAACAGAGTTTCCTGCTCTCTTTTCGTGTGTGTCATACACAGTTTAGCGGTTGCTCGTCTCCTTGCGTGTTAAGTCGAGATTAGCGTCCTAGCTCTACTTTCATCCAAAACAAAGTAAAAATTGACCATAAACTGACAAATTATTCTGCGGTTGGATTTTACCTTGACAGCCATAAGACCGTAATCGTTATCAGCAACCACAGCACCGATCCACGTCCACTTAAAGTGTATGGCGAGCCTGGCGATGGCTCGGGCTTGGTAGATGTCACTCGGCATAGTTCTGAAGAAGTTCGGAAACTGGCGGCGGTCACTCAAGCACGGGCAGCTGGACTGGTAGCTCATCTAAACAGGAAAAAGTTTTTTTTTTTTTCTCAATAATGAAGTTTGATTGGCTTTTTTTTAGGGGCTTAGACCATTTTTCTGAGCATAATTTTTCCTTTTTTGTGTTGTTATTGTTTTTAGTGCATCTGTAAATTAAAGTAATGTCCCTGCTTACATTTTTTTTCTCCCAAAAATTGTCATAAATCACTCGTGTCATGCAGATGAATTATACAAATGTTGTGTTATTGATCAGGCTGGCAATGCAACATTCAAGCATCTTTGTAGTTTTTTGTGAAAACATTGTCAAATGCTATTCATACTAATAATATTATTAATGATTAAAAACAGTACTAAGAACATTTGTATATTTTCCATGAATTGTGACACTTATATTTGTTTTTGTTTTTAAATTTGTATTATTGTATTGTACTTTTTATTTACATTGTCTTTCTTTGTTTATGTACATTTTTAAAACTTTACAATAATTTACCCATGTTGTAAATGTAGATAAAAAAAAATATATATACTAGTATATATATATGTCAAAATAATAAATGTCTGTTTTTAATATATTGCAAACATTTAGACAAAGAAAAACTAACAAAAACATCTAAATGGACATATATATATATATATATATATATATATATATATATATATATATACATATATATATAACTACAGTAGTGTGTTATTTCCTCATTAGCAGAAACAATGCTCATTTGTCATTTAATCTTTAACTTATTGCTTGATTGAATCAAGAAAAACATCAGTATTATTTTGCATGGTACACGGCATTGCTGATTTTACTTCTTTTTATTTTCACTAAGAAGCGAAAAATAAAAGACTTTCATTGACTCTAATGCAGACAATGATAGAGTTTTGGCCTTGTGAGGAAAGTGCATACAGAGTAAAAGGAAGTTGTAATTATCGCTTAACAAAGAGAATTGCAATCATTAATAAGGGAACCAATTGTCTGAGGTTGACAGGTATGAATCAGTGTCCATGAACAAAGCACCATTTCCTACATAAACTCACCATCACATAAGAAACATCAACTTACTAAAGGCACCGATAGTGGCGCCAGCACTCTTGAGAGTATCATGGCCGTGTTGGATGAGGCGCCGCCAATGATCAAGGGGACACCTAATGGGACATTTGGTGCAAGATGAAAACACCACTTAGCAAAAATCTCAAAATATTAACCCTATAAAACGGTACCTGGTATTTTCTTCTGAACACCTGAAACTGGGCACAGAAAGTAAAAGTGAACCTGTACTTGAACCATTTGGAGTATCAGCATAGTTTTGGGCTCTTTTTTAAGACAACACTTTTAACTCTTCTTCTCTATAGTCAAAATATGTTTGGGTACTACTGGAACTGAATTATGTAAGATTAAATACACACACAAAAACAGAGTTTGTGTCTGCCTATTTTTTTCTCTTCATAAATCTGCCTGGAAAATGAATGTACCAGGGTGGTGGGACTCAATAACACAAAAGCATTACAGCCCAAAGTCTTTTTTGAGCTTCATCTCAAATTTAGAAAATATTGTTTTCAAATTTACATATTTTTTGTATGTCAGCCAATATTTGACTTAAATGCTCGCCGGCCTGTAAATTCGATTTAATTTAAAATTGTTTGGTAGCATTCAAATCTGCGGAAACTCAGCATTCTAAACATATTCAATATGTTCTGTACATATTAGATTTCCCTCGGCTATGACGCTACCGGCCCAAAGAAATGGGAAACGTTGAATACCTTTCCTGTAGCTTTCTTCAGGGTTGCAGGTTCCGTCATCTCCGCCGACCAGCGCCAAGGCAGCCTGCGATGCCCAAGGGTGCATTGCACAACTGTCACGGATGTGGTAGCCCAAGGTCACTCCCGGCAACAGATGAGGACTTTGGTTGATCTCCTCCACGGCGAACACCATCGAGTAAATGTATTGTAAGGGGAGCTGCTCCAAACTGGGAGGAAATATGAGTGTGGTTTTGTGATTAAAAGGAAAAAAATGTTACCAAAAAAGTCCTATTATATACAATTCATTATTTTGCCTTATCTAAGTTATTGTAAAAACATTTGGAGAAATACATTTAAGAGAAATATGGAAACGTTTAATCGATTACAGCAGAAAGCTATTAGGATTGTGCATAACGCTGGGTACAAATAATATAAAAAGAAACTGTTTTTTAAATCAAGCATGTTAAAACTTGAAGATATAATAAAACTTAAATATTCATCAATATTCAACGCAAGTTAGCATCAACTGCCAACTACAATTGTTCCTATACAAAGCAGACAATCATGATATCGGGGGAATCTGTAAATTCGAGAACCAATATTCTTGCACATTAAAAAGCAACCGGAAAAGGTATAATTTCATGAAATGATTTAGATTAAGACCTTGAAAATGTCTCTTATTTATATGAATCTAAACATTATATACCATAGGTATTTTAGATACATATTCTAAATAGATTATTCTTACCCCCTTGGCAAAAAAACAACATTTTCTGCAGGTTTTTTTTAATAAGAACATAATTTTTCTTGTGTTTCTGGTAAAATAAAAACACGTATAGTTAAAATAAGCAAACTTGTATTGACTGGTTTTACATTTTTGTTTAAATAAGTAGAATGATCTACAGTACGGTAGTTGAGTTAATTTTAATTTCTTAAGGGTGATAAGTATTGTAACATTTATATTCATATTTACTTTATGTATTCTATTTTTTTCACAATGTCGTTGTAGAATTTTCAAAGCACTATTTTATTATACACTATTTTCTGATGCACTTCCAACCTTCATCTGTCCTAATATCCTAATATTATTTTTGTTTTATTTAATTTCTCTAAGTTTTTTACTACATTTCATTCTTGAGTACCACGTCTAATCTCATTATTAATCTTCTTATCAATGACAAAAAAGACAAATCTATTCTATTTAACGTGATCTGGCCTCTTAATTCTGGAAACACAGTTGAGCATCCCTGGAAATCCCTAAATAACTTCTCACAACCCTACGCTACCTTACATCAAATTGTATCCATTCATTATCTGCACCGCTTATCCTTGGTGGGGTAACGGGGTGCCGGAGCCTATCCCAGCTATCATCGGGCAATGAGCAGCGAGCCCTCTGAACTGGTTGCCATCCACATCAAATTTTAAGATACGGAAAACATCTTTCAGAAGTGCTAATTTCAATATACTTCCTGAATTGCAAAAAAAGAGGAAAGTCTCCGACCTTTGGCAGAAAATATGCATTTTAAAAAGAACATTTGTATTTCTCATTATTTCTTTTCATTTTCAGTCATGTTGCAACAAACATTACATCACAATATGAAAAAAATCACCAGAAAAGAAAAAAGGGATGACAGGTTTAAGCAAAAGGCTTATAAGAGACTTGTCCCCAAAGAAACTTTGGAAGCTTCTTCTATCAATTATATAAACAAATGATAATTTCTTACATCATTTTACAATTATTTGTTGATTCATTTAAAAATGATCACATTGTTTTAATCACAATATATACAGTATTTTCCAATTTCTGAGATTTATTTTCTTCTTCTTCTTACTTTCTAACAACAATATGATGTGTGAAATCTAAGATAAATTAGAAGAACATTTCTAATATGAAGATGAAATTAAAATTAAAATAAGCAAACTTGTCTTATCTTGCATTGACCGTTTCTTTTTTAATTTGAACTGTTGGTAAAACATATGACTTTAAATAAGTAGAATTATGTACACTATGCCACATGAAATATTTTTGCTTATTCTATGGATGATATATCTAGAAAAATGTATGTTCATCCTTTTTTTTGCATAATGCTGCTTATATTGCCATTGCACTATTTTTATTGAACTAGTTTCTGAAGCAATTACAACTTACTTATATATAGGGTGTCCCCAAAAGGTATACATGGATTATAACTCAATTTCTTATTCTTTCTTTGTAGACTGAACACATTGAAACCAGTAATGACAGCCAGACTTGACTTTGACGGAAGGACATTTATTCTAAAATGCTGCTTTAAATATGAAGTTTGAAGGCAATTTAGGAGGGAGTACAAAGAACCAACAACACAACCTACTATAACTCAGATTTTCAATTTTAATCCGAAGGAACTGTGTTTTCATACTTAGAATAGCATTTTAAATAATTGAATTATCAGCTGCTAAAATGTACATATATTTTTGGAACACCCCGTATTGCCTATTTATCCTAATATTCATTTTTTAAAATTAATTTCTTTGAGTTATTTATTTCATGTTTATCCTAGAGTGAGGCATCTAATCTTGCTTTCAACAAAGGTCTGTTCAATGAATGACAATTGAAATAAGTCTGTTGTATTCTGTATACATAAAAAATGTGAGGTTTCTACCCAGTGCATTCTTTATAATCAGGCTTGTCTGTAAAATCGTGATCCAAAACAGGAGGTGTGTAGTGGAAGTGAAAGAGTCCCCCGATGACCACGTCTCCATCCTGGAAAAGCCCCCGACTGGCCGTGGTTCCCCATCGGAAACAGGTCGGTGCCGAGAGGCCCGTTTGCCGACTTACCAGCCCTACCAGGATTACCAGCGGGGCCGATGAGGGCCACCGTCGAGGGGAGAGCCAGGACAGCCAAGACATGGAGGACTGTGAAGAAGAGAACCTGCAATGATGTAAGACTGTCCCAAAGTCAAAACGTGAAGACGTTCACCTGAGTGGGATTTTGTCTGAGTGACCGTCTCCTGCTCTCTCTCCTAGTTTTTCTATTTCTGAGTGTCGTAACCTGCTCGGGGCGTAATAACTCGCTTCGCCCGAACATCGAGCAAAAACAGTCATTAAAAACAGGCAGGTGTGTTTTTCACCGGTAAAGCAACAACAAGGACCAAGGGGGGAGGGGGACTTCACATGTCCAGGGGAGGACGATAATTATTAGACCAGTATTATCGGGTGGGTGAGTTCACGGTTATCAGCTTGATAACAAAAAAAGACCTACAATTGGTCACATGAAGGCATGATGTGATATTACATGTTGTATTGTTTCTAATTTTTATGGATGGTTTACTTTAGCTCCCCAATGTTGTGTTGTTGTGTGAATTCATAGAGCAGGGTTGGGCAACTTTTTGGAGTCGGGGGCCACATTAGGTTAAAAAAATTTGCCAAGGGGCCGATCCTGGAGACCTAACCAATTATTTTCATTCATGAATAAATATACATGCAGACATCTACATGTTATATTGCTTTATGTTTGTTTTTAAAGGGACGGTATCAAATATTTGACCACTAGATGTCGCTGCATTGTGTAGTGAAAAAAAAGTGAAGGAAAGCACAAGAAAGAATAAAAACTTAAGAGACCAAACAGCATTTTTCTTTTTCTTTCCTTTACCCAGCATTTCACAATGTTTTGGGTCTTTGTGGGTACCCTTAGCATCAATATGTTTTAAAGCATTTCCATAGTATTATTTTTGTATAGTTTTTGTAGTAGTCAATAGTTATTTTGCAGTATTTTCACAGTAGTATATTTGTAGTACTTTTTGTAGTATTACTTTAGTTGTATTTTTCGTAGTATTTCTGTTGTAATATTTCTATACTAGTATTTTTTGTATTTCTGTTCTAGTATTTCTGCAGTAGTATTTCTGAAGGATTTCCATGGTATTATTTCTGTGGTATTTTTCGTTTATTTTTCTTAACTGTATTTTCGTAGTATTACTTTAGTATTGTTGTGATACTACTGTAAACATATGTTTGTAGTACTTCTGGTTATATATTTCTGTAGTAGCATTTTGGTATTATAGTATTTTTTGGGAATTTCAGAATGAAATCCAGTTATAATTAGGTTCATTTTTTTCAGCACTAAATTTGATACCAGTAGTAATTGTGTAATATTTCTAGTATTTCTGTAGTAGTATTACTGAAGTCCCACAAGGGGTACAAAGTTTGCAGCCAAATTGTTTTTTTTTCTATTAAGAGTAATTCTTTTACTATTATATAGTGCCATGAAAAAAGTATTTGCTCCCTTAGTGATTTCTGTGTTTTTGCATATTTATCACTCACATAACACACAAAGAGGGAGCACAGCAACACAGTGGTTAGTGCGTATGTGGCACTGTTCTGAGGTCATGAGATCAAACCTTCCTGTGTGGAGTTTGCATGTCCTCCACGTGCTTGCGTGGGTTTCCTCCGGGCACTCCGATTTCCTCCCACATTTCAAAAACATGCATGTCAGGTTAATTGGCCAGTCTGAGTTGTCCCTAGGTATGAATGTTCAAGTGAGTTGTCGGTCTCCGTGTGCCCTGCGACTGGCTGGCAACCAGTTCAGGGTGTCCCCTGCCCACTGCCCGATGATTGGTGGTATGGGCTCCAGCACCCCCGGGACCCTACTGAGGATAAGTGGTGCAGATAATGAATGGATGGATGGATATCACACAAAGACTACCCAAGGAAAAACAAAATTCAGAAATCAGGTCATAGGTCAAATACTTTCTTACGGTACTACATATACGAAGGTGTTTGAGTTTTCGGACCTTCTCCTTCAGGATCTTCTGGGAAGCACCAGAATTAATTATTTCGTCAACCTCAGCAAGTACCGCTATGCTTTTTAGTATGCATCACGTTCTTTTTGTAAAATGCTGTGCCACTTTTACGCCAGATGTAACGGGTTGCACACATTCTACAAAGTTCACTTTTTGATTCCTCAGTCCACAGAATGTTTCTCCAATAGTATTGAGGATAATCAAGATGCTTTTTTATCAAATGTGAGACGACTCTTTGTGTTTATTTATGACAGCGGTGGCAAGCAAGGCCTGCAGTTTCTTAGATGTTTTATGGGGTTCTTTTGTAACATCATTGATAAGCCGTATTCACACTCTTAAGTAATTTAGTTGGTTGACTATTTGACTGTTCCAAGTCTGACAATGGTCAGGTGGAGTCCTCAAGCCTTGGGAAAAGCTTTGTGACCTTTTCTGGACCGGTACATTTTATTTACTTTTATTTCTTATTTCTTCTGGAAATTCTTTGGATCGTGGCATGTCAATTGTGTTCTTGTAATTTTGTAGCATACTTCACTTTGTTTCAGAAATTTAATTTAAGTGATTAATGATTCAACACAGGTGGCACAGCGGCGGAGTGATTAGCACGTCCGCAGCACAGTTCTGAGGTCATGGGATCAAATCCAGCCAGAGTACCCGGAGGAAACCCACGCAAGCACAGGGAGAGCATGCAAACTCCGCACAGAAAGGCTTGTAGCTGGATTTTATCCCATGACCTTAGAAATGTGCCACAGACGCTAACCATTCAGCCGCTGTGGCGCCCCCAAAACAGACATTGAAATACAAATCACTTGTTGGATGTGCATTGGTCAACTGTCTTTTTTGTTGTCACTGCATTGTCTTCACACATATTCATGGTACATATAGCCAGGTATTGAAAATTTGGATTGTATGGGAAAAAACGCCAAAAGGAACCACTTATAACTTTATTTCTGGCCAAAAGACAAAAAAAGGCTTGGTCATAAATAATTTCTGTGACCTTGTTGTCTGTGCTTTCAAGTATGTATTTAGGTAATTGTTTCGGTTTAAATTAAGTATTTTTTTACATTTGTCGTTGCAGTTAATTTAAAACACATATAATAAAGTAGTGGCAGCACTGCAGCGCAGTGGTTAGCGCATGTGCGGCACAGTTCTGAGCTCATGAGATCAAACCTCCTGTGTGAAGTTTGCATGTTCTCCCTGTGCTTGCGTGAGTTTCCTCCCACATACCAAAACATGCGTGTCAGGTTACTTGGCCGGTCCAAATTGTCCCTAGGTGTGAATGAGCGAGTGACTTGTCTGTTTCTGTGTGCCCTGCGACTGGCTGACAACCAGTTCAGGGTGTCCCCTCCCCACTGCTCCAGCACCCCCGCAACCCTTCTGAGGATAAGCGGTGCAGATAATGGATGGATAGATGATAATAAAGTAGACTGTATTTGCAGTAGGGCTGCACGGCGGCTGGATGGTTAGCGCGCATGGGGCCATCCAGCCGCCGTGCATCCCCACGGTTCAGATGTTCAGGGTTCAAGTCCGGCTACCGCAATCTCGCCGAGTGGAGTTTGCATGTTCTGTGCCTGCGAGGGTTACCTCCGGCACTCTGGTTTCCTCCCACATTCCAAAAACATGCTTCTCAGGTTAATTGGCCGGTTCAAATTGTCTATAGGTGTGAATGAGTGAGCGTGTGAGTTGACTGTCTCTGTGTGCCCCGCGACTGGCTGGCAACCAGTTGAGGATGCCCCTGCCCACTTCCTGAAGATAGTTGGGATGGGCTCCAGCACCCCAGCGACCCTACTGAGGATAAGCGGTGCAGATATTGGATGGATGTGTGGGTGTTTGCATTAAGTCATTGGTTTATTTGGTTACCTTTCAATGGCCTAGATGAAATTCAGTATTCCACTTTTTACTATGTCACTTTGAATGTTTAGTGTAAATCAACCCCAGGCTGCTCTTAGAGTTGGATTTTGTACCATTTTAGATTATAAAGCATCGGTAAAACATGCCGCCCTCCGAGGTTTTATGCATTGCCTGGCCAGTAGGGAAAGTTACTCACGCTGCCAAATAATCATTTGAAGGATTTTCTCTGCAAATAAGCAAATTTGTTGTTTGCGTCTGTGGCCTTATTTACTGTGTCTGTGGATTACTATCTAATTACAACATTTTACATCGAGTATTTTATGTATATTCGTCATGACAGATTAGAGCATGGAGTGAGTCATAGTAGCTATGCAATGGATAAAGTAACAGGGGGACCACAAATCTAATTTTGCTTAAGGCCCCATAAAAGCTTGGGCCATCCCTGAATTGGATCAATTAGCGGAGCTCTGAGTTCAAAGCAAATATGGTGAAGCAGTGTTTGGCTGTTATGCTGCATTCAAATAAAAAAACGCTTTCTGATGTTTTTTTTCTTTAAAATTTATATGTATTTACTGCATAATATTTCTTTCAGTCTTTTTTGTTGTTCTTATTATGACCACATTTGTATTAATTCCTATTTCTAATGCAATTTTCAAGGTAAATTTAGTTATCCGTGGAATAAATAATAAATTATGATTTAAAATACACAAACAAGGACAAAGAAAATTAGACTTGTCTTCACCTTGCTATTTTTCATTCATTGTCATTGATCACTTTTCGTTTTATAGTTGTTTGACTTAGAATAGTGAAAGAAATAAAGGATATAAGAATTAAACATTATGGGGGGGATTTACTTTATGAAATACGAACACTTAAGTCTCAGGTATTTCACACAGATGTCATTTTCTTGACGTGCTTTGTTTTTTCAGGAGTGGACAAAACCACCCTCAGTGGTATGTTGGCTCCCTCTAGTGATACGTAAAAAAACTACTCATTATCCAGAATCATGTATCATTCTCAACTCATGATTTATTCATGAACTTATTCATTTTAAAGAAAGATGTATTTTCCTGAAAATGAAAATAAAAATAAAAACGCAAGATGACTTACCGTAAGTAAATTAGTGCCGTGTTGTGTTTGCAAGATTTATTATTGCTTAAAAGCTGTGTAAGTTACTTCAAAAGTATTCTACCTGCCGACGCCATCTTCTGGCTGAAATCGTGCAAGTATGTGAAATTCTTAGATGCGTTCCAATGAACTCTTTCTTTTTCATCTTTTTGGGGAGTTTGGGTCAGAATTTGGACTGCAAACAAAGCAGTCATATTTTGACGTTCAACATTTTCATCCTACAAATAAAGTAAAACCACGACCACGACCCCCCCAGCCCCTCCGCCTCCTTTCTGCCAATCTAATAGGGTGAGTGGCCGGAACACGGATGATAAAACTAAGATAAAAGCAGATAGGCACAGAGAAAAAAAACGATATAAAGAATATTTGAACACAGTTGGCCATTGTTAACACATGCTGTGTGATTCTATCACGTGAGACGTGTTTACAGAAGAAACTTGAGAAGGGACTGCACAATACACAAAGAGGTAAGTATTAGTTTCAGGACCGAGCAGCAGCAAGTCAACTGCAGGAGAGAGAGTGGGAAAGGTGAGAGGAGAGAGTGGGAAAGGTGAGATGGCACAACATTCATTTGGACAGGTAACTTAAATTAGTTTTACCTGGTTATATCAGTATCAGAAATTGTTTTCCCCCCATTGAAACATGAATATTTTGTTTGTTTGTTTGTTAGTACATGATTCAATTGTTTGTTTGTTTGTACATGATTCAAATTGAATCTTTTCTTCCGGCGCCGTCACGAATGGCAGCCACTCCAGCAGCTCCCGTGTTATTTTCGATTGTTCTCGATTGTTCTCAGCTCAGGGATGCTGCTGGAAATGTGAATTTCCCTTCGGGGATGAACAAAGTATCTATCTATCTATCAATAGAAACAAATATTTAATTATAATCTAAGGACACTTCAAACTGCGCACTTCCCATTCAACAAGCGGAAATACAATCATTAATAAGGAGAGCCATTGGCTGAGATTGATAGGTATGCAATAACCTCTTTTAAACCATCGAAGAGGAACCGGCATCCTGTCATAGCAGATATTGACACTGTAATTTACATAATTACTGATATGAGTATTACATTTGATTACATTTAAAATGTATCAGTGATTTGGTCTGTTTACTCACAGATACAATATCTTAAAATAGTACAGCTGGTACAATTGACAGGTATGCTAACATGTTGTTTGGTAAAAACAGATGTTCATTTATGTTGTGACAAATGAAATATTTGTATTTAAATGTACTTATTCACTTTTTTTAGGCAACCCTAGCTCTTACTGTAGTTTAAATTCCATGCCAATTATGAAAAAAATATATCGCAAAAGACAATTTTTGGGGGGTCCACCTTATAATCTGGTGCGCCTTATAGTCCGGAAAATAAATTGCACCAACCAGCTGTCGTGTGCAGAGCAGCATCGGCCTTCTGCTCCACAAAAATGAGAAATGAGAAAATGTGTCAGTGGTAAACAGGAATTTTTGGCAAGGTGTACGGTTTGCCAGCTATTTTTATGAGCAATTACCTCTCATTTTGCGCCTCTTTATTTATTACTAAATAAATCTGATGCTTGATAACAGAAGAGCTTTATATCGGGTCATTATGCAGTAGGGGAATTTTGCAGTAGATTAGCAGACTAGAGAAAATATCATGACCACTTTATAGAAAGCTTTGTGACCTAGAGAATAAAGACAGATGGCGGATGCGCTTGCGAGTCATATATATCAATTAAACTCTGTAATTCTGTGCCTGGCCCATGTTTAAAATTTAAAATCAGCTATAATGTGACTCCTGTCGATCCCTTTTATGACTTTGGTACACCATTAAAGCTGTGGAATTGTATGCATAGCTAAATAATTCTGATGAACAATGTTGGTATTGTATTGGCACAGCTAGAAAATATTCACCATCATCCATATAAAGATTAAATTAATAATTGTGTAATTCTGCATGAATTTAGATTACAGAATCAATACAGTCAAAATGATTTTAATAATCATGGTCAAATCTTAAAAAGCCCCAGTGTGTAATATTTGACCACTAGAGGGCACTGTTGTCTCATGCGAACAAAAACCAGTACCAAATGATTATTGCGTAGTGCCTAGATGCCATGCAAACATGGCGGCAAATACTTGTATAGATTCCACCATGTTTGAGAAATATAAATTTCTCCAACTTGGACTTTTTCTTATACAAAAAAATAACATCAGTATGACAGTTCATGTATTTTTGCCTATTCAAATCGATGTGATTTTTTTTTCCTGAATTAGTTATTTGTACCACTAGGAGGGACTAAATATTACGTACTGTCCCTTTAATGCTGATTTAACACTTGAGTTCAAATTAACTGCCCTTCACCATTTGACTTTGGTCTTTTATTTGAAATATATTTATTACATTAATTTAGCCAGATTTTAACATATTTTGTGCTGCCAAAAATGTATTTAAAATATTTTCAAGTTAAAGCTTATTTAAATGTTGTTGTTAAACTAATTAGTAAGTTAATCATTAATATTTCATTTTATATCTTTTACTTTTGAGTCAAGGGATTTTATAAACTGCTTTACTTCTTGATTTAAAGCTTTTTTGAATGAGGTAAAGCTTTAAATCTGATTAAATTGTAATTTTCATTGAATTAACAATCATCTTTAATTCTCAATATACCTTTTGAGACAATGCTTCGAAACATTTTAATTCTTGAGTTGAAGTTTTTAAACGGTTAAAACATTAGTCAAAGTTGATTTACCTCTTGTTCTGATTTTAATAATTAATGATATATTTTTAAATAAAATAAAATCTTTAAGACACGGCGCTAAAAAAAAACTACTTCATTTCTTGAGTTAAAGCTCAAAAACCTTTGTAATACATGAGGTCAAGTTTTAAAAGTGTGAGTTGAAGCACATATGCAGTATATCTTTTCATTACGGAAAATGGTGTTTATTTAAGAAGTAGCATGTCATACGAAATACTGTACCCTTAAATGATATGGGGATATCATCTGTAGATACAAACCTATACCTCAAAAGGTAATTCACTTTTGACATCAAAAATAATGATTTATTGTTATATTATTTAACCTGATTATAATTACATTCACTTCATGAGCATTATTGCTTTTTTTAAACCACGAGATAAAACAAAAACATTTTCAGATAAGACAAAAATCCAGTTTAGTGGTAACCAAATGCTTCATTTGTTTTTATTGCGTTGGTAGGAAAAATGCTCAAAATCCTCCAATGAGCAACAATAGAAAGTAAAAGATGATTCAACACTGATAACAATAAAAAATAATACATCTTTGCTACACACTCTTCCACACCGCTGTACACGTATTTCCAATCTGACTTAAGTTGTACAAATGAAAAAAACAAAACAAATAAAAAACACACCAGATTCGACAAGTTTGTATTCTGTATCAAAGTAATTAAAAAAATAAAAGTCTTTAAATCCCAAATCTTTTTTTTTGTTTACAGATGATAGATGGCCTGCAACCCCAAAATCTGAACAGTTGCTCAAGCGTCTTTCGTGTAAACGGGTGCATAATCATGCTCGATGCCTTCTTGTGCACACAGATAAAACAACACTAGAGACTCCAAAACGCCGTCAGAATTATTTACAAATTGATGAAGAGGGGAAAAAACTCACTTGTATGTTTGTTTTTAGTGTTATTACACAGCATATTCAGATTATACAAAGACACACTTTCGGCATAACAATCCAATCTTTTTTTTTTGCTTTGGTGACATCACTGAGACAACAATAACACGTCTGTCTAATTTAGACATAAAACAGGATACTGTAATTCCTCGCTTATTGTTAATAGGGACCAGAAACCCGCGCTCGCAGCAAGTCGACCAGGGATAATGGATCGCGGTCGCACGGTTGATTTTCATTTTAGGCAGAAAGAATCGAAAAAAAGTCTCCATACACGATACAAGTTTGCTCGGGAGCAAGTTTGCCCTGGGGATAAGGGAGTGCAGCCAAAACAGTGCAGTTTATTTTATGCAGACCATAATGGCATGCTTCAGCGGCCTGAACTTTAATAAAAGCACTTTGCTGGACCTTGCTCTTAGAAATAAGCAAAAGGGGATAAAGAGTTGTGGCCACAACCCTGCATTTTATTTCATCCACAATGGTCAACTGTGGATAACAGATTAGAGCCAAAACAGCCCAGTTTGTTTTATGCAGGCCAAAATGGAATGCTTCAGCGGCCTGAACCTAAAAAAAAAAAAAAAACACTCTGACCTTGCTCTCAGAAATGGGCAAATAGGGATAATGGATTGTGGCCACAACTGTGCATTTTATTTCATCTGGGCGTTTCAGAAAAGTGCCTTTTGCCAGTCCCTGCAAATATGGGATTGTGGATCGCGGCAGCACAGTTGCTGTTCTTTACAGGCAAAAAGAACATTAAAAAAAGAACCGCCACGAATGAAATAAATGTGCACTTTTGCCTGGTCCCTACACCAATAGTCAACCAGGGATAAGTGATTGCAGTGAAAACAGTGTAGTTCATTTTATGCAGGCCATAATGGCATGCTGCAGCGGCGTTAACCAAAAAAAGCGCTCTGCAAGTTGCTGCTTTATTTAATAGTTGAGAGAGGATAATGAATTGCAGCCAAAACAGAGCATTTTATATTAGGTGAATGACATGCATACCAATAAAAGGGCCTTCTGCCGGTCCCCGCTCACAGAAATATGACAGGAGAAACTGCATCACGGCCAGACAGGTGCAGTTCCGGCTTGGCAGAAAAAAACGGTGAAAAAAAGAGCTTTAAGGTCCGACTCTGCTGACTCTGCCAATCCTGGCTTGCAGCTATATATGTGATCAGGAATAACAGATCTCGATCGCACAGGTGCTCTTCATCTTAGGTGAAAAGAATGGAAGACGCACCAAGCATGACACAAATTTGCTCTATCAGCCCCTGACCCTAGACATTGTTAACCAGGGATAATGGATCTCAGCTACCACTGTATATCTTACCCATGTCAGAATGGTACGCCATAGACAAAAGTGCTTGCTGCTGCATCACGCAATTAGGCATTCGGGAAATGGATCGCTGCCACACGAGGGTAGTTCAATTCAGGTAAATAATGGCAAAAAAAAGATCCACCAGGCGGGACAAAAGTGCGATCTGCCAGTCCCTGGATGCTGTAATATGAGATAAGGGATAATGGATTGCAGCACCAAGAGTGCAGTCCATTTTTGGTGGACATAACCGCAAAAAAGAGCAGAAAATGCCCGATAAAGAGCACTCTGCCGGTCCCCGCTCTCCTCAATATACAATCGGGGATAATGGACTGAGTGCAGTTCGATTTTTAAAATGAATATCTTTTCAACCCATTATGTACAGAGACTGTGAAGTAGTGAGGGATTACAGTATCGACAATACAGCGCCAGACTAGAACAACTTTTAACTAGAAAGACCGTAAACACTTTGTACGTGAATCTCATGCTGCTTGTATGGCATCACTTTTGTGCAAATAATGTCCGAAAGTGGCGACAACCATATCGAGGTGACAAGAGGGAATAACCATGCAAAAAAAAACAAGATGTCATCGTACCATGGTGCTAACATTTCGGTTAACAAGCTAACAACAGTGTACCTTTGTTGTACGTATGTGGCAAGAGTATTCCTTACCTTCTCTCTTTTTTTTTTTTTTTGGACGAGAATCAACCGACGATGAAAACGATCGCTGAGGTTCAACAGAGAGAATGGTAACAAGGGAAAAGGGGCAATGTGATAAAAGAAAAGATTAAGTATTGCTTCTCTTTTCACGGTTCATTCGTTCCATGACCACCGTAATAACTGTATTTTCACAAAAAATGTGGTGCAGATAAAAGTCTCAGATTTTTTTAAAGTGTGCAGCGCGCCATATGCTGCAGTGAGACTGCCGTTCACACTGTTGAGCTTAATTTTTGGGTGAAATCCAATTTATTTTTGTGAGATTGTTCACATTTCCAACTAAATTCAACGTGACATTTCAAGTCTCTCCTGTTTGAACGCCACAAGTGTCCTTCTTGCACAAAATTGGAAACGTGACGTCCATTATTTGCATATGTACTTATGGATGCTAACGCCAAAGGATTTTTACCAATTTAAAAGCTATTGTGGTAATGGAGGCTGAACAGAGTTGTTCCCCCATGTAGTAATTGAACTCAAAACTTAATTTTCCCTCTATTGAATGTTTTCGGTGTTTCCTTGCGAAAAAGCTGAAAATTGAACTCTGACAAGTTTTGTGTGTATTTTGTCATCAAGATTTAAATAAACCACAACCAAACTTAGTTTTGCTCCCGCTGTATTTTTAAATACGCAGACTTGCGTTCTTGTAAGACGGCCGCAGCAGAGGGCACCCTATCTTGCGGTGCGCCCTGTGTAAGGGTTAAATAAAGAAACAGTATGGAGACTTTGCCTTTTAAGATGGTGCGCCCCATGGTTGTGAAAAAAAATGCTAACTTTCGGGAGGTAGAAACCATATATCATCTGGGATATTTTTACGCATGTGGAACTTGTTGTACAGAGACAAATAACACATGCAAACTCGGGTGTATTCGCTTAAAAAGCCTAATGTGTAGTGGTTGATTCCTCTAGGACATTTAAATTGTATCTTCTGCTCACAAGGTCAAAACATAACAGTGGTATCCATCCATTTTAGTGTAAATCCATGCTCCTAGTCTTAAAAACAATTCATTTGAATTGCTCCATAAGCGCCCAGGAAACAGAAGGCAGTTCTCCGATTCATTTAAGTGTAAAGGTGCTTGTAGAGTGAAGCTGAAATATCACAAAGTATGTATTTAAACATGTAACCTTTTAAATAAAAAAATCAGCCATGCACCAAGGACGCGAAAATTGAACCGTGAAATGGCGAAGGAATACTTTATGATAACAAACATGACTAAAGACTCAAAAAAGGAAATGGTAACAAGGAATACAATTCAGCTGTTACAATCTTTAAAGCGCTTTAGTTCGAATCAAAGATTGCAAATAGGAGCCTGTAGCTACCATCATTAGCACAGCTAATGCTAACACCACAGACATGAACTTTTTACATTCTTGGCACTGCTTACCCTGAATAATAAAACAAAGGGCAGGTAATAGTTCCTGGGTTTTTTTAGGGATTAAAGTTACAATTCTGTCAGGCGTTTCTTTTCAATTTCAGATTATAGGTTAAAAATGTATTTTGTCCCAATTGAAGTGAGAAATACATTATAAAATCTCTCTTGTGATAACAATTAACACATTTCAATGGCAATACAGATCAGGGGTCAGGAACCGATGGCTCTTTTAATGAGTATATATGACTCTGAGATAGTATTAAACTTGAGCAATTATTTAATATACTTTTACATGCGGAGATGATTGTTGAACGTGCGGAGCCCAGGCAATACTGACTAAGGGCTTAGTCCAGTATATATAGGAAACAATTTTGACTATATTTTACAGTCAACGCGTCACAGCAACAGACAAATCGCTCAATAATCATCTGTTGAAAAGTCCCACAACAAACTTTAAGCACCTAGAAAATCTAGCAGAGCTTGATTGGGTAAGGACAGGTCGCGCGCACGCTAACTCCTTACCCAGCGCCGTCTGCACTGAAGGTTAATGCAATGGTACCCCCGTTTGCAATATTTAATGACACTTTTACAAAAAAAACTTTGCTCGAACCGTGTTTTGAAACCATTATTTACGACAATAATTACTTTGAAAAAGAGCCTCAACAGTCTTAAGTAACTGCGGAGGAGAAAAAAGATTGTATGTGGTATTTTTTATATTGATGCGGGGAACAGGCTCTGGCACTATTTTCATTTCATAGATTTGATCAAATCATCAAACATCACACAGTGAAATAAATGATGAAGAAATAGCTTTTGTCCGTAGAGCGGGTTTGGCGGTGTTGTTACATTTTGTCTTAAAATAAATGGTGCGGGTCTGTCTCCCCCCCAAAAATGTTTGCTTTGGGTCAAAACAGTTCCTGACCCCTGATAAAGATGTATTTCACATGATGTAATTTTCTTAAATGCGCCCAGAGCAATTAGTTGAAAGTCAGCCACCTGGTTACAGCACATAGAAACACGTCATCCTCACGCCGTACCGTATGACGTCAGAAAGCTAGTCTTAAATGTGTTCTCTTCAAAATCTGCTAAAACACATTAGCTACGCTTTACCATAGGTTTTTATTCCCGCTATATGGCAATTTCACTTTGCGATACCCATTTCAGAACGGATTAATGTGGTATAACAGGGGTCCGTGGTATATTGAAGTGAACCTTGTGAAAATTAAATAAATGAGCCTTATTCAATCCAATCTGATTAAGTTCTAAGGTTAGTTCAGGTTATGGCTATTCTGTTTTCGATTGTTTACATTTCTTGCCTTGGACTTGATACTGTGATGTTTTCCAATTAAATATAATGCTTCATACGTGTTGGTCCACAGTTATCTTAAATTTGCTGGTTGGCATTTGCCTCTGCTAAGGTAATTTCATTTTAACACACTGTAAAATTGAGGTTGCTTACGGTAAACAGAATGTAACTAAGAATGATTGAGAGCTCCTAAGCTGTCATGAAACGATCAAATTATAAACCCCTGTCTGCCTCGACCGCGTTCTCACACATTTTAAGCAGATTTAGGACTTGCTTTTCCAATTTCTGAGCCCTTTTCTGTGTAAATGGAACAGCGACTTTGCAGGTAGTCGATGTAGATTGGTGGTATATCAGAAGTTATGGTTAGCATTTCTAGTTTCAGGTCTTTACACAGTACACAGGGAGTTAGAATGTAAACAAAACGTCAGTAAAATAATACAGTGCTTCAGAAAAAAGTAAAGAATGACCAAGAAGAATCAATGCAGACTCACATTAGGTCACAGCTAAAGTCTAAGCAGGAAGTAAACCTCCGGCTCAGACAAGAAGTTGTCTCCCGGAGGAAGTGAGTCATCCATAAAGTAGCGATTAGCATGTGGATCGCCATTCAGGTACCGTGATGTTGTACATGATCCCTCCGGAAGTCCCCTGTCTTCCAGCTCACCTAAATAACCTGCGATGTAGGAGCCGGTGGAATGTCTGTTGACAGGTGAATTCTGCGATGCCGGTTTTGCATTCCTTAGAACGACCCCGCCAATGGAAGCACTGCCGTTGACCAAACCGGTTGAATGGGGTTTCAGGGTTTCCTGATTTCTTTCCCGGGCGCGATTGTTGATATGCCGGACTCGACTTTGACTACGGGAGGATAAGCGACGGGTGAGCGGTGGGGGGGAGTCATCGATATCTTGGTAAGTTGACAGGTCTGTGCTCGTTGTCTGCTGGCATTGAAGTTCCCGATCGCACGGAGGAGACGGACACATTTCTCTATCGCTATCCTCAAGATTGACCAATTTGCGCAACTGTTCTGTCAGCGGGTCGCGCGATTGCGATTGAAAAGTGGCACCCATCCTCTTTTGTTTTCTCATATGCGGAGTGATAAAACTACGACTTATGATGTGGTATTTGCTCTGAAAGTTACAGGATATGTCTTCCGATGTCAGATCTCCCAAAGACTTGGACTTGCATGGAGTGCTGGTTGTGGAATCGGCGCTTTTTAACGGTGGTCCGGTTGATAGAGACCGCATAGCTGAAATTTGTGGAGCCTTTGTGTCAGACTGGCCCTGGGGCAGAGTTTCCTTTTTTTTCAAAGAAAGCTTTGGAGTGTGGACTTGATTTGGACTTTGACAGCTTGGGTTTGAGACAGAGGGAGATGCGGACTTCGATGGGTATATAACGTTTTCGAAATCTAGGTGGCTATAGACTCTCTCCATATCAGAAGGCGGTGAGTAAAGGCATCGACTCCTTGCTGAGAGTGCGGAATTAACATGCAGACTTTCTGAAGAGGAAAATCCATTTGGCAAGTATCTTTTCTGCTCCATAACCCTATATCCTTGTCTTTCCCCTTGAAAACCATTCTGACCAACTTGTTGATCTTGGTGAAAACCATTCGGGAAATGGCTGCCGTTGTACCTTCTCTGTTGTGTAAAATCTCGATTATAATGAATTTGATTGCTTGGATGACTTGGGAAGCCATTGTGACTTAGGGGCCTAGGTTTAGAAAGTTTAGGGTCTACAAGCCTATGCATTGGAGAGGAATGAGTGCTGGAGTGTTGAGTCCGTTGCTGGTGAGGTTTATTGTACTGTGAGGGACTAGGTGTTGAAAATGGGTGCTGATGTGGTTCATGGTATGGCAGAGGATGTCTTTGTTGGGAGTATTTTGGAGTGGACTCGTTTTGGTAAATGACATTCTGCTTTGTAGGACTATTGAGTGCTTTCCAGGCTTGTCTTAATGATTCGGCCCTTTCTTCTGTTGGATCCTCATCAACATTTACCTCCCTCTCTGCAAAAGCTTTGCCAACACAGTCGCGGGACAATTTCACGGATGAAAGCTTGTATCTTTGAGTCGAACTCCTTTGTTGTTCTGTTACAGGTACCGGTGGATCAATTACTTCCTCGTACACACTCTCTTCTAGCTCCTCTGGCTCTACATTCCTCACACCATTTGTGGAAATATTATTCCAACACCCCAAACTTTGAGTGATTTTTAATGGAGAAGAAGCCAAGCTGCTTGATAAGATACTGTTTTGAGGATTTGCCTGCATATTGATTGACTGATTTTTGTGATTGTACACAGATAAAGGTGAGGACAGCATCTCCTCATCAAGTATAGTGTACACCTCTTCAAGTTCAGCAGTTTCTGGACTGGAGAAGGGAGAAGAGTCTTTTGAGTGTTCTGCAGTGCATGGTGAACGGATTGTTCGAGGAGCGGTGATTTCGGGAGCCTTTTGGTTGACTGAAGTTATTGGGGTAGACACGTTCCGAAGAGGTGAAAGGGTGCACTCTCCAGGATGGTTGACTTGATTTTGGGTAGTGGTGCTTTCATATTGACTAATCAGAGCTGATAATGAGCCTTGTGTGTCTTGCTCGTTGCCTAAGGACATAGCGTCAATTATTCTGGAGATGGCACTATCGTGTAACGAGCTGGAACTCTTTAGGTCCTGGTTGAGGTTGACAGGGGAAAATGGAGGTTTGCAAGAAGGTTCAGAAGAGGATGAGGAAACGGAAGTTGCAATTGTGAATGCTGTGCTGGTCGAAGAAGTTTCTGGTTTATCTGATCGACACAGTTTGTTAAGAAAGGGTGTCGAGTTATTCTTAGATTGGTTGACTTGATTGTTACTGCCTTGGTAATTGACATAGTCCTCTTCATTTCTATTGTTTTCATTACCAACAACCAGATAAGTAGCTTCTTGTGGTTTATAGAGCTTATTTTTCCACTTCTTTTCCATTTTAGGGGGGGAGCAGATGCTCACATTGACAGAACCAGATGATTTAATAAGATCCACAGAGGAAGATCTGGCTTTGTCAAAGGGGTAACTTCCTGTAAAAAACACATCGACGGGCATTAATATACAGAAACACAGAAATTGAGTCTGCAATATGTTAAACCATCCAACAACAACAACAACGATTAACAGTCCAGCCAATACAATGTGAACCACAGATGAATGGATCACTAAGTACATGAGGGAGAAGCTGGAGAATGAGGCTTTGGAGTCCACATTGTCAAACATTATATTGGGAATACAGATGATCAGATGGAGCTGGTAAAATGGGATCGAATGGCACAGCGATATAGCTTTCATATCACTTTCATTTGTCTCTTTTCCTCTGCACAGCACCTTCTCGACCTGGCTTGTGTTACAGTATTCCCTCGATTTTTGCGGTTAATCCATTCTATAACAACATGTATTAAGTGAGTATCGGGAATAATGCTGTTATAAATAACCCCTTATGCAAGGGCGTTATTTTTTTTAATTTCACTATTTATTTATTTTTTGCCGTTACAACGCCATTACCGACGGTCAAAAGTAGTGCGTTACTGAATAAATTAAAGAAAGTACCAGCTGTAACGAGTCTACTCATTTGTCATCCCTGTACGTTCAAGAATAGGACCTGTAAGAGCGAAAATGTATTTGTCTCATTCATTGTTATTCTTGTTCTGTTTATTGAGTGGCGCACATTATTTTGGTGGTGTATAACGGTAGCAATGGTTGTACACAAAATCTTCTTTGTTGTTCACCCTTGGTTCGAGTGTCTTTTGTGTTGAGGAACAAGCTATCTGACGTGAGGTTTAAAAAGCTTCGTCTTCTCGGATACAATCACTGGTTTGAGAAGGAGTAGGTTAGTCTGGTTGGCTGAATACATGATAGAAGAAGCACGAAATGTCTCATTTGTCTCGGATTTATACTGCCATCTTAAACAGACTTTGTTGTGTACTTTATTGTTGAACTGTTTACTTTGGTGTGAAAACATATTTGAAGTACAGTACTATATGTCTACTTGACCAGTTGTCTGACTTTAGACTGTGACATATGGTAGAGAGAGAAATTCTTTTCATATTGTTTTACTATGGACTATTGTTGTACAAAATATATTTTAAGTTCAGTTGCCAATGTCTACTCGACCAGTTGTCTCAGGTTGATTGTTATTTTACTATATCGTTTACTGGTTATTTTTAATGCATGTCAAGTTTAGGTTCCATCTATTGCTGGTGAGGTGCAATAAATAATACAAAGTTCTATAACACAATACCAGTCTATTCTTCTCTAATCAACTGACTCAAATACTGCTCAAAAAATATCGAACGTTTTGACATACAACAACTATTTAAAGTAACGGATATAGTAACTTCCTTTAATTATTGTGAAAAGTTAAATGCAGAAACTAGTCTATTTCGTAACGAAGTTGCTTGTGCTGCCCGCGATTAGATTACTCGAAAATGTCATGTTATACAGGGTTATTCGTCTGTCACTGTCATGTAAAGGATTCATTAGGAATGCTCCAATCAGCACCCAGGAAAACATAAGGTGAGGCCAAAATTCCGCAATGTATTGCAAAATCTGCAGGACTAATTGACAGGAAAAAATCTGCGATGCACCGAGGATGTGACATGCCGAGGGAACAATGTATTTTGGTAAAAAATGTACTGTACATAACAGCAAAAGGCAGACTGAATGAATGAATCAGTCTGACTAAAAATGTGATCTTTTGATTCCTCCTGTGATGTTTGACCACAGTAAAAAAAAATAATCAATTAAGAATCGGGTCACATAGCCAAAAATTGGAATTGAATGGAATCGTTAGACAGTCAGAGATTTGAAGCCCTACTAGAAGGAGTACTCGAGTAGGCACCATACAGTGGAAAAGGGATCAATACTGGCATGTTGTTTCAAACGATGCAACCTTCATTTAAGATGCTTATGTCTGATTTACCTGTTGGAACATCCTAGTCACTTCTCTACTATTAAGAAGCACAACAAATGAAGATGGAACAAAAAAGGCATGTTAAGGCATCATGGGGAGCAGGCTACAGTATAACAGTTAACATGTTTACCGCCATAACAGTTGTTTACAGCGAAGCAAGTTAGCAAAGGAACTGAATTAGAGTTGGGTCAGATGAAGAAGTTCAAATCTAGCTAAGGACAACATGATGTTTAGAGATTAAGGAAATATTTAGTACACATTTCAAGGCAAAGATGTACTGGAAATACATATGGTACAAAATAATCATTAATATTAAGAAGGGATGAAATAAATCATTTTGAACCACATAATCACTTTCTTTTTTTGAATATGAAATACATTGAGATATGAATAAAAATATCTCAAATTTATAACTATTGGAGTGATTTATCTCTGGTAACTGACACGTTCACACAGTTAAATGTAAAATTACAACCAGAAAAGTAACTGGACTTTTATTAATTCGTCATCCCACAGAATCGATCCAAACGTATCATTCCAATTTCAAACCGAACTGTCTTTGAATCATTTTGCACCCTGTGCTTTGAAAACCTTATCAAATTGTTTTTTGTTAAGAAATATTTTCACCCTAATTTTTCATTTTCATTTATCTTTTTTTAAGACACATTGATAAGAGTTTTTTTCTAAATAATTATCAATAGAAATGCTTGTTCAATAACCCCACAGGTTGTTTACTGATTTATGCTTATTTCTAGGAATGTTCGATACCACATTGTTTCAGAGCATTGACACTTAAATATTACCAACTCATTAAGAATGATGCCACACCGATATGATTAATTCATAAAAGAGAATCCCACCCCCCAATCATTCCATAATATTATATTTACGATAATGGTAATTTACAATTTAATTTCGTTTTAGGTGCCTTATTGTTAAACCACCACTAAATGCCAGCTGATACTGGCATCAGAAAACTTTGCAAGCACTGACACTGTAAAAGGCTGGTATCCACACTTGATCCCAACTTATTTCAAATATTTTGATGTAACTGAAAATAAATATCAAAAGTAAACATTGACTCTAGCTACCAGTTTGCAGCCACCTTGATGTGAAAAAAATCAATCATGGCCCATAAAAAAAATAATTCCCGTCTATCTCTACTGAATTAACCATTTATTTTACTTCAGGTTCCTGATCGTTAAATCGACACCAAAAGGCACCTGATACTGGTATCGGCATACTTCATAAGTAGTTATCCTGCAAAAAAGGCTGGTATCGGCACCTGATACTTGATATCAGTATTTACCTATCCCTTTTTATTTCCAATATTTTAAAAGTTACTGAAAATAAATATCAAAAGTAAATAATGACTCCGGCTACCAGGTAGCAGCCGCCTTAATCTTAAAAACTCGGCCCAGAAAAAAACGAAACTAGTCTATTTTTACAGCATCTTATTACAAACAAAACCTTAAATGTTATCTATTACAATGGTTTGTTTGGTTTAATCGTAAATCAAAAGGATTACAAACTTCAATTTTGATTATTAAAATAAAATATACATAAAAAAAAAAAAAATCAAATGTATATATTAAAAATATACATACCGTATTTACTTGAGTGTAACGCACATTTTTTGGGGAAAATCACAAGGTTTACCTTAGTATATTACCGTATTTGTGCGATGATAGATCAGTCGAAAAAAATCGCTCAATGCTAATCATCATATGCAAAGGAATTGAACCCTAGACCACAATTGATAACAGATGACATAAGAAAACACATTTGATTTAATATCATTATCACACAGTTTTCATTCACGGTACCAGAGATGGGGCAAAGATGAATGTTAAAGAATGGAGAAACAAAAAGTCGTCCTGAAAGTTTTAAATAAATGCAACTCTTTTTTTAGGGACATGAAATAAATAAATTTATAACTGCAACCGATGATTAAAAGCATTGGCAACAAAAAATTTAACAGATGCGCTGTGTAAAACGCAGAGCGAGTTGCCAAACATAACAGAGCAAGGTGGAGTGCGAACTAAAGCGCTATTTCCAAAGAGTTTGGTCAATTCAACTCATTAAACATGACGGACACGGCGAAAACAGTTCGACCGAAGTCCGCATAAGTGTGGGAGCACTCCACACTTCACAAAAGAAATACTACCAAGCTTTGCAAAAGTGATGGTGAGGCAACAATCAAAACCAAAACATGGCGTCACCGACGAGGATGAAGGGAGGTCAGTAACTGGGTGGGCTACTACGTTATTTGTTTTTATTCGTTTTTTATTTGCATTTTTATGTGTGGAATTGTAACGTTCATCTCAGGTTGCTCGCTGATGTTAGCGGTTGCTTGTTCGCGGATTAAAGACTTTGTGTGTGTATGTGTGTGTGTAAGATACTTATTTCAGTTTAATCGTCTTAAGCAGGGTTTAATTGTGCCTCATCAACAAAAAAAATTCCACTTTCACACAATGGTGGTAAGATTGAGCATCAAGTTTTGATTTTAATTAATGACTGCGTGTGTGTGTAACTTTTTACTCCAGTTAATTGAAGAATTGAAGTTTATTTCAGCACAGCCAAAAACAAAACAAAAAAACACTATCAACCACTAATTAAGAAAACGGAAAAATAAATGATTTGCACCAAACACACACAAAAAACCCTGAACAATACATACATTCATCGATTTATCGAAAAAAATCATCAGACGAATCAATTATTAGTTGCAGCCCTAAATACATTGGAAATTTTATATATGTATTGTGTTCATTAACGTTGTCAATAAACAATTTCAATGACATATGCTCGTATTCAACATGCTTCAACACTCACAATGCTGAGTTTGAGCTGACAAATAGTGAAACAGAATTTAATACTGATTTTTAATAAAATAAATTAGGGGTGCCTGTTATACCTACAATTGTATTTACACAAATAAATACGGTTTATATTTATTTGCATGATAAAGAAAATAGTTGTTACTCACCAATGATCGCATTGGCACCCGCATCTTGCTCCTTATCTCCTGAGCACAGATGCAGCTGTCCCTGCAACAGTCGGTCCAAAGGCATGGAAATGGGTCTATGAGTGAGGGGGGGCCTGGCCAGGGGCCTTTTCTCCGCCCCAGGCTCCTTCCCAGACCCGCCATCCCCAAGCGCCTCTATTACGGCCCCGTTCCTGTGCTCCGACACGGAGGCTGCCGATTCAGACAGCGCCATCTTAGTTTTCTTGCGGCCCTTAGCGGGCGCGCTAGCGGTGCGGCGGAGGAGGTGCTCGCTGATAGAGCGCTTGCGGAGGCCGGCCGAGGTCGTGCCCACCGAGGACTTGGATGAGCGGTTGAACAAGCCACGGATGCCACGGAGCTGATTTCCCTAAAACACAAAAGCCGTCAGCGCAGGGGAATGGGAATTGGTCTCTTTAGACCAATACTCATAACAAATACTGCTACTACTGAGCAGTTCATATTACACACACACACATATTATATATATATATATATATATATATATAATACATATATATATATATATATATATAATACATATATATAATACATATATAATACATATATATAATACATATATATATATATATATATATATAATACATATATATAATACATATATATAATACATATATATATATATATATATATATATAATACATATATATATAATACATATATATATATATATATATATATATATATATATATAATACATATATATATAATACATATATATATTCTTTTTTTGCAGCAGCAGTCCACTCGAAGACAGGATTTGTTGTTGAGAAATGAATTTGTTGGTAAATCTCTACACACATCTCGTGCGTGGACAAATAATGTGGAAAAAACATGGACACATTGATGCAGTTAATACCAATAAATAAAGAGAAAGACAGAGAAAGACAAAAACTGAGAAAGAAAGCAGACGAGACAGAGCGTGAGGGAGAGAGAGAGAAAAACAGAGAAAGGGAAGAGACAGGGGGGAAAGGATTGGGGAAAGTTGGAAATGGAGGAGATGGGGTGGGAGAGCGTGAGAATGTGAGGAGGGAGTGAAAGTCAGATAATGAGCGAGACGAACAGAGAGAGAGAGACTGAAGATAGAGAGGAGGAAGAAAGAAGGGATGGTTGGAGATGGAGGGAGATAGGGGTGAAAGAGCTCCAGAGAACTAGAGATGGGGCATAGAGAAAGGAAAAAAGAGACAGAGAGGGAGAGAGAGGGAATAGAAAGAGGAGTGAGATAGAGAAAAAAAAATAGAAAGGGTAAGGGTTAAGATAGAAGGAGTTGGCAGTAAGCGAGAAAGAGAGGGGGTTTGAAGATAGACGATTTTGAGGGCGAGTGAATGAGAGAGAGGGAGGCACAGTAAAAGAGAGAGCGAGAGAGGGAGGGAAAGGGACAAAGAGAGGGAAGAAAGAGTGGTGTAATAGAGAAAAGGGGAGAAGTGGAAATGGAAGGAGTTGGGGGAGATAGAGCAAGACAGAGAACACCAGGGAGGGATGGAGAAAGACAAAAAGAGGAGAGAGGAGAGGAGAGGAGGCGGGGAGATTTGGACGTTGAGGGAGTTCAGGTGAGAGAACGATAGAGCACATAGAGGGGCACAGAGCAAGACAGAGAACACCAAGAAAGAAACAGAGAGGTGGAAAGGGGTTAGCGTGAGTGAGAGCGAGACAGAAAGACAAGGTACCTGGCAAATAGATTGAGATATGAAAATGCTTCTATAGCTATTAAAATAAGTAAACACACAAGCAGCATTTGCTGTGGTTTTTATTCATGCATTTGGTGTCAGTTCATGCAGCAACAGCACCACAACAAAGCTTGAATCACTGCCGATACCTTGCTGGATCCTAGAAAGTGCATTATGGTAAAGCTGGGATTCAGGACTAGAGGACTCCACTAGAAAGACAAAAGGATGGGCAGAAAAGCGGATAAGAGGCGGCCGGTGGGGAAAAGAAAATTTCTACGGACCCTCCTCAAAAAACTCTTCCCCTCTTTGACTCACTTTGCCATAGACGTCGTGCACTGACACGTGCACAAAAATGGAAGCCTCGGTCAGGCCCTCCAGGTAAACGTGTCTGTAACCTGGTGGGAGATGGTTTTTAGTGTAAAAAAAGCATGCGTCAAATCACACTTGACACAACAACAAAAGCCGCCGCCGCCGGGTCACTGTCAAACGTGACAGGGCGTCAAAGCCGAGTTGTCTAATTGTGTTGCGGATTAGCACCGCGATGAGCCCGGCAGCGGCGAGAAGATGTGTTCAAGGACCGGGCATCTACCAGGCATGAGGCTACTAAAAGCAACTGTCCGCTGGCCAATGAAGTCTCGTCCGATGGGGTCGTGGTCCCACACCAGAAAGCGAACCAGGGCCACTTCAGCCATGTGCAACGTGAAGGACAGAGTCTCCTCCCAGACCGGGTTGAAACCTCCACACAAACACAATGATAAAGTTATTTTCCGGACTATAAGTCCCAGTTTTTTTTTCATAATTTGGCCAGGGGTGCGACTTATACTATGGTGAGACTTATCTGTGATATTAACACATTATTATGGGGTATATCTGTTCATGTTATTTTAAAACAACACCGCAAGAGGGCGCTCTGGGCCCGTGCTGATCATTTCAACCTTGCCGTATTGTGCCGAAATATGCCCAAGCCTCAAACTGAATATTTATGCATTTTTTGGCTAGTGCGACTTATACTCCGGAATAACTTATATTCCGGGAAAAACACGGTATAAAAAATATACATATATACATATGCGAGTTCGATACTATAACGACAGTATAATCAAACAGGTCGGTATTTAACTGACTGGGATAAGGCGAACTTGGCTACGCTAGTCCTATCGGGAAACATAATCAGATCGAACATACGACAACATTTGTTGTGATTTAGTGAGTTTTATTGCCTTTTTGCCTTTAAAAATGGGACCCATAAAGTTAGTGATAAGGGGAAGGAAAAAAATCATAAGAGTGAGCACAACGATCGAGTTGAAGGAGGAAATGATTGCCTAATACAAGAATGGCGTACCAATGCCGTTGATAGGTTTATTCTGCCTGCTTAGAATAAGGATTGTATTGTATTTTCCTGACTATAAACATTGGAAATGCATAGTTACAACGAAATGATACTGCATACCGTAACTGTTCTGCCTATGAGAAACATAGACTGGTCTTCGAGAGCCCTCTTGTTATTAACATGTTAATTGTTGGTAACATTGTTTTTGGTGGTGAAACCAGATGTCATAATGTTAATTTATGTATTATGAATTGAATAATTTTAATCTAAAGATATTCATTTATTTTTGGGCAAACCTACCTCTTACTGTAGTGTACATAAAAAAATTATCACAAGAGACTATTTTTTTTGGGGTGTGGTTTATAATATGGCAGGCCTTCTACTGTGTAAAAAACGGTAGTTTTGTATTAACTCTACCTGCATAAGAAATTTTGCAGGATGTTGTTATTTTTACTATTAGTAGTCCCTGCTGTTCGTTATTTTGACTATTATGACCTGTTTAAATAATTGATACTATTGGCCAATGATTGCTGTTCTTTGATACCCACACCCTTTATGCCTGATTTGATTTTTGTGACCTAGGAGATTTAATAAAAAAAGAGCTCAGGGAAAGACACTTAAAACAGGTTGCAATTTTTGCATCTTGAGGGTATTTGTTCAGTCCTCTCCCGTTCTCCTTTGCAAGTTCAAATACATTTATATTTTCTCTCCTTATTTTGAGTGTCAACTAAATCATACATTTATAAGTCGGCCATGAATTTCTGGTACAGTAAATGCTTTCAAATTGCTTTATATTTTTATCTTTACTAAAGTACATATTTATATCTATACATTTACATAATTATTGTTGTTTATGTAGACATTTCATTTCTATTTTAGGCATTTTGGAATGCATAAAGACATATAAAAATAAATACCGTTACTTCATATGAGAAAAAAGTGGTTTTAGTAAGCAAGGCTATTGCACTCATTATTTACATCTCAAAACCTTTAATTTGTGCTGTACTGCCACCTGCTGTAACTGATTGTACTTAGCATCTATATTTCCGGAAAAATAATTTCAGCAGATTCTTTTTTTTTTTACCGTTGTCATCAACGACACGCGTTTGTTCCTTGCAGCAGTCCACAGGCAGACCGATAATCTCTATTTCCACAAATGGGTCAATAATCTGAAAAAAAGTTATGATACAAATCAATGACCTCAAGTGCTTATTTGAAAGTTCTGCAACAAAAAATCGATATATCCAGTATATACAATAAACATGGATGTATTATTTTCTGTAAATATTCTTAGTACTTCTCCACGGTCCCCAAGCATTGAATCGGGCGGCTTGGGCAAATGCTGTCCGCTGATGACCTTAAGAACGAGTTGCTTCTTGGGGCAGGCAGGAAGCGGATCCTCGCTAAATGGGTTGAAGGTGCCTGCCGGAAAAAGCCAAACGTTAAAGCTGCAGCCAAACGTTAAAGCTGCCATGTAAATACCCTCACTCAAACAGTCATTGAAGGTTAACATAACTTCTATAAAAAGCCCCACAGTTTCCATCTCTAGCCAATCATGTTATCCACTTGGCTGCAGGCTACGGTTCACCGCGACCAACTATTGTTATTACTAGATATTCAGTCTTTTACTAGCCTTTTAAGTAGCTTACCTTGCTAGCCGCTATATTTGGCCATTTACACCAGCTTAGACCAACTCCAGTTATTCACACACTTCTGCCGCTCCAGAGTGTATCCAGCACACTATCTTTTATTGTTGCTAGTGGGGATTCAAACCAGCTTTTATGTCTTAAAATTCATCCTAGCACTCGCAAGAAAATATGGAAGTAGACTTCTTCTTACGAATTAACTTCCATAGTATGTCTATAAGAGATCGATCGATCGATCGATCTCTTATAGATCGATATGCAGATGAGTGGATACGATTTATACAGACAGTTAAGTGCAGCACTAGAATAAGGGACATAGCAATTGTGTAGTGGATGATCTGAGTCCCTGGTAATTGTTCTAGCCATACGTATAATGGCTTTGTTGTTGAGGTGTGAGAGGTCCGCGATGGGCAGATTAATGATTTTTGAGACTGTACGGGTGACCTAAGTGAATTTGTTTCTGAAGAAGTTTTAGGCGTAGTGCCATAAAATGAAATGGAAAGATTGAGACGAAATCCACCAATTCACACCAGGCTAGATTAGCAAGATAAACAGCATTGGTATGTATAAATCAACTCCAGTGAAAAGTAACCCAGCAAAAATGTTTTTACAGAATATTAGGTAAGCAAAATATTACTGTCTAATCCAACCATCATTTCTTCGTCGATTCTGCGAGTCCACCGACACCTGAAGCCCAACGCACACAACCGGCATCTCGTGACGATCTCTACAAAGGCTACAGCTAAGTCAAATGATTCAAAGCTAAAATTCGGTCTTTTGAATGTTAGATCGCTCGCTCCTAAAGCTTTACTTGTAGATAATATTATTCGCGATTATAAACTTAACTGTATTGGTCTTTGTGAAACGTGGTTACGCCCGGATGAGTATTTAGCTCTAAATTATGCTTCTCCCCCAGATTACGAGAGTAGCCATATAGCACGCACGTTGAAAAAGGGTGGCGGTGTCGCGCTCATTTCTGAAAAAAAAAACGCTCAAATTTACTCCTCGTACCTCTAATAATCACAAGTCGTTCGAGGCTCTTGTTATGAGGTCCTCTCCATTGTCAATCTATGTGATAACTATCTATCGCGCACCAGGACCATACACAACTTTCTTAGACGAATTTGCTGAACTTTTGTCTGAACTAGTAACCTATGCAGACAAAATTATAATCATGGGGGACTTTAACATTCATATGAACTCCCCACTCAGTTCACTCACTGTTGCGTTTCAGTCTATAATTGATGCTTTTGGTTTTAATCAACTGGTTGATTTGCCAACCCATAAAGATGGAAACACGCTCGACTTGGTTCTGACTCGAGGAGTTTCAACCTCAAACATGGCGGTGCTATTGTGTACTACAGTTATCTCGGATCATTATTTAGTTACATTTGAGGTGCTAGCTAAATGTAGTACCAAAAAAACTGAAGGATTCACCGGACGCAATATAAGCATGGGCACAGTTTCTGAGCTCTCCGATATTCTTCCAGGAGCAGTTGCGTCCTTTCCTTCCTACATAGGCTCCATCGAACCACTCCTAAATGAATTTAACGCTACCCTGGCCAATGCCCTGGATTAAGCAGCGCCCATCCGGCATAAATCACGACCTAAAAGACGCACACCTTGGTTTAATGATGAAACTAGATCCCTTAAACGAGAATGCAGGAAATCTGAAAGAAAATGGCGCGCTACCAAGCTTGAAGTTTTCCATCAAATCTGGTGTGATAGTTTGTTGAAGTATAAAGCGGCCCTGGCCTCTGCAAAATAAGCCTACCTTTCGAAAGTGATTGCGTCACAAAAGAACAATCCCAAGGTCCTTTTCGACACTGTAGCATCGCTAACAAGGCAACAGACTATCCCAGATAGCTCCACCCATTCTGCCCACGACATAATGGTCTTCTTTACTAAGAAGATCCAAAGCATACAGGAAGAAATTGCTAAAGACAGTATTAATTCAACACATACTAAAGCACTCAAATCTCTAGATGCACGACATGGTGGCTGTCTAGGTATTTTGTCCCGTTTTAGTGAACTGTCACTCGATAATCTTAAACAGATGGTGAATACGGCCAAACCGACGACTTGCCAGTTCGACCCACTTCCAGGTTCACTTATTAAAGGTCTCTTTTGGCGTTCTTGCAGTTCTAAATATTTTAAACATATCACTCTCCTCAGGTGTAGTTCCAGCTGCTTTTAAGTCCGCCGTCATTAAACCCACACTGAAACGACCCAACCTAGATCCAGGAAACTTATGTAATTATAGACCTGTGTCAAACCTACCGTTTCTTTCTAAAATACTTGAAAAAGTAGTGGCACAGCAGCTGAATGATTTCATGTCCGAGAACAATCTCTTTGAATCAATGCAATCAGGATTCAGGGCTAACCACTCTACTGAGACAGCTCTGATTAAGGTAACCAATGATCTCCTACGGGCAATGGACTCGGGCGCATCATCACTTTTGCTGCTGCTGGACCTTAGTGCTGCATTTGACACAGTGGACCATATTATCTTGCTAGAACGGTTGGAAAAATGGATTGGTCTCTCAGGAAGCGTCCTATTATGGTTCAGATCCTACCTCTCAGATAGGACACACTGCGTTAAATATGGCGAATTGACATCTGAGCCATTTAGTGTTACTTGTGGTGTTCCGCAGGGTTCAGTGCTTGGCCCCCTTCTCTTCAGCATTTATATGCTTCCACTAGGTGATATTATTCGCAAGTATAATATCAGTTTCCATTGCTATGCAGATGACACTTAACTCTATCTCCCGATGGAGGAATCTGCCACACTAAACTGTGGAACTTTGGAGGCCTGCCTCACTGAGATAAAAGAGTGGATGTCACTTAATTTCCTGCGTCTTAACCCCGAAAAGACTGAAATGTTAGTTATTGGTCCATCTAAGTCCCGTGACTTATTCTCTAAAACCGCAGTGAACTTGGACAATTGCCACATCACACAGAGTGACTCACTTAAAAATTTGGGTGTCATTTTCGACCCTGATCTGTCCTTTCAAACACATGTGAAGAAAATTACTAGAACCGCTTTCTTCCATCTCCGTAACATTGCTAAAATTCGTCCTATACTTTCTCAGTCGGATGCGGAAATCATAATTCATGCGTTTGTTACCTCCCGTCTCGACTACTGTAATGCACTACTTTCCGGTCTTCCGATGACCAGACTCAAGAGTCTTCAGCTGGTACAAAATGCTGCAGCGAGGCTTTTAACAAGGACAAAAAAGTACGATCACATCACCCTAATTTTGGCTAACCTGCATTGGCTCCCTGTTAGCCTAAGATGCGATTTTAAGGTTCTCCTACTACTATACAAAATCATACATGGACTTTCCCCCTCATATCTTTCAGATCTGATCTCTCCCTATGTCCCGGCCCGAAGCCTTCGTTCCGAGAGCGCCGGTCTCCTGTTGATCCCAAGAGCCAAGAAGTGTTCCGCTGGTTCGAGAGCGTTCTCCATCTGGGCACCAGTGTTGTGGAATGCTCTTCCCCCTGAGATCCGATCTGCAACCTCGGTGGAAATGTTTAAATCTAGGCTTAAAACTCACTTCTACTCTATAGCATACGAGTAACCTAAACTTCTTATATGTAATAACTTTGAAGCCCTTAGAGACTAATTGTGATTAAGGGCTATACAAATAAAAATGACTTGACTTGACTCAGTTTTACCTTTGCACATGGGCGGGGGCTTGAGGACGTATCCACTGCCACCGTTCACCATGAACTTGGCCCTGTTGAGTTGCATCATTCGGCCTTCAGTCTGGTAGTTGAGTGCAACTAAAAGGAAAACATACAAACAGGTCCAAGTGATTAATTAAAGTGTTGACTTGAGCACCTTTAGCCGCCAGTATTAGCGCTCAAGTTACTGAAGAACTATAGGTCACTAAAGCTAAAGGCCACATTAGCAATGTTAATTGCTAGCATTAGCAACTACAGCGCAATTGCTGTATGTATATATATATATATATATATATATATATATATATATATATATTTATATATATATATACTGTATATACAGTAATCCCTCAGTTATCGCGGTTAATGGGGACCAAAACCACCCGCGAAAAGTGAAAATCCGCGAAGTAGCGACGCCCCTTCAAAAATGCTTAAATTATTATTATTTTTTTTTATTATTATTATTATTTTTCAGACCCAGTTAATGGGGACCAAAACAACCCACGAAAAGTGAAAATCGGCGAAGTAGCGACGCCCCTTCAAAAATGCTTAAAAAAAAAAATTTAAAAAAAAGAGACCAAAACAACAATGGTGGATCTGCCTCACGAAAAGGACTATCTGAACAGTTTGGAGTGCGGTAAATCTTTGTTAAAAAATGATAATGACAATTTCGTGTCAAAAAGTTGCGTCCCGGGGACGCACGTTGATTTGACCGATGCGTCCCCAGCAAAAATAATGCGTCTAGGACGCAGGGACGCAGGCAAAAGAGAACAATGTTAATCATTTAGTTTTTATAACATATATTTAACGTGACCACCAAGGAAATTGTTATGGTGATGTTTGTAAAGTTTAACAAAACAAAAAAACAAAAACAACAACAAAAATCGAAAATACTTTATTTTCTGTCCTCTACTCGGAAAAGGGTGCACACAATACCAAATCTAACTCACAGCAATGTCCGGATATTTTTCTACATTACGAAAAAAATGTTCGTATCTACCGTTTTCCACAAGTCGAATGGTCTTAAGTCGGGGAGCATCTGTACAGTATTCTCCATTTTCTTTTTTATTCTAAATTGCCTTTCAAGATGACAGGTACATTTTTGGTGTTGGATTTTATCAAATACATTTTCCCCAAATATGCGACTTATTCTGTAAGTGTTACTTTTACATTTTCTTTCTTTCTTAATGGTAAATGTCTTGCATTTATATGGAGCTTTTCAAGTCAATGAAGACCTCCCATTAATCATGACTCATATTCTATAAAATACAATATTCTATAATCGAATAACTTGGAAAAAACATCTTAAAGAACTACATTTGTATCAACCCGATTATCGATATCTCCAAAATATATTTTCAGCGTCACAAATCGATTTTGTTGTCAGCCATCAGACAAGCAAAGACGGGTCTACCCAGCTGACAGCCGACGTTCCAGTAGAACTGCGGGTTGAAATTGGACGAGTCGATACGATATGCCGAGGGATAAATCCGCGACAGTTGCCTCTGATTGAAAGTCAGAAAGTGTTCGGCTCGATGATTGACCAGCGACTGAGCTCGAGTCTCGCTGAACGACAACACGTCGCCCGGCGTGCCTGCAAACAAAAAACGTGTTGGTGTAATGGGATTCGAAAATGCCGCGGCGCTACCATTGTTTCCTTTATCTGCACCTTCGTTGAGACACTCCTGCGAGGCCACCGAGTTGGTGAAAACAACCAAGTTTGATAAATCTCGACTCAGTTTCATCGTCTTCCTTTTTCTCCCTCCCCTATAAGAAAAAAACAGAACTGTTGAAGCATCATGGACAATTTGTTTATTTCATAAAAAAAAAAAAGAAATCCTTCTGTAGAGTTGAAGTGTTTACTATTCTAAAAAGTATCATAGTAGACTTATATTCAGGTTTCAAGACGATTTAACAAAATAAAAACAAAAAAGACTTAGACCAAAGTCAGAGGCAGAAGAATTAGGAGTATTGAAACCATCAGGAACACATTCAAATTGCACTGTTTTGGGAAATAAAATTCATGTAATAATGCTAAAAATAAAACTATAAAAATACAATATATTTTGAAGCGCCTTTCAGAACACCCACAGTGCATAAAATACAAAATTGTAAGTAGTCTTTCACTAACACGAACATAAATAGATTAACTAAAATACAATTTTTAAAAAATATAAAAAAATCCTGTAGTAAAATAAATAAGTGTTAGAGGTATTGTCAATAAAAAATTCAGATCACTCGAAAATGCAGTGTAAGGCCACCAAATTGACTGTTATATGTAATGAAATATTTATCACATCATGATAACTCTCCCTGCGATTGGCTGGCAACCAGTTCAGGGTGTTCCCTGCCCACTGCCTGGAGATAGCTGGGACGGGCTCCAGCACCCCCGCGACCCTAATGAGGATAAACGGTACGGCTAATGAGATGAGATGATAACTCTTTCATTCTAAGAAAAGTCTTTTTAGTATTATTTCCCCCCCCTCAAAATTTTGTTTGGACAGGAAGGTTTTTTCACTTTAATAGTAACAATAATAATAATAGTTGATGTCTCTCCCAGGATTTAAAATGTTTCTTTAATATATCCTATAAATGCTGCTATTTACTTTTATTGATAGTTCTTTTCTTAATGCTATTCAAGCATTTTACCATAATGACAGTTTTATTCTTCAATAAGTAAAATATTTGTATTAGTAAGAAAATATATATTTTTTAAGATTTGTTAAGCATTTTCATTTTTATAATAAAAATAATAATAATAATAAGGATAGTGACAAAAATGAACAATAAACATAAACAAATCAATAACAATAATATCAATAATAATTTAAAATCCAAATTAAAAATGTTTAATGAATTCTAGTCACTTTTCTTAATCCATTATCCATCCATCCATTATCCACACCGCTTATCCTCAGTAGGGTCGCGGGGATACTGGAGCCCATCCCAGCCATCTTCGGGCAGTGGGCAGGGGACACCCTGAACTGGTTGCCAGCCAGTCGCAGGGCACACAGGGACAGACAATTTGCTCGCTCATTCACACCTAGGGCCAATTTGGACCGGCCAATTAACCTGACATGCATGTTTTTGGAATGTGGGAGGAAACCAGAGTTCCCGGAGGAAACCCAGGCAAGCACGGGGAGAATATGCAAACTCCACACAAGAGGTTTGATCTCACGACCTCAGAACTGTGAAATGAAATGAAAATGAAATGATCTGCATTTATATAGCTTCACATTTCCCAATAGCGGCCGTGCAGCCATGTAAGGCACTATAACCTGCTTATTGGGACATTAGGGGTTCAGTGTCTTACCCAAGGACACTTCGACATGTAACACGAAGGAGCCGGGATTCGAACTGCGATCTCTTGATCCCAAGACGAGCGGTATACCTCCTGAGCCACTGCCGCCCCAAACTGTGCCGCACACTGCGCTGCCCGCCACTTTTCTTAATATTTTTTCAACGTACAATTAAAGCATTTCCATTAGTTGTTTTTTTCATTGATAATAATCGCAATCAGGACCAATAGTATAAGGAATAACAATATGCGTAAAAATACATAATAATGATAATAAAGAATGTAATAATAATAATATTATTTTATTAAACGCATTGTAATTAAAGAGGCAGTGTTTATTATTTAACCACAAGATGTCCCTGTAAGGTGTTGAACAACTGAAAATGAGTACTAAAAGGCAGATAGGGGAATACAAACTCTAGAGATGCAAAGTGATTAAAGTGCACCATTTTACTTCTCATTTTTTGCCTATCCTCTTTGAAGTTTTTGGGTACCCAAACAGCAAAGTGGCAGATAGTTATGTGAGCTCCCTTTTCGACCAACAAGTATTAAAAAATACCATTGTTAATATTAGAGCTAATGTATTTTACCGTATTATTAGAAAAAATATTGTTGTTTTTTTAACAAATATATATTTTTTTTTACAACTTGAGGGAGCTAAATAATACACACTGTCTTTTTAAGTTGTATTATTAACAATATAATTTATTTCATTATTGTTGTTATGTTTTTTTAACAAATCATATCGACATTTCCTGTATTATAAAAAAGAATATTAATTAATTATTTTATAATGTTTTGACATTTTTATTTTTTTACGCCTCTTCAAAAAAATTCTGAATATTTTTCTCTCATTTCAATTTCTTTCCAAACAATAATTCAAATAAAAGTGACCATTTAGTTTAGGTTTATTCATTTCCTACTGTCTGCATGAAGTACATTTTACCACACACAGACACAAACACTGCGGCGGCAAAAAAAAAAAATCAATCCCTAGAGTTTGCAAAGGTGGGCAGATGCTTAATCTAAAGACAGCATGAGGTGTTCTGCATGGTTCACACGTGATGACTGAAAAGCACAGTCAGTGTGGCAAATAAGTATTTAGTCAACCACCATTCCTGCAAGCTCTCCTACTTGAACAGATTAGAGAGACCTATGATTGTCAACATAGATAGACCTAAACTATGAGACAATGATTGTTGGGGGAAAAAACAGAAAATCACAGCGTTTGATTTAAAAAAAAAAATATTTCCATATTAGAGTGGAAAATAAGTATTTGGGCACCTACAAACAAGCCAGATTTTTAGCTGTCAAAAAGGTCCAACTTCCAACAAGGTCTAACCAAGCTTTACTCGTTACCTGTATTATTGGCGCCTGTTTTAACTTCTTATCTGCATAAAAGACATTGTCCACAAGAGAGGTTACACGAACAGCAGTAACACATTGTTTTTCTTTTCTTCATATTTTGTCCGACATGGTTGAGGTTTCCGATGTTAAAAATGACAGTCCTTTTTAATATTGTCAAGTGAGAGAACTTGAATAATTAATGATTGACTAAATACGTATTTGCCCCACTGTACATTAAGACAACACAAGTTCAATTTTAACATGTAACCAGGCAATATGGCAGTTGGGTTGAATTTTGTACACAGTCAATGTTATATTATCTACTATGTATTCTTAGTAATATGGGGTTGCTTATTTCAGTGGGTACATTGGCACAATACAATCATCAATATGAATCCAAGCATTTGGAATTTTAGACAGAAACAAGCAGGAGGGAGCTACACCACCAAAGAAGTCGTGATTTTGCAAAATTCACCTGTTAAACTGCCCCCCGGCGTCCCGTGATGATGTTTCCTGCTCGTCCTCGTCCTTTTCCCCGCTTTGGCAGGTCAGCCGCGATTTGGAGTGCCTCTGTTTAGAATATTACACACCATATAATAGGCGACATATTTTCCTTGTACTTGTGTTGTGTCCTTGTAGGAATTAGGTCCCTGGGGGAATGAATGCCCGGTGAAGTGTGCATTTGTGTGAGCTGAAGAGTCCGGTCGAGAAGAGGGCCAAGCTCGGGTCACCGCAATTACGACACCTTGCCAGCAAATTACTCGAGCCGATGCGTGCACGCACAATTGAGAATGTACAAAGGGAAGGCGAGCAGAATGCAAATGAGCGCTATTCTTAGAACAAAGAAAAAAATAACTCAAACTTGAGCAGGTAAATAAAAAGGCAAGAAATCTGCATCTTTTTCTATACAATACACTGCAATGGTGTGCATATTAGAAATAGCTCAAGATAATGTAATGCAATAGAATAAAATCCAATATTTTTAAATTAAAATCAAATTAATTTAAAAATTTTTTTTTAAATATACTTAAATAAAATACAAATCAAAATAAATGACTAAAAAAAGAAGTAGAAAAAGATGACCAAAGAGAAGAAGACTGAAAAGAAGAATACTAAGAAGAAGAAGAGAACTAGGAGGAAGACTACACTGGAAACTAAGAAGAAGACTAAGAAGAAAAATACTAAGAAGAAAAAAAGTCTTAAAAGAAAATAAGAAAAAAAAAAAAAAAAGACTAGGAAGAAACGAAGAAGACTAAGAAGAAAAAGACTAAGAAGACGGAAGGTGACCAAGAAGAAGAAAAATAAGGAGACTAAGAACAAAAGAAGACTAAAAAGAAGACTCAAAATAAGGCAAAACTAAGGAGTCTTGGGAGAATAAAAAAAAATAAGAAAAAGAATAGGAAGAAGAAAACACAAACAAAAAGGAAGAAGACTAAGAGGAAGAAAATGAAGATTAAAAAGAAGACAACTAAGAAGAAGACTAAAAGGAAAAAAGACTAGAAACAAAAAATACTAAGAGGAAAAGAAGACTAATAAAAATACTGAGGAAAAGACTAAGAAAAAGACGAAGATGAAGAAAACTAAAAAGAATGTGACCAAAAAAGAAAACTATGTAAAGGACTAAAAACAAGAAGAAAACCAAAAGGAATAACAAGACTAAGAAAAATGGAAAAATTAAGAAGAAGAATAAGGAGCGGACTAAGAAGACATAAAAACCTAAAATAGAACACACAGAAATTAAAAAGAAGCGGACTAAGAAAGAGACTAAGAAACAAATAATACTAAATAAGATTAGCAGTCCATCTGCACCATGATGCCAATTGAAACACGTGCAACGCTTTCCCCCACATAACTCAACCTTTAAGAAGCTTTATGTAGAGCAATCGCTCCTTTAAGAAGAGCATCTTCAATCAGTATATACTGTACATCCTGCTCATATGAATAATTTATCCATTGCGTGCATCACACACAATCCTCGCGTGTGTACCCAGTACAGCAGACATCGGCGGATATTATAACGAAATCAGTTCATTAGCTGAACTCCTGTGAGAAACCGAGCTCATAAATCAAAACACACTCACCTTCTGTTTCAGAGTGCTGATGAAAGATCGGCTTTGAGATTTCTTAAGGACCCCTCTGGAGTTCTGCAAAAACAAAATCCATTGTGAGCCTATAAAAAAACTGTTTATTAAAATAAGAAATAAACGAAAATAAGAATTTTGGCCCATTCTCCTTTTCAAACTTTTCTAGCATGAACTGCACACCACAGCATTTCAATTAAATTTGAATCCGGACTTTGACTTGGTCACTCCAGAACCTTAATTTTGTTTCGTATTTGAGCCATTAAAGTTGGACTTGCTGGTGTGTTTCAGATTGTTGTCCGGCTGCATGATCCAAGCGCGCTTGAGTTTTAAGGGTACAAACTGATGGCCGGAAGTTCTCCATTAGGATCTTCTGGTAATTACGAGAAATTTTTAATCTGTCAACCACAACAAGTTGTACTGGTCATGAGGCAGCCCCAGACCACGACACTGCCACCACCATGGTTTACTGCTGGCATCATATTGTTTTTTTCAAAGGCTATGCCATTTTTATGCCAGACCTTCCAAAAAGTTCTATTTTTTAGCTCATCAATCCACAGAATGTTTCACCAAAAGTCTTGAGGATAATCAAAAGGATTTTTGGCAGATGTGAGATGACTCTGTTTTTTTGTGACAGCAGTGGTTTTCGCCTGGGATCGCTCCCATTGTTGCCATTTTTGGCCAGAATCTTTCTTATAGTGGAGTAATGAACCTTAACTGTGGCCAGCGAGCCTGCAGTTCCTTGAATGTTTTTCGAGGTTTCTATGTCACCTCCTGGATGAGCCGTCATTGCACTTGGAGTAATCTTGGTTTGTCGACCACTCTTAGGAAGGTGGTTCACAAGAGCCCTACCACCTTTAAAATGGCTTTGTAACCTTTTTTAGACTGATCGATCACTTATTTTTTTCTTCTTCTGGGATTTCTTTGAATTGTGGCATGTCAATTGTGTTTTTAGCCTACTTCACTTGTCAAACAGATTCAATTTAAGTTATTGCTTGATTCAACACATGTGGTGGCAATCAATTTGGGTGAAGCCTGTAGAATTGAACTTAGCTTTCACAAAACTGTGGTTAGTCACAGTTATATTGCGATTTAACAAAGGGGGATAGGTTTTCCACATAGGGAATGATAGGTTTTCATTTTTTGTGCCTTCATAAATCGAATCAACATTTCAAAACTGCATTCTTAATTTAGTTGCATTGTCTCTGTGTAATACATACCTGTCAACCTGTTCGTTTTTGCCGTTCAAAGTACGTTTATTATGCATTTTAAGACGTGTACGACGTACAAGAAAATCTGTACGGAAAAACGCAAATTTGTCAATTATGGGTACCATCCGGTATACACCGACTATCACGAAACCGCAAATCAATCAAGTCAAACCAGTTTGCCGCGGTAGCCTCTATCTCTGTATCATTTTTTTTCCGTTGCAAACGAAGCGAACGGTTTGATGCTACTGTGCGCATGCGTCTGCCGCTTCGGATTTCATGTGGTAGTTTGTGTAATGAAAAGAAGTCCGTCTGTTTTTAAAGAACTCATTAGAGAGAGCTTTGATGCATTATATTACGAATTATTATGTTGTATAAAGAAGTTAGGAAAAAAGGAAGTATAAAAGGAGAAAATGAAAAAAGACAGGTTTGTGATTAACCCTTTAATCAGTATCTTACCGATAATAATCTAATGGAGAAAATTAATTAATAATTTGAATAAGAAAATGTATAATTCTACTTAATAATATTTGCATGTATTTTTTCCTTCTACAGTGAACGTCCAAGCTACTTCATTTTTGAACTTTTTTTATAATAAACCTCATTCATGTCGAGCAACTCAGTATCTCACAACACAATGGTAATTACAAAATATATGATATAACGAAACACATGTACAATATAACATTCCATCCCACATTCCAAAAACATGCATGTCAGGTTAATTGGCCGGTCCAAATTGGCCCTAGGTGTGAATGAGCGAGCAAATTGTCTGTCCCTGTGTGCCCTGCGACATTAATAAACACGTTTTAAAAAATATGGTGTAAGATTTTTTTGTATTTTGTAAGGGAAAATACGACAGTTTGCAAGGGCATGGAGCCGTGGAGGTTGACAGGTTTGGTAATACTAAAGTTGTTGTGGTGATCTGAAACTTTTGTAAGTGATAAATATGCAAAAAGCACTGAATTCAAGCAGGGGTCAAATACTTTTTCATAGCACTGTATAAATAGCACTAACAAAGTGGGGAAATGAAATATTAAGTAACATCGCTACATACTTTTTTGCAACTTTTGAGCCATTTCAGCAGGCTTTTTGTGGCTTGAAGTTGTGTTATGTACCTGGCGGAGGTTTTTCTGAAGGCCTTGGTGTGTGGCCCTCAAGAGAGCCCGGATACTGAAGCTGTCGGTGTCTTCTTTGTCGCCTATGCGGGCTTCTTTTAAGAGGGAGTCCAGTTTCTTCCTGATGTGAGACTCCACTTGGTGATGGTGGTCGTTGGCCTAACCAGGGTGGAGGGGGAAAATGACAGCATAGAATAGATTGAGGATTTGTCTAAAAATTATTTTGTGGGGATACCCCTTTTGAACAGCAGAGTTTGCTTTTAAACAAAGCATATAATTAGAAGCATGTGTTAGAAAATCAAATTTACACACTTTTCCTTTTTTTGTTGTAAAATAAGAAAATGACAGTTTAAAAAGAAAGACTATCTGATATGGACAAAGGTAGATAACAGACATACATACAGCTATCCTGATTCCATTCACATACTTTTTTTGCAGATCCGAATTATTAGTTTTCTTTAAGGTTTCTTTAGTGGATACTATTTTAAAAATGTGTTGGCAAAACACGTAACTATCAAAGGACAAATGTGCCAAAAAAAACGTATTATTTGAAATCATTATTTTTGTATAGTATATACAACGTACTTCTAACAAAAATGTTTTTTTCATGTTTTGGATTATATATGGTTTTTTAAGGAAGGAAAATATTTTTCTCACATGATAAAATCGTCTCAAATATTATTGCTCATTTTAAATGCGTTTATTAAAGTATTTGTTTTAAAGTATGAAATATATTTAAGATAGTAGCAGTCAAAGTTAGCAAAAAAAAAACATTTTTAAACCAGGACTATGAAATATAATCAGTTTATCATTATCTTATTTTTAAAAAAATCCTAAAATAAATGTAGTCTACAAAAATATTTTTTATCCATAAATGTTTACTCATTTTAATTACGTTTTTCCTGTCTCATGATATTTTATCTACTTCTTGGGGAAAAATGCGACAAAACAAGAATAAGTACTAAGAAAATCTGTCTTATAACGGAGATGGTAGATAATTGTAATAAATCATAGATCAAAGCGGCGCTGCCACGAGCGGCTGCCTTTTCCAGCAGCTGCCCTATTGTTTTATTGTTTGCTCCTATCTTCGGTGTTTTTTCTTCCCGTTTTGACAACTACACTATGGATTACTTCTATCCTATGGACATGGGTTTTAACGCACAAGAAATGCGTGTATTCAAGGAATTTCAACTCCTTGCCCTAAAGAATTCTCGTGCCGGCGTGATGAAGGGGCCTATCGTGGAGGAAAAGCCGGAGCTAGCGAAGCGGCTAGCGGCGTTATAAGTCTTCGGTACCATCCGTAATCATGGTAAATGCGAACTCACGACCAAATAAGACCATCGAGTGCTTTTGGAAAACATCGAAGCGCACAGGGAGCGCAGTTGCTGTGTTTTGCGGAAACGTGGCTCACGTTTAGCATTCCGGACGCTAACGTGTAGCCACCCGGAGCTACCCGGAGCAATCCGGCTTCAATGCCGCTAAACAGAGACACGAAAGCCGGGGGAAATCGGAGAGGAGGCGGACTTGCTAACACGAGGTGGTGTATCCCTGGATTTTCGCAAAGAAAAGTTTTCCATCTGCCGCAGGGATGTCGAATTTTTGGACTGGCGTGACGTCATCCACTTCGCTACAAGCACCCCTCGGGCATCATGTTCATCTGTTAATAAACAACAGGGTAGACTGCTGGAAGTGTGAATTTCCCTACGGGGATGAATAAAGTATCTATCTATCTATCTAAATAATTTCCACCAAGATAAGACAAAAATACCATGTTCTAGAAAAGATAATTGGGCTGTTTTAAGAATAAATGTTCATATTTTACTTGAATAACACGATTAAATGTTTTGCAATTATAAAAATTACAATTATTATTGAAAATATTTTTTGCAGAATAAAAACCAGAAAAATAAAATCATATATAGTACGTATATAACTAATTGTCTTTTTTTTACTCAAAATATTACTTTTTAATATTTTTTTGGTTTTGTTAAGTACTTTATTTTGTTGCGTTGTAACCTCTAAATATACCCTTATGAAAAAAACAAATATTTTTATTTGATTATTTCATATCTTAATGGATTTTCTGTTAAAAAAAAAGTTTAAAACTTAGAACACTAGAAAACCAACACTATTTAGAAGCCGTTTTAATATACGTCCATTGTGTGGTAGAATTTACCTAGTTCACTTGCATTTTTGGGGGGGAAATAATTCAATATATAGAATTTACTGTTTGGTGTGAACTGGACAGGCCCAAGCCTTCATGGGGCCCTAAGAAAAATTATATTAAGGGCCCCCTATTACTTCTAAATTTGCATACCTACTAGGACTCATTCCATGTTCTACTCCAGGGTAGGGCAACTATTTGGAGTCGGGGGCCGCATGGGACATGTTATTTTATTTTAAAAGGATTAGTTTCATCAAATTGGTTTTGGAACGACCACGATTAGAGCAAAGTAGTATATTAGAGACGGGCACTGAAAAAGCTGCGGTCAATCATGGACGATTCATCACATCCACTACACAGCATTATCTCCAAATGGAAGAGCAGCTTCAGCGACAGACAGACTGCTATCACAGTCTTGTTCCACGGACAGACTGAGGAGATCATTTCTTCCTCATACCATGAGTCTCTTTAACTCCACCCGGGGGAGTAAAAGCCCACATTAAACCACACCCCCACATTGCATATTACCCTGTTTTTATTACAATGTGTATTTTATGTAGCACTATTTAAATACTCTGTATCAACACGTTACATTGGGCATTTATGTATCATATTCCTTTTACTTATTATTGTTTTATTTTCTACACAAGGATACTGCTGGCAGCACTATACAGTATTTGATGTTTAGTTTTGTAGTTATTGTGTAGTATTTTTGTTGTATTTCTGTAGAAGCATTTTTGAGTGGACACACAAAGTGCCAATGGGGACATTGTTAGCACCAAAAAAGTTAACCAATCTTGGGGGACCCTAGTCGTTGCGGGGCCCCAAGCAACCGCTTAGCTAGCTTATGCCTTGGGCTGGCCCTGGGTGTGAATCTAGCTAACACCATACAGTGAGTTAATTATCACACATTGGATGCCGCTACCACGAACCTTAAGTCAACAGGAAAAGATGCTCATCTCATCGCAGTTTTAATGAGCTTCCGCTAGTACATTACAAAAAGAAGTAAAAATCCCTCTGTCAGAGGTAAGCTGCTACTGCGGCTTTAAAAAGCGCTCAGCTCATGCAAAGTGGCATCTGCGGCCCAGGCGCCGCCAGCTAGAAATGCCATATTTAGTCACACTGGGGAACCATGTGACAAATGATTGGAAGCGCTGTCCTGCTTTCTGTCATATTAATAAAGAGAATGGATCAGAGTGTCTCACGTTGCTGTGCTTCAGCTTGAAGTCGTCCTCGATTTCGTCGGCACTGTCGTCATCCGACACTTCACCTTCCTCCGCGTCGGCCGACAAATATGCGGGGAGACGTTTGCCCTGCGTGGGGTCAAACAAATAGAAAAAGAAATGTCCAAGACATGTGATTAAACAGTGTCCCCTCGCCGTAATATTGCGCAATCCATTATCCCTGATCGTATGTTGCTGCAGCTGGCAGAGGTCTTACTGCATTTTCCGGACTTTAAGTCTCTCCGGAGTACAAGTCGCCCCAGCCAAAAATGCATACAGACTCCGCCCTACGTACGGACGATTTTTTGTCACTTCAATTGGTTTGTAAGTTGCTTCAGTGTTGTATTTTGTATGAAATGTATGTTTAAGGTGTATATAAGTATGTTTAAGGTTTGTATAAGTAACCTGTATTGTTTTGTACTAAAAATAAACATTTCTTAAAATAATATGCTATATAAAGATAAATAAAGTTAAGTTTAACTTACTTTTGGAAGATGAGCTTCAACAGTTAGGCAACTTCCTCCCCCGTGGGAAAAAGTGGCCGAAAAAAAAGAGATCCAACCATTTTCTCAACAGCATCAAGCTTCCATATTCCACTTTCATTTCAAATCAAACGGCTCACCTTTTCTTTACACCTTTCACCAAACATATTGAATGGATGCAAGGGATATTTAACATAAAAATGTCAAAGTTCTTAGAGCACTGGAGATACAGTATAGAATGTTAACACACAAAATAGGAAGAGGAAGCATTTTTTTTCTTCCAGGTGAATGCTGGGTGACCTCTCACAGCGCCACATGCTGGTAGTGGTGGAAAGAAGCACTACAGTAACGTCTTGTACTCAAAAAAGGTGCACACAATACAAACTCTAACTTACAGCAATTTCCGGATATTTTTCGACATCCTGAAAAAACGTATCAGTCGTTTTTCGTAAGTTGAATGGTCGTAAGTAAGGGAGCCTCTGTATTTAAGAAGGTAGAAACATGTATAAGTGGCAGTATAAATCCCATTTTTGGGGGAGATTTCTTTGATAATATCAATCACCAAAAACATACATGTCATCTTAAAAGGCAATTTAAATGAATAGAGAGCACGGTATAATAACGTTACACGTACGTGCATATCTTAGACAAGCTTGTCAGTAAAGACTTAAAATATTAATACTTATTCAGATAACTCTAGCATAAAGAACATGCTTGCTAAAATATTATCTTTACTCCAAGTCATTAAATCTAATCAAATCTTCATCTATGGTGTCATAAGTAAACAACTCCTGGATATAGATGATGCGCCGAATTTCTCTTTCCGCTTTCACGTTGCTGTCAAGGTTGAAATTGTTAACACAGGCCTAGAGCGCCCTCTCGCGGTTCAGTTTGAAAATAACATATGGAATGGTATAAAGTACCGGTCATAAAAACATAAAACTCAATGATATAATAATGTGTTAATAATTTCACACGGGTCTCACCGGAGAGAAAGTTGCACCCCCGACCAAAAACTGCGACTTATAGCCCGGAAAATAGGGTATTTGCCAGGCCAGGCGGCTCTTTTTGCCATTGTGTCCACCTATATTTGGTTTACACTCATGCGGCAGTTATCTATTACCCCCAATTGCATGTTGCTGCAAACAAGAGGCCTGGTGTTTATTTTTTATTTTTTCAATCCTAATTGATAAAAATTCATGCTGAGGATATTGCTGTGAGCACAGAAGGCCCCTTTTTAAATGACCTGCTGTTTTAGCCCACCTAAAATTAAATGCACAGTTGTATTATCCTCAGTTGACTATTCCTAAGAGCGAGGGTTGTCAGAGTGCAACTTTCGTCGAGGCTAGGTTATTTTTTTTGGTTCTGTCCACTAAAAAGCAAATTAAACTCATGCGGGCATTATCAATTATGTCCAATCACATTGTGATGGAAGCAGAGACCAGCAAAGTTGAGATTCCCCGGCTTGCTGGCTGGTTTTGCAGTTACTGTATTTCCGCCCAACTTGAACTACGTTTGTACGGCAACGATTCATTATCCCCTATTGCATACTGTTAAGAGCAGGGACCAGAAGAAGGCCCGTTTGCTGTTTTGACTTGCCAAAAATAAAATGCATGGTTGTGGACTCAGAGCACTTTTTTCGGTCTGGCCCGCTGAAGCATGCCATTGAGGCTCGCCTTAAATTAAATAACTGCAATTTTGGCCGCGGTTCACTATCCCCAATCGCATATTGGTGCGAGCAGGGACCAGCGGAGTTTGCATTTGTTAGGTGTGGTGGCTTTTTTCTGCCGTTACTGTATTTCCTATAAAAATTAACTGCACTCGTGCCGCCGCGATCCTTTATAGCTAATTCCATATTGCTGGGAGCAGGGATGGGCAGAGGGCGGGAGGTGTGACATTATGGCACTCCGATAATTACATGCAGTTGTGGCCGCAATCCATCATCCCTGGTCAACTATTGTTGAGAGCAAGCAGAGGCTGGCAGAGTGTTTTCTGAGGGGAGGTTGGTGCGCAAAAGTAGGTCATTGTAGCCCTCCTTAAATGAACTGCAAGGTTTTGGTCAGAATCCATTATCACCAGTTGACTACTGGTGCAAGCGCTGTCCAGCAGAGTGCAATCTAAAAATAGGGGTGGCTATTTCGCGGATTTTCACATACAGTGGGGGGTTCCCACTTTGCGGAAATTGACTTAATACGGGTGGTTCTGGAACTGATTAACACGAGAATCAAGAGAACAATGTATTTTGAAGAATGATGACGACAAATTGGTATGTTTTCTCGTTTTACAATGTTAACATGAAAATTATCCTGTTTTATAATACAGCGACTGAAATGAAAATAATTTTCTTAGACCTAAATTGTCAAATCAACATAATAATCAAATATTAAAAACTGATTCTAATGGTCTGATCTAATGCTTTTAATTTGTAATTATCTAACAAACACATGCCATGATTCCAGAACATAATTTGGAAAAAATGTATGATCGAAATAGAAAATAACTTCTGATTGAATGATAATTATCATAAAGTAGTAATTGTAAGAATAAGTAATAAATCTAAAATGTTATAAAATATAAATATAAATATAGATAAAACAATCACAACATGACTATTCTTTTATTCTTTTAATCTATTCTCTAAAATAAAAATGAGGTGGCTGGCAGAGTAACATAACAGCAACAAATAAAAAAATAAAAGCGTTTGCACGCTGCGTTTAAAGAGAAGGCGTGCTTCTCAAAATGAGTCACTGGCTTGTTTTCCCCAACACGGGCACATTCCTACATAAACACGAATGCAGAACTAGGAGAGCTCCCCAGGAAAGGCTCTTCCGTTCAAGCGGGGTGTAGAGTGGGAGGAAGGAGATTTTCTCACCCTCACCCCCCCAAAATATCGATTGCCAACTCTGCCGGATCTCGTTTGACATCTTAGCACGTTTTATTGGCGCTCAGCTACTTCTTGTTTGCCGTTTTCTTTATCTTCTCTAGGGTCGCTGACGAGTTTAGGGAGGAATCAAAAAAGTCAATACTGCTTTTTTACTATTTTAGATCTTTACTTGAAAGAGATTAAGGCGTATTTTTTTCGCCGGACAACAATAAATTTCTTCATGCCCTGCGGGCCACCTTAACACTAAATGTGTATTGAGGCTCTCGCTTTGTTTTTTTGAGTCCGGTAACGTGAGCCTTTGCCGTCTTAAATCAATGAATTCTTGTCAGAAGAAACTTAGAATATATTATATATGCTTAAGCATTAAATATATATTTATTACGGGTGTTCAATACTACGTTTTCCAGACCGATACTCAAATCTTGAATTTCTTTGAATTTCAATATATTTTCCTTAATATTGCATTTATTTATTGGCATACTACTTTTCTTTGCTGGTTGTTAAACGGTTGTGATTGGTATTGACTATCATTCAAAGAGCAGATACACTAAAAATGGCTTATATTCTTTTGTGCCAAATTATTATTTGCTTTATTTTTTTTTCTTTTTATGCCCTTTTTGTATTAGTATGGAGTCTGGTAGTACCACATTGTTATATCTGCCTTTCACCTCCGTTGGTTCCTGACTACTTGAGTCAGCTAAGAGTCGAGTTTATGCAAGAATGCCAAGATTCTATAAAGATATATGCAAATATGCCATCATAAAATCATAAAATATCATAATAAAGTATCCTAATAGTCAGTAAGCCGTTACAAGCAATATAAAAGGATAAAAGGCCCCCGACATTTCAGTCGATTTGAAATAAATTCGGAATGTATGACATTTTTTATTTTTTATTGCATTGCAAAGGTTAGGTACTTTATCACAATATTCTATTTTTTTTTGAGACAGTCCTGTATTTTCTTTTAGACAATATGAAATGACTGTTTTCTAAAGGAAGTATTTTGAGCCACTGAAAAATGCATGGTGTGCAGCGTTGGGCACGTCACTTTGAAAAAGTAATTGGTTATAATTACACACTACTTCTTCCCAAAAAGTAACTGAGTTAGTAACTAAGTTACTTTATAGTAAAAGTAACTAGTAACCAGGAAAAGTAACTATTTCCTTAAAAAGTTGTATGTCAAAGAATTTGAAATCTTTTGAGCAGTATACGAGTCAGTTGATAAAGAGAAGAACAGACGGGTAGTTGTGTTATAGAACCTTGTCATACTTATTGTACCTCGCCAGAAACAGATTTGTCCTACACTTGATGTGCAACAAAAATAAACTGTAAAGAATATTGTTGTAGAGATGGGGATTCCGACTTTTTTTGGAGAACCATCTTTTTCGGCTTGGCTCAATAGAAAGAGCTCTTTCGGCTAACAAATAGGTCTTGAGTTGTTTTTGTTTTTTAATCCAAGTATTACCATGCATGATGTATTATTATGAATGACTTAAAAAGGGAAACAAAGCAAAATTAACACTTAAACGTTAATGCGGAAAACCACAGAAAACAAATTAAAATATTTATAAGTCTACAGAAGAAAAAGAAAATACAAAACAATTTCAACCTTTTTTATACTCAACAAATTCAAAGTCAAAAGCACAGAATCCCTGAAAAAAATACATAGAGCCCATTACAAGGTAACCATAGCGTCCCGAAAGGAACTGGCTCTCGATTGGTGGGGAACCAGCTCCCACCTCCAAAGGATGGCTCATAGAGCCGTTTTGTTCACGAAAGACACAAGTTACGCGGCCCTTTTGACCATCAGTAACAATAACAGCGGAAAAAGAAATTAGTTAGATTACCCCGTTACTGAAAAATAGAACTCGTTACGTAGAGGCGTTATTTAAAACTCCGTTATTTCCAACACTGATGGTGGGCCACCAATGGCCCCCAGACCAGGCAGTGGTTTGGACACCACTGCCTTGCAATGCCAACATTTTAAATTCAATGATGATAGGCCAAAATCAATAGTGTGGTCTTCTTTGACCCCCTAAAAATGAGTTAATGGAAGAATCAATGATGTTACAAAGAAAATCAAATTCCGGAAGGTTTACAATAATTACTTGAACAATTGTAGGCTTTGTAACCACTGAAGAGAACCAATAATCCAAACCGAAGAGCGTTCTTTCTCATTTAAATTAAACCTTCCTGAATTAACAAGCACAGAGAATCATTTCTGTGTCATCCTAATATCCCAGCGAGATATTGACAACTGAATATTTAATTTCCAATTAATGAGCAGCTCTATTATTCATGCAAAGCTCACATTAAAGACATTTTTTACAACACAACTATCCCTGCTATTCATCTGAATGTGTCACAGTTGGGAATAAGATCATAACAATAGCAATGATAATCTTGCACAAATAAGCTCTTTTGGTTGAAATATCACTGGCTTGTTCTCTCATTGAAAATGGACCAATTAAAATGTTGTCCTACATTTAATGATTTTGTAGATAAATTAATTTAATATCAATTTAAAACATTGCGAAAGTATAACTAAATACTGGACTATTTCTGCTTATGACGATGACCATGTTAAATAAATGAAAGTTAAACAAATAAATGTTGTGGATAGTTAATAAGATTTTCATAATATTTTATATTGAAGTACAGTAAACTCTTTATGGCATTTTTCACACTATAACATATCAACTGTTTTGGTTTTATTTTGGGTGGTTTTATGTACACGTAGAGTTATGTCTGTAAGATACTTCCCCGCTTGCGGAGGAAACTCATTTAAGCCACTTGTATCCGTGATCGTGTTCTTTCAGTCATATCCCACAGTTCATGACCTTAGGTGAGGGTAGGAACGTAAATCGACCGGCAGATCGAGAGCTTTGTCTTTCGGCTCAGTTCCCTCTTCACCACGACGGACCGGTACAGGGTCCGAACGACCGCAGACACTGCACCGACCCGTCTGTCCATCTCCCGTTCCATCCTATCCTCACTCATGAACAAGACCCCAAGATTCTTGAACTCCTCCACTTGGGGCAAGATCTCATCCCCAACCCGATGAATAAGATATTGGATAATGTTTGTTGTTATTGTGTACTAAAGAGTGCAATAATCATCTAACTGATATTACGATAATACTGTTTGTTTTACAAGCCCCCATCCATGCGCGGAGCCCCCCCAATCACCACCCTTACGCGCCCAATATATTTTATTTCTGTTACATTTCTGACATTGCTCAGTTCTCATTACCCTTTATATTATTCTTCACATAACATTTTTTTTCATCTGCCTTCATGCCGATAGAATTGCAATTATATTTAGGCTGGGGTGCTTGTAAAATTTCTTACAAATTGAATATTTTCCACCTGCTGGACAATGATAACCCTAAACCTGCCTCTAATTTCCATATTTATTTTTATCTTTTATCACGGCTTTCCACTTACTTTAATGAGAATCTTCCCCTGTAGGCTTTGAGGGCTGGGTAGTGTTGTGGACTCTCTGCTAAGCACGTGGCCAACGTCCAACTTGTCTGCAAATACTTCCCTCAGGTATTGGGCGATTTTCTTTTGCTGCTGGATGCTGCAGTGGTTTTCGATGGATAGGAGCACTGGGTACCTAAACACACAAAAAATTATATATATATTTTTTGTCTCAATAGTCATAGTCTCGTTCATTGTTGCGCTTTCAGCAAACAGGAGCTTACTGACCAAGCCTTAATTATTCAAATAGAACCAACATTCAGCTTCTCAAGTCAATTAGTGTATAATAGCCTTTTATCCAAGTCAAGTCATTTTTTTTTGTATAGCCCTAAATCACAAAGAGTCTCAAAGGGCTTCACAGATTATTACACTATATTACACAGACTATTTTTCAGAATATTATTGTACATTCCCCTGCTCTGGAGCCGACGAGAAGAGTAGGTTATTCATATGCTATAGAGTAGAAATGAGTTTTAAGCTTAGATTTAAACATTTCCACTGAGGTTGCAGATCGGATCTCAGGGGGAAGAGCATTCCACAGCACCGGTGCCCGGATGGAGAATGCTCTCGAACCAGCAGAACACTTTTTTGCTCTTGGGATCACCAGAAGACCGGCACTCTCAAAACGTAGGCTTCGGACCGGGACATAGGGGGAAATCAGTTCTGAAAGATAAGAGGGAGCAAGTCCATGTATGATTTTGTATAATACTAAGAGAACCTTGAAATCACATCTAAGGCTAACTGGGAGCCAATGCAGGTTAGCCAAAATCGGTGTGATGTGATCAGACTTTTTTGTCCTAATTAAAAGCCTCGCTGCGGCATTTTGTACCAGCTGAAGAGACTTGATTCTAGACTTCGGGGGACCAGAGAGTAGTGCATTGCAGTAATCGAGACGGGAGGTAACAAACGCATTAATTATAATTTCCGCATCCGACTGGGACAGTATAGAACGAATTTTAGCAATGTTACGAAGATGGAAGAAAGCGTAATTTTCTTTATTTGCGTTTCAAAGGATAGATCAGGGTCAAATATGACACCTAAATTTTTAACTGAGTCACTCTGTGTGATGTGACATTTGTCAATGTTCACAGCAGTTTTCGAGAATAAGTCACGGCATTTAGATGGACCAATGACTAACATTTCGGTCTTTTTAGAGTTAAGACGCAAGAAATTGAGTGACATCCACTCTTTTATCTCAATGAGGCAGGCCTCCAAATTTCCACAGTTTAGTGTGGCAGATTCCTCCAATGGAAGATATAGTTGAGTGTCGTCTGCGTAGCAGTGGAAACTGATATTGTACTTGCGAATAATATCACCTAATGGAAGCATGTAAATGCTGAAAAGAAGGGGGCCAAGCACTGAACCCTGCGGAACACCACAGGTAACACTAAAGGGCTCAGATGTCATTTCGCCATATTTAACACAGTGCGTCCTATCTGAGAGGTAGGATCTGAACCATGAGAGGACGGTTCCTGAGTGACCAATCCATTTTTCCAACCGTTCTAGTAGGAAATTGTGGTGCACTGTCAAAAGCAGCACTAAGATCCAGCATCAGCAAAAGTGATGAAGTGCCAGAATCCATTGCCAGTAGGAGATCATTTGTTACCTTGATCAGAGCTGTCTCAGTAGAGTGGTTAGCCCTGAATCCTGATTGCATAGATTCAAAAAGATTATTCTCGGATATGAAATCATTCAGCTGCTGTGCCACTACTTTTTCAGGTACTTTAGAAAGGAAAGGTAGGTAAAAATATAAACAATATTATATTATATTATTATATTATATAAATATTGCACTTATTAAAGACTTTCAAGGCCAATTTTTCAATCACTCCAGTACCATTGGAAGACAAAAATCCGGTTTGGATTTTATATTTTGAAGATCCATACATATATCTGCTATTTACATATGCAATGTTTTACCTTGAGAGTGCATTTGTCAACACATAGTTTTTAGTTCTTGAGTAAATCGTGAATATATTTGTTTTAAGACAGATCTCTCCCCATATAGGTGTTGGGGAAAAAATGACCGTTATATGTAGCTTACCTCTTGAGTTGCAGGAAGTCCTTCCCATTACAATTTACTACTGGGAATTGCTACCTTAATTTTTCACGTGGCCCAAAATAAATACCCATAATTGATACGGAATCCTTGCACAAATACATATTTCACAGTCCTCTGTTTTTTGCCTGCAGCATAGAGCTGTCCTCTTGAGGTAGAGCGCTCGTCTTGGGATCAAGAGATTGCAGTTCGAATCCCGGCTCCTCCGTATTACATGTCGAATTGTCCTTGGGTAAGACATGAACCCCTAATGCCCCCAATAAGAAGGTTAGCGCCTTACATGGCTGCACGGCCGCTATTGGGAAATGTGAAGCACACTGTAAAGCGCTTTGGGAAGTCTTGACTTGAAAATCGCTATATAAATGCAGATCTCATCTCATCTCATCAGCTGCACCGCTTATCCTCAGTAGGGTCGCGGGGATGCTGGAGCCCATCCCAGCAATCATCGGGCAGTGGGCAGGGGACACCCTGGACTGGTTGCCAGCCAATCGCAGGGCACACAGGGACAGACAACTCATTCGCTCATTCACACCTAGGGACAATTTGGACCGGCCAATTCACCTGAAATGCATGTTTTTGGAACGTGGGAGGAAACCGGAGTGCCCGGAGGAAACCCACGCAAGCACGGGGAGAACATACAAACTCCGCACAGGAAGTCTGGAGCTGGATTTGAACCCACGACAGGTTCCCATGACATGAACTGTGCCGCACAAGCGCTAACCACTGCGCCGCCGTGCTGCCCTAAATGCAGATCATTTCATTTCATAACCGTAGGGGAACGATGGCGTTTCATTGGACAATGCCATACAAACTAATGCTGGCTGCAGTCAATCACAAGGGAAGAAGAAGAGCAGTTGCAAAACAAAGCCACCACAGAGCGGTTTCATTTTTAAGCAAACTTGTTGAGAAACATGGCAACAACTTCAAGCATTTACAACCCCTTCACCCAAAATGTTTTCACTTTTCAATCCTTGAAAACACAACTTAAAAAATAAGTATTTTTAAGGATTTCAAGCACCCATATAAACCCTGTTTATAAGACAAGAACATATTATATATACAGGGGTTTTGGTCGGTCCACATTTGAACCTCTTGGGGGCAGTGTGGTACTGTGCAAGTATGAGGAATGCACGTTAAAATGAGGGTAGAAAATAGTTTTCTTAGTATGCTAATATCCATATAGAAATAGCATAGTAGACATTTAATGAAAAATATAATCTTTGGAATTCTTATCCAAGCTTTAAGACTTAAAAAGGAATTCAATTATTAATACATTAAAAATGAAATATAGTATAGAGAGTGAGAAAATCTACAGAGTGTACTTGGATGTTTTGACCTCCTACAAGCAGTGTGGTTCCGTGCGTGTATGGTGTACGCGCTTTAACTATGAGAAAAGACGGTTGTCTTTAAAAACAAATATCCATATATAAATACTTTCATATGACAAAACAGAATCCTAAATAAAATAGTATACTTGGAGTTGAACAGAAAAAGTATACATTGAATTCTTACCTAAGCTTTAATTTAGACGTAATTAAATTAACAATAATAACATAAAATACATATAGAGGGACTATAATGACAGGACTATAGTATATAGAACCAGATATAATTGCAAGAAAACCTACTCGGTGTTACAGCACGTTTTGTTCTCTTGGGAGCAGTGTAGAAAGGGAAGTGTAGAAATTTGTCTTTATATAGTAATAATACAACTCATTTTTAGATTAGGAAGAACAAGTTATTTTTCAGTAATGTTAGTTTACCTGCTGCTGTCTCTTACCACTGTATTCGTCTTTACATATCCATCATTCGAAGGTACAGCACTCCTGATGTTAGCATTCAAATGCGTTTACAATGTCAAGTCAAGTCAAGTCATGTTTATTTGTATAGCCCTTAATCACATAAAGTCTCAAAGGGCTGCACAGATCAAAGACTATTGCAAACTACAGACTATTATGACACATCCCCTCATCAATGCTTTTTTATAGCGCTTGTGCTATCGGCTAACATGCTCTTATCTAAAATACACAGCGGATGTAATTGGTCTTGGCATTTGTTTAGTTAGACTCCAAATTGGGTGATATTAAAAAGCTTTTAGGTCATTTGGTACTGGCAAAACAACTTTTATTTGTTAAAGGCTTTCTCCAAGAAACACAGTGGGTTCAGGGATAGCAGGAAATGTGTAGACATTGCTGGGTGGCACTAGCATTTTTGTTTGTTTGTTGTGGTTCAAATATCTTATGGATGTAATTTTACTTGACTCGTTTTGTCATTTCTTTGGTTCGTTAACTGGGGTGACGTTGAAAAGTGCCAAGAAATGGCCAAATGACACTAGCTTGCTCTAGGCTTGCTCCATTAATCATGTTGTATTCAGGGCAGTGGGGTATGTGTAAATGCTACATCAATTTGGTTAGATGGCAAAGATTAAGTATATGTATTTGATTTAATGTCTGCAAAGAAAAACACCAAGGCCTTGTAGCAGCGCCCTAGGCAAGTGTTTTGTACTTCTATGATGATGTACTTTTAATGTTTCAAAGGCAAAATTGAATCTGCAGCGACAACCACAGAATATGAGTGAGAGTGTTTCATGTGAGTAAATGTATTTTATAGGTTATATGAGTGTTTCTGCGCTTTCATTTGGAAAAGTGACTTTTGGCAAGACGGTAGCACAAATGTCAGCTTTGTCAAAAGTGACAGTTTGGCCTCGGGGGCTCCAAACTTGCTTTCACCTCTGAACACACCTTTATATAAAATCACTCATGCACACACACAAAAGGACAACAAATCAAGTTATGTCTGCTGGGTTTATTTTGCCCTGCAGTGACATGCTGAGATTCTCAGGTGAAATACGATGGTTGTGTTTGTGTGTGGTACAATAGCACTTCCAAGCAGCCAGTTTGAAGTTCAAGACATATTTCCTGTTCCCATTTTTGCGACTAGTCATGTACAGTAGACCCTAGGAGATGACATGAATTAGTTCTGAGGTAGGGATCGTAAGATGAAACTGCCGTATGGCGGGGATAGAAAATTATGGTAATTAGGTAGTGCATCCCAAAACCCCAGTAGTGTACTCTACATAAAACATAAAAATAAGAAAATAGTATATACCAAGTACTATTTTTGTGTATAGGATTAAATACATAAATATATATATGTAAAGGATTACATTTTATCTATCTTTGGTGTGACTGGAGCTGGTACAGTAGAGTTAGAGGCTGGAAGCAGAAGGTGAGGAGACTACAGGTTAAAATTAAAACTGTGCAAAATAATAAAAAAAAAAGATACATTAATTGCAAGAGTTTTTAACAATCTATTGCCATAGACAACTAAAGAAGTCAAATATCCACTCCAGCTAGCCTTCTATGGCAACTTAAAGAGGTCAAACATCCATTCTAGTACGGCGACCAAACCCAGCTAAAGACATCAAAGAACCATTTCAGCTAAGCTGCCATAGACAGCTAAATAAGTAAATGTAAATGTTCTGTATTCAAATAACGCTTTTCAAGTCAATGAAGACCTCCCAAAGCTCTTTACAGTGTGCTTCACACTTACCCATTCACATAAACACACACACACCGATGACAGTGTGAGCCATGCAAGGCAACTACCTGCTCATCAGGGATTAAGTCAAATATGTATTTTAATTTGCTGGACAGCTAAAGGTGTCAAAGAATTATTTAGCTGGATCACCAAAGACGGCTAGGAAAGTCATACAACCATTTTAGCTAACCTGCCAGAGACAGACAAGAAACATCAAAGATTCATTCTAGCTGGGCTGCCATTGATGGCTAAAATTCAATTTTAGCTAAACTGCCCTAAACAGATGGCTAAACAATTATAGGATCAATTTTAATTAGGCAACCAAAAACGGTTAAAACATTAAAAATCAGTTTGAGCTAGCCTGCCCTGGACAGTCAAAAACGTTAGATAGCCATAGTAGTTCCGTAGCTAAAGACGTCAAATCCCCATTCACGTTAGGCTGCCAAAGCAGGCTAAATACTGTACGTCAAAGATCCATTCTAGCTAGCCTGCAACATACAGCAAAACACATAAATCATTAAAGACACCCTAAATGCATTCAAGCTAAGCTGCTATAAACAGCTTAATAAGTCAAATATTCATTCTAGTTTGTTTGCCAAAGACAGCCTAAGATGTCAAGGATCAACTGTAGCTAACCTGCCGTAGATGTGTAAAGAACTGGTATATCCCTTGTAGCTAAGGTGCCATAGGGACTGCACAATACACAAAGAGGTAAGTATTAGTTTCAGGAGCGAGCAGCAGCAAGTCAACTGCAGGAGAGAGAGTGGGAAAGGTGAGAGGAGAGAGAGTGGGAAAGGTGAGATGGCACAACATTCATTTGGACAGGTAACTTAAAATTAGTTTTACCTGGTTATATCAGTATTATTTTCCCCCCATTTTATTAACACTCCACTTATTGAAACATGAATATTTTGTTTGTTTGTTTGTTTGTTTGTACATGATTCAATTGTTTGTTTGTTTGTACATGATTCAAATTGAATCTTTTCTTCCGGCGCCGTCACGAATGGCAGCCACTCCAGCAGCTCCCGTGTTATTTTCGATTGTTCTCGATTGTTCTCAGCTCAGGGATGCTGCTGGAAATGTGAATTTCCCTTCGGGGATGAACAAAGTATCTATCTATCTATCTATCTATCTATCTATCTATCTAGACAAATTTGAAGTCAAACATCCATTTTAGTCTGTTATAGACAGCTAAATATGTCATATCAAATCAAATGTATTCGTAAAGCACTTTTCCACTCAAAGCGCTGTATCAAAACATTCAGTGTACAATAAGACAATAAAGTCCCCCTTTATTCCTGGCCAAAAACTTGAAACATGTAATACACACAATGGTTAAAATACAACAAAAGCAAAATAAATAGTAATAGAAAGAAAACATGTTTATGAAAAGGCACAGACTAACCATGTGAGGAAAGGGACCTGAGGGAGGTTCATCCTTGGGATTTTCAGCCATTGAACCTCACCCAACCAGTGTGAACCACACCCACCACCCCCCTCCAAAAAAAACTAAAATAAAGATCAAAAGTCTGCAAAAGAAAATATGGAGTAAAAAGTAGTATATGTTACAGTAAAATGTTAGAATATAAACATCCATCCATTATCTGCACCGCTTATGCTCAGTAGGGTCGCGGGGGTGCTGTAGCCCACCCCAACTATCTTCGGGCAGTGGGCAGGGGACACCCTGAACCGGTTGCTAGCCAGTCGCAAGGCACATAGAGACAGACAACTCACTCATTCACACCATGCTTGTTTTTGGAATGTGGGAGGAAACCAGAATGCCCGGAGGAAACCCACGCAAGCACGTGGAGAACATAAAAACTCCACACAGGAAGGTTCAATCTCATGACCTCAGAACTGTGCAGCACACGCGCTAAACACTGCGCTGCCGTGCTGCCCCAGAATTTAAACAATTTGAACTAAATAAAAATGATCGATCAAACGCCATGTTGAAAAAGTTAGTCTGGAGCCTCCTTTTAAAAATGTTAATGGTCCCTTCAGACTTGATGTTCCCCGGCAGACTGCTCCATAGGTGAGGACCACAGTGGCTCAAAAAAGACAAATCTCTGCAAGGCTGCCATTGTAAACTAAAGACGTCAAAGATACAGTTCAGCGAGGCTCCCTAAACTGTCTAAAGAGGTCAAATATCCATCCTAGCTTGGCTGCTAAGGACAGCTAAATACATCGAAGAGCCATTCCAGCGTGGCTGGGCTGTGAATTGAATTACCTAAATAGAGATTGATCATTTGGTCTAAACATGCAAACGCCACCTGTTATACGCAAAAACTTTTGTAAATGAAAAGTGAAATATGTGGTTTGACGGACTGATGCGGAGGATATAAATAGATAGTGCATTAAAAATTCAGTTTGCATTACAGTCTCGTACTTGGGGAATTTCCAGTCCATTTAGCCAGTGGATACCACCAAGTTCACCACGCTCCTAGAAAAGTACAAGACCATTAGCTTTATTGCATGAAGCGCTACAAGCAAAAGAAACACTTACTTCAATTAATGGGACACGCAACGCGCTGCAGCCGAACAAGCTGACAACTCAGCTAAATAACAGCTAAACGAGCAGAACAACGACGCAATTCTATTTGTGTTCTAACGAGCTGCTGCCAACTTGAAATTCCGCTTAAGACTTAATTACACTGCTCCGATCGGCCACCGTACTGCCACCGGCTTGAAAGGACATAAATAGCTTCCGAAGCGGCTTCACAGGGTCCACCAAAGAGCAAGCGACACTTTGTCGAGGTGGTGTTGGAATCGGCTGAGACCGAAGCGTTCTCCGGTGAGAATTGTGTGCAAGTGAGGGAGCAGATGGTTGCCTTCGATACCGATAAAGGCAAAAAAATGAAAGCGTTTTTTGGGGAAAGTCAGCGCTAATCTTCTTAGCCAGGGGTGGGCAAACTACAGCCCTCGGGCCACATGCGGCCCGGCAGGCCTTTTAACTCACAGACGTTTTTCTCCAATCAGAAGTGCAGGTGCCAGCCAATTTTTGCCATTTAGACTCATTTTGAAGGCCTACTGAAAATGTAGTCAACTATATTGGCCTAGGACAAACTTTTCAAAATGCGGGCCAGAATTTGGTAGGATGAAAATGTGTGAAGGGCGACTCTTTAGCCTGGCATTCTTTGAAAAATCTTTAATTCACCCTCCGTGAAATGTGTGCAATGCTTTGCCATCAGTGTCGCGCCTCGTAGCTGGCTTTTGTAGCATTTTCATTTAACTCGCTGGGGCTTGTGAAAATAGTATCCAAAAAAAAAACTACAAAAGCAATACGACAAAAATACTACAACTATCATAAACAACTATCAAGTGATTATAAAGGGGCCCAATATATCTTTTGCCTTAATTCTGAAAAAAAATACTACAAAAAGTAAAATACAGAAATACTACTACACAAATGCTCCTAAACAAGCACTACAAAATTATTCCAGGAATACTACAAAAATAAGTAAATAGCTTAATATAAAATGTAGTGCTTAAAAAATCTGGGACCTAATTTATTATTATGCAATACTTCAGAATTACTACATAAATCTTACTATGTAAATACTAGCAAAATCTTACAATGGAAGTACTACAAAAACACTACATAAATACAACAACAGTAATACTACAAAGCTAAACATAAAATGTAGTACTTAAAACAGAGACCTAATACAGTGGAACCTCGGTTCTCGACCATAATCCGTTCCAGAACCCTGTTCGAAAACCGATTTGTTCGATCACCGAAAATCGTTTTTGCCATTAAAAGTAATGTAAAATCATTTTAATCCGTTCCAAATCCTTGAAGGCTTACCATGAACGTAAACATAAAGCTAACCCAGGCTAATCGTACGGTCGCGTTAGCGTAATCTTCCGTACGAAAGATTACGCTAACATGAACGTGTAAAAATAAAAAAATCAGGTCGTTTACATGTCATTTAGCACCCGGGTCTCCACAACAAGTGGTGAGCGGTTAAAGGATAAAGAAAAGATTTATGAATAGGATGTCTTACCTTTGTGGTGGTCTGCAGAAGCCATGCTCTATTCCCTCGAAAAAAGGGAAACTCGCACATCTTCTTCATATTTAGCTATTATTTCTTTCTTAAATGCAAAAGTTGTACGCACTACTCTTCTTTTTTCACCTGTGGCAACTTTGCTGCTTGCACCGACCTTTTTCCGAGGCATAATTAGGGGTTAAAACACTCCGTTCACAGATATTAAAAACAAAAACAAAAAGAAGTGCGCGGTCACGTGACAACAGTTCTTCACGAGGGGTGGGGGCAATCTACACCCATACGCCGCTCAGCATCGCCCCTAGCGTACCGGCGTTCGAACTCCGATTTTTTGAACGAAAAGCGAAGCAAGAAGGCGTTCGAAAACCGAGGTTCCACTGTATATTAATTGGGCTTTAATTGTGAGCGTTTCACAACCAATTTGATGAAACTAATCGACTTAAAACATATATAGCAAGGAGTTCATGCATATTTATTCATAAATAAGAAAAATTGGTTTGGTCTCTATGACTGGCTCCGTGGCCACATTGTTTTAATACATAGTGGTCTGCCACTCAAACTGTTTGCCCACCCCTGGTCTTAGCTTTCATATTGATGACAGCTGATTGGTTTGTTTTTTGCACCTTTTTTATCATTCGTTTTTTTTTTTTTTTTTTTCAAAATATAACCAATGCGAACTTGACGCGTTTTTTTTGCCTCAGGGGAAATCATGAAATTGCGTTGGCCGACTCACTTGTTGTTGATGAAGGCGTATTTGTTGATGGTCTCGATGACGGATTTGAAGGTGATCTTGGAGGTCAGTGTGTAGCCGTGCTGGACCATCGGTTCACCATCTGGACCGTCCCAACAGTCCACTGCAGGGGGAGGGAAGGAAAAACATACCTCGTTTAAAATTTTTCTTGTGGAAAGAGACACTTGGTCCCAAACTTAGTCCAATTGGGACAAAAACAACAGTTTTCCTTTTTCTAATTTGGATGAGGTTGTGAAAGGACAAGTTTGAGTGTTTTGTCCTCATTTTTGGCAGACAGTCCTATAATTTGTTACGAAAGAAGACAACGATAAATTTGAGAACGAAAGACAATATCAGCTCTCCTTAAAGAAGAACAAAAGACTTGTTTTTCGCAAAGAAGACAAAAGTAATTGGAGTGTCATCGATATGACACTGAGCTAAACCACCAAAGAATAACCGTGACCACGGGAACGTGTAATTCATTCATTCATTTCATTTATTAATTCATTTCAGGCAGTTAAATTCTTTGTGTACACATGTAAAAATAACCTAAATCATAACAGAATGCCTGAAAGGGAGTGGGACGAAGATCACAGCTTTAATTCCTTTTGCGGATGGTGAAAACGAAAAAGTACAATACTCCTATCATTGAATGCCCCAGGCCAAATTATGCAATTCTTCTACAGCGGGCCACATGCCGCATCACCAAGACTTCCAGTCCACTCACCCTCCACGCAGCGACAGCCGGACTGGAGCACCCAGGCGTACATGTCGGTCTTGGAGTGCGAGAGGAGCTGGTCCCCAGTCAGATAAGTATTGTGAGAGGAAGCGATGAAGTAATTGCACAGAGGCTGATCCATGTCCTGGTTCACTTCGTTGTGCAGCGGGTTGAAAATGTCGCACGCGGGACTGCGCATGAAGCCTGTGAAACCTGCATACAGAAAAAAAGCTAATGGTTGAATTGAACTTGATACCCTTGAATTTACTTCTGATAAACTGTTAGTTTTGACAAACATTACATTAAAAAGTAAGAAATAATTAATGTAAAATATCATAAATAGTAATAAATTACCCCAAAAATTTACCAATACATTATCCACCTATCCATTATCTGCACCGCTCATCCTCACTAGGGTCGCGGAGGTGCTGGAGCTTATCCCAGCTGTCTTCGGGCAATGGGAAGGGGACACCCTGAACTGCTTGCCAGCCAGTCGCAAAGACAGACAACTCACTCACTCATTCACTCACTTCTAAGGAGAATTTGTACAGGCCAATTAACCTGACAAGCATGTTTTAGGATTGTAGGAAGAAGCCGGAGTGACCGGAGAAAACCCACGCAAGCACAAGGAGAACATGCAAACTCCGCACGGGTAGGCTGGTAGCTGGATTTAAACTTATTACCTCAGCGCTGTGCCACGGACCCGCTAACCAGTCATCTGCTGTTCCGCCCGTACCAATTCATTCATAAACTAATAAATTAATCAGTTTCATTTTTAAAAAGTAGATGAAAAAAAAATTGGAACATTTTAAATATTCTATTAAAAATATCAAATTTTAAATATTAGAAAGAAAATGAATACTGTATATTTTGATACAAATAAACACTTTTTAAATTTTAAATAATAATAGTAAAAAAACAACATCATTGGGCAAAGATTTAGTAATAGAAATAGTTTTCTAAACCAAACTTCAAACGTAGAAGTAGTTCCACAAAAAAAATCATCAAAAAATCAACCATACTTTAGTCTATTTTGTACCCATGGAATAGAATAGAATTTGTTGCCATTTTAAATGTAAAACAAAATTAAAGAGTATTATGCTGATGGTGCAAGAACATTTACTAGAACATAAAATGCTACAATTTTAAATAATAATTGTATAGTGGGGCAGTACTAAACAAATGTCACGTTGTGTAGCTGTGACATGATCCCTTATCAGCAGATTGATCACGCAGCAAAAAGCACATCATTAAAGGGGAGGCTTTTTTTCTTTAAAGGTAATGGATAAGGACTCACAAGCTCAAGTAATAAAAACTCAAATTTATCTTGAGAGGAAGAGCTATGGAATAAGACAGGAATAGCAAGAATCTAACACCCCAAAGACCCAAATTGATGCGTCAAGAGAAAATACTTTACCATGACGGACATTCATCTTGTCCGGCTTTTATCAAATTCTTTACAAATTCTATGTGAGGAAAGGTTATTTTGGGTGAGAAAAGGAGCATGTCGCCGTGCCTGCAGGCATTAGGCCGGCGTGATCAGTCAGACTCATCCCGCCTCCTCCGCCAAGGCTACAATGACATTAGTCTCGCTCTTACACTTCCTAGCATCGCCTTTTGTTGGCGGCCGCGCTCTGACTCCCCTATTTACTCTTTGCTCTGTTGCCCGCTTTTGGTCCATGTCGCTCGCTGTGAGCGCTCGTCAGGGTATGTATTACGAAAGAACGCGTTCTTGGAACTGTAACGCGTGTAGGGCGATGCCCTTGCTATGAATAAACACACTCCCTAACCCTAGTACCAGCTACAGACACGGTGTCAAAAACAAGCAACTTTACAAGACACAACGTTCATCCCTCAAGATACCCTTTCTCTCTGATTATTGGAGTACCTACGTCGCATGATAGACAATAAAGGTCAACCAATAATCGAGCAGGACGATTATCAGCCCTAATATTTGGGAATTTGACAGATATTTGGATCAGCATTTTTCTTTATTCCACGGGCCGCTTAAATATATTTAAAACTGGGTTATTTAGGCTCAGATGCAGCCAAGCCTCTCTCCCTCTCTCCTGCCTTTTGTCTCGGAGGCTACCCGCCCCGCACTTCTCAATGGATAAACGAGACCGGGGACAATATTGAGATTTTTAAAAGTCTGTGGTACAAAAGCGTGTGTGTGATTAAGAGAAAAAAGTGTAGTTAACTTGTTTAAGGGAATGCTTCAGGTGGAGACTGATATATTAACTCCTATCATAACATTAGCTTGTCAAGCGTGTATGTCTGTGATTGAAAGAGAGACAGAGCAAAAAAAGCATGCTTAAGTGGAAGGCTGAGTGATTAGCTGTTACCATAACCCTAGTTTGTCACTCTGGCCCTAAAACAGGAGTGCCCACACATTTCAATTCACCAGCTCCATAGAAATTTGCACTTTTGTTTTGTCAGGTGTATAGACATTTTTATTTGTTGTAAAAAAAAATCAGGGAGCTGTTTAAGCTTTTCTGCACCTTTATATGAGTCGCTGCTATTAGTTTTGGGTTTAAGTGGAACATGAGTCATGTTATGTTAAAATTCTAAATTATTAACTGTAAACGGTTTTATAAAGCTATTTATGTTTTATTTGAGTTTATAACAAATATCTTTTGTTTCTTTTTGCATTATTTAAACTACTTACACCAATTTTTAAGCTTTTACAGCAAATGAATATTGTCTCCACATATTGGTTATTTGGCCTCCTCGTAACACCAATAATCAGTATCAACCCTGAAAAACCCATATCCAATAACAGACAGACCTACGTCCCTTCCACTGCGCCCCATGATAGACAGAAGTACATCCCATGTCTTTACGCCTCATGATGTACAGAAACACACCCGTCTCTCTCAAAGCCCCTGAAGGACAGCTTAAAAAATGCACACCAGTCGTCCACAAGCGTGCATCCAGTCAACAAAGTTCCAGTTCCAGGAAATGACACACCTACATAAATTATTATGATTCAAATCACCAAAGTGTTAGCTTGTAATCATAAGATTGGTAATTTGGCTATGTGTGATGATTCTAGATTTAACCCTACATTGCCAGGAGTTTAATAGCAAGATTTTTTTAATTCTGAGTATTTCGTCATGGCGTGTTCAAATCTGCCCCATTTTGGCGTCTAGATGATAACTTAAAGTACCTCACCTTGAGAGTAATTCACATTGAAGGTTCAAATGACACATTTAAGGGGTTTGCTGACGCCACAGGGTAGCTTTGAAAGTAGGCAGCAAGCAGCACCACGCTCATCGTTCGTGTGCCGAATAACGGTGTCAAAAATGAGTCTTGGTCCCTCATGCCTCGCTCTTTGGACCAAATCTCTCCAAAGACACTACGTCTTCCTCTGTCTCTCTAAAAAGAAAGCTTTAGCTGACTACTAACGACCGTAGCAACTACGTTTCTCTCAAGGTGCTTGTACGCAACAGAAAAAAAAACCATGACTGCCTATTTCATGCTTGGAAGGGGAAGATTGCTTATATAGGAACAACAAAACCAAGGTCTGTATACTTTCGTTGATGTCATATAAGATGCTGACCTGCTTTTGGTTTGTGTCATGACGTCTTGAAAATGCAGACATGCTATTGGCTGAACAAACTCTCACAATGCCTTTTTCTTCATTCAGTTCAGAATCTCATGTGCTTTATAAAGACTTTGCAGCTCTGCAATACCGTGTTGTGTTTTTTGTACTGTATTTATTCGCTATTGGTTCAGCACTTGCAGTAATGCTAAAGGGAGAAGCAAAAACATGATAGCATCTGCATTGTATATATGGGTGGGTGTTTCCCTGGGAGTTAACCTTAATCACTCGGGTTGTAGGGGCACCATTTTCCTGTGGGGTGTCTTGAGCAAGTACAGCCATGTAATATATATATATATATATATATATATATATATATATACACATACATACATACATACATATACATAATGGAATACCGTTATTAATTACCGATACTACAACACGGAGAGGGACCCTCCAGACTTACATTATGTCTTCTTGTTAATCACTATGATCTATCACAACATAAACTTAATGATGGGATAATTGCAATTGTAAATACATTTATTAGTTATTACTACAATGCTATTTAGTGTTTTTAGAGTTGAGTAAAATATTTTCCTTGCTTTAAAGAGTCTACTACTTAACTATTTGACTGAGGAGAGTAGCTGCATTGTCATGTTTTACTCCGGTCTGTTTAATGTTCCTTGTTTTACGATTGTGTTCCCTTGATATGTTAAATTATTCCACCCAAACAACTCTGTGATTTGTTTGTAATAAAATGGAGGAGCTGCTAATGTTGTGGTCAGAGGAGAATCAGGGTTTGGCCGGGACACATCTCCTCATGAACAATGTTAATGTCTCATGTCTCGTATTGTGTGTTTAATTCAGAGATGTAAGGTAATACACCTAACACTTGACCAGGTCAGTAAATCATGAAAAAGATTCAGTCTTAACACACATAAATAACACACAGTAAAAAATCTGTGTGATATTGGAAGATAGATTACATAGTATGTTATTAGGATTTCTAAAGCATACGGAGGGATGCGGCATCCTATAAAATCTCACCTTCAATCCCCATGACACCTTTTTGCTTATTCTCATCAGACACCTCAAACTTTTCAATAATGTCTGTGACAAACTCGGGAGTCACGTTGACCATCTGTGGAAACAAAAATAGGTGGTCTTATTACATTGAAATCAATAACGCGGTATTTGCCAAATTGTTCATTAAAATTAAAATCAATGAAGGTGGAGTTGAACAGAATATGAAGAGGACTTCAATGGAGAGTGTCAGTAAGATGTTTGACAGCGCCAGTTTAGCGATACAGTGCTGCTGTTCTAGCAACAGATTTAAATTCACCGCAAATATTGGATATCCATATGTAAATTAATAATAAAATGAGGATAATGATAATTACTATTCCTGTTTAGACCATCCATTTGAAGCTGTTTACATGGCCAGTGGGTGACGTTATATTTTAGCAACAGTTAAACCATGCTTAGCATTTAAAGACATGTTCCAAAGTGAGGGAATTACTATCACAATTACTGTTAATGGCAGAAACTGACCCGAAAAAAAATTAAAAATATACTGTAAAAAATTTGAAAGCCTCATTATATGACAACTTTTGGAGAAAAAACTCAAAGAGTATTCGTACTGGGGCAGAGTCTCAGGAGGTAGAGAGCTCGTCTTGGGATCAAGAGATAGCAGGTTCGATTCCCGGCTCCTCCGTGTTACATGTCGAAGTGTCCTTGGGTAAGACACTGAACCCCTAATACCCACAATAAGCAGGTTAGCGCCTTACATGGCTGCACGGCTGCTATTGGGAAATGTGAAGCACACTATAAAGGGCTTTGGGAAGTCTTGACTTGAAAAGAGCTATATAAATACAGATCATTTCATTTAATTTCATTACACAAAATGTTGTTATTTAGTTTTTATTACAAACTTGTTATAGGATTTAAGTTTGTCAACAAGAAAACCATTTCAAAATATAAAAAAACATTGATTAAGTTTTGCGAAGTGACTCCCAGGCACTTTCCCAAAAGAGTTTATAAATTGAAAAAGAAGGAGAAAGAAAATATATTTTTCTTTTAATACGGTTTTTGTAGGACAAACATGATACAAACTAACGTTTTCCAATGCTGTAAAAATGTGAAGCTTAAATATCACGTTTCAACTCCGGGTGTTACTCTGTAACTATGAGATTGGAAGGAAGTCTGCTCTTTCACTTGTTTTCCTCTCTCCCATCTTTCCTGTTTGAGTCAAGCACAGTGCAAGCTTCGCCCATTTTAAAGCGGCATGCTAATTTTAACGCAGAAGTCCCATTAAACAGGTAAGATCACAATGTGGTCACAAGCACTTTAGTAACAAGCGAGCTGTTTTCATCAAGTGATTTCTGATTTTGGTCAGAACATTTTTTGAATGACACTTGGGGAAATTATTTATATTTTGTTCCTAAGGCCTAAAGAAGGCTGCTTTAATTATCAAATTTGAGAGATAAGATGCTGCTGCACTGACTTGCTTGAACATTTTACAGAAATCAAACTCTAACAGCAATCATATGATTTTATTTACTTTACCTCATCAAAAGGCTGCTTTTTATAATTGTATGCTTTTTATTGCAATATTTTTGTTGCCCAGAAAAGAGGCACGTTATGCACATTGCGTCTTGTTTTTTTTTTCTCATCCTCAAAATTTGGATTTCTTTGGTGTATTTCTTTAATTGTATCAAAGAAACAAGACTGTAATTCAATAATATTGTAATTATGTTGAACTTGAGGAGGTATTCTACAATAGAATAGTCACGTGGTGCATTAAACTTTGTCATTTTGATCGTAGGCCAATAAAGCTAATTTAGATACACATAGCACATGTTCCATTCATTATAAGGCTTATACACGTATAAAGCTTTTAATTCTTTTGTTTCTTTAGTCCAATATAGTACTCTCAACATTTTGGGAGAAAAAAAAATAAAGCAAATGTTTTTTTTTCTCTGCGACCCAGTACCAAACAACTCGCAACCCGGTACAGGTCCGCGGCCCGATGGTAGCCGACCACTGCTTTAGACTGATTTTAGTTTGAATGGAAATCAACCAACAAAGTCAAAACATTCCGAACTTGACTTGATCTTAACCTTCTGCTCGCAGCGCAATATGTTAACTAGTTCGTCGGCCGTCAGGTGGTCTTTCCTGTCGCTGTAAGCCATCATGAGCAGAAAAAGATCTCGCCGCATGGACATCATCTTGTAGAAGACGGCAAACTCATCGTACGTGAGCGTACCCTGCTGATCGTCTGTGTCCGCTTCCTAGAAGAGAAGCAATAAAAAAAGTCCCGTCAGTCAGGTGGCTGCATCAATATTGCAATGCCGCATGACATATTGATGACTGCATGAATTCATATTGCACCGAGTGTGAGAGAAGCTGACTTCTGCCAGCACTCAAGATGTATTAATATGATCCCGGGTTTAAAGTCACTATTGCTTTTTTGACAAAACAGTAGCACCTTTTTAACAGAGCATGTGTGGACAATAAAATTTCAATGTATACGTGTTTTATTAATACACATCCAAGTACAAGGGTAAATCCAAGTAACGACGATCAGTCCCAGAAGCTACCACTGGAGACCGCTTAACGTCAGCATTAGCCAGTTGGCGAATGGACTTCCTACCATCAGACGTCTAATCCCGTGCCACTTGTTTATAATCTGCAGCAAGTTTGTTTTTATCATGCTCTTTCTCCTTTTTGTGAAAGGTAGGGAAATGGTAAGGTTATTTCTGATGGTAAAAAGGATAACTACGTCAATAAAAAAGAAGGAAATAATAGACGATCATGGTGTTCATGTAAGTGACCTCGCTAAGGATTACGATCGGTCAAAATTTCCTACTTGTATAGTATTAAAACCTAAATATGTCATCAAGGCCATAAAAACAAGCAGGACCATGATTTTTCTTTCAAAATTACATACTATTATTTATAATGAGTCGGGGATACTTGTTATTATCGATACAAAACAAGGAGCTAGCAAGAGATAGTGGCACAGAGAGCAGAAGTCGCTATCTACCGACGACGACCGAAAACTTGAGGCAGCATAGGGTACAACTGGAATAGATTTCAACGCTAGCCATGGCTGATTTGAGATATGCACGAAGACAAATGGCTTGGTAACTGTGGTTTTGGCATGAGAAGCAGCGAGTGCAGGTTACAAAGCCGCAGAAGAGTTTTTGCAGTGCTTTGTTTTACTGAAATTGGATTGGCGTGGCCGGGTGCTACTGGGGCCCCGGGAAGTTGGTTGGGTCAGGGGACGAGGCGGGATGTTGCCTTGTTGGGGCACTACACCCTTTTTGATACGAGATTCTTGCATGTTTAGCTTTTCCATCAAGCCATGACCTACCTTTTTTAGGAGCATGATCCCCCAAGACTACTCAGATGATATATACTGGTGTTTGTGGCTAACAATCTGCCTCTTCTAATGTCGCTCTCATTTGTCTTTTAGTTACGGAACATAGTCACTGACCTCGGTGAAACTTTGCATTTAATGAATAGAAATGATCATGCAAAACAGGGGAAGACCACACTTGCCTCGTTCTATGTCACTCTGCCCACCATCGCCAACTACCCCCCCCCTGCAAGCACCGACTCCCTACATGGTAAACTCACATTTTATTCTGTTAATTTCATTTTATTTGTCTAATTACTGTATTTTTATGTTTAATTACTATTTGAATGTTTAAGTGATCAAGAAGGTGTATTCTATAGACATTTAGGCTTAGCTTTGATGCTCTTGGGAGGTCGGGTACAGGTCACTTAGTATTTTTTATTTCATATGGGGAAAATTAGAGCAATTAGAGCTACGAGCGAGATCCTGGAATTTATTATGCTCATATGAAGAGGTACCAAGGTATTCTACAACACAAAGGTAATTTTTTCCGCGGTTATGGCGATCAGATTCAACAATTTCCTTTCATATTGTCACAGCCCTTTTCCGAGGACAGGCTCAGTGCGCTTCGTTGCTTGTTCCAGTCCAGCAGCTCACAGTGACAGCTCGCCGCCGCTATCACCTGTGTCTCATAGGGAGCCATTGAAGCCCAATCTAATAATGGCGGCTAATCCCTTCATCGCCCGACAACCTTGAAAGAGCTTGCCTTTTGCACGGCGACACATTACATCCGCATCAACTCCCGATGGGCAGTGTTGGGACTACGGCGTTTCTGGAACACAATTATCGTAAATTCCTATAAAATGTACCCTAACCCCCAAATTTGCAAGAAAATTTTCTTATAACTCAGTGCGCATTATATACTGCAAAATACAGTAAATACGATTGTAAACAGTATTCATACATGCGCGTTACTGCGAGAGGTTTTACAGTATACTGTGGTAGCTCACTTTACAAATTGAATTGGTTCCACCAGTGAAGTTGTATATCGAAACCGTTCTAAATCAAAAATCGTTTGTTTCCACAGGACTATATTTTTCCTTTTTTTACCCATTTGTTGTGCTTTTCTTTCGCAACCACTGAGAGAAGGACCTCAAACTTGTTTCCTGGATAACCTATCACCAACCCACGCTGCAGAAAGGACATCAAGAAGAAATGAGCGAAAATTTGTCTTTAATTTTCTTTTTTTTTCTTTTCCCTACCCATCCCGGCCAAAGAACTCATGCCTTTGGGATAGGTGGAATGACTGCACCCCATGATGGACAGTTCCTGGATTTACAGTTCAGGACGGTTGCACTAGCAAACGCATAACTGCCCGACGTACATGGATCTCATCATGAGTTATGATGAAATGATGATTGATGCTCCAGGATTTCGAATTGTGTCATTTGGGTCATTCATACATACAGACACACACCACTTGAAGACCAGCCCCATTTGCGTCAAAACAATCTTAAAAGGTGGGTTTCCCCGTCAAAAAGTGAATTCTAATCTTAAATCATGGCTCCTTTATAACAGGACAGCCCCAACGGTTCGGCCTCTTGCCTGCCTGTCGGATGAAGCGATCTAACACGTCAACTGCTGTGAAAGTGCTCTTCAACAGCATGTGGTCCCCGATTAAAAGTCTCATCGACTGTTACTGTCCTCAACTCTGTACCCTGGGGCCAAGAGGAGAATTTCCCACCATCCGCTGCATCAACAAGGCACTGGTCCAAATATGAACAAATGCTCTATGATTCTTAAGTTAGTAGAGTTAGCGGGATACTCCTTTACAAATATATCTTCCAAATTAATCTAATCGATAGAGAAACACATTTCTTTTAAGTAACGATAACTTCACCTGATTACACCCCAAAGGTGAGCCACTTACAAAAATGTCTACCCTTCCCCCTTTACACATGATACCAGTTGATTTCAACATACTGAATTCGTCTGGTTGCGATTTTATTGATTCCATGTATCAATAAATCATACTGTGTTAGATCAACTACCTATGCAACTATTTTGTTTGAAATTCTTGATTTGAATCATTCTTATCAGAACTGCAGATCTGTAAATTTTATAATTACCATTTAAAATCAAATTCATGTATCGAGTTTTTCCCTTCATAGGTAGATTTCCCCCTCGGATGGGTCTGGCCTTGATGCGGCGAGGGGGCTTGCGTGTTCCAGTGACCCTGGAGAGCGATACCGTCGGGAGCTTGCTCCTGGTAGGGTCACCCATGGCGGGCCGGTCTCCGGGGTAGGTTCCAGACAAACAAAGACCCCAGCGTGTCGGTACGCTGTGAGGTGGCAGCCCCACCAACCGACTATCCTGCGGAGGGCTAACAACTCACCCAGGAGAAACACACTTTGTTACGAAACTGACCAGAGAAAGAAGCCGGACTGACCAACACGGTAACGGAACCCAGCCTGCCCCCGACCAACGAGTACGGATCGATCTTCGTCATAAGACCCGTGTCGCCACCTGGAATGTCCAGACACTCCTTCGCCCCGGAGCTGCCACCCTGCTGTCCCGAGAGCTCTGTCGCTATAACATCACCATGGCAGGGCTCTGTGAAGTACGATGGCAAGGCAATGGTGAAACAACAGCTGGCAACCATTGCTACATCTGGAGTGGCCCCGAGAGTCGGACCGGCCTTTACGGTGTGGCTCTTGCCATTCCAAAAGCCCTCCGGAGGTCCCTCATCAGCTGGACACCAATAAGCGACAGACTACTGTCTGCTCGATTCCTCCACCATCACGGCAAGATGACAGTGATCGTCGCCTACGCCCCCATCGATGTCGCTGATGAGGATGCGAAGGACACGTTCTTTGACCAACTCCACCAGGCTGTCAACCAAGCCCCACCACACGACGTCACCATCATCCTCACTGATGCCAACGCCACTCTATCCAGCAATGATCGGTCCCCCGGCTCACCTGTCGGCACCACCTTTGTTGACAGCACAACAAACGACAATGGCAACCGCCTCCTCCTCCTCTGCCACCAAAACAACCTTTGTGTTGCTGACACCTGGTTTCCCCGGAAATGCATCCATCACTGGACGTGGTACAGCCCAGATGGCAGAACCAGGAAGGCATTGGACCACATCCTGATATCACGACGCTGGAAGTCGTTTGTAACCAACTGCCGGGTGTTCAGAGGAGCACAGCTTGGCAACACAGACCATCGTCTGCTGGTGGCCCAGCTCAAGCTAAAGCTCCGAGCCAACCAGCACAAGACTCTGCCTCGCCCCGACTCCTCCCGACTCAGCGACCCCAACATTGCCAGAGACTTCAGTTGCTCCATCCGCCGCTCTCTTGATACCCTGGCTCCTGACAAGCTGACAGACTGGGCGGCCTTCAAGGAAAGTGTCCTCCAGTCTGCTCACAATGTCCTCGGACGCCCGCGATCCTCCCCGAGAAAGCCCTGGATATCAGAGAGGACACTAAACATCATAGACCAGCGGCGTGAGGCCCGACTCCGAGGCGACCTCACAGAGTATCGGAGACTGAATCGCCTGCGCAATGTGGCCATTGCTGAAGATAGGGAGAGGTTTTGGCAGGCAGAAGCCCAACAGCTTGAGTCCGCGGCCAACAACAACAACATGAGCCGCGTATTCAGTCTACTACGCCAAGCCCGTAGCGGCCCACACATAAAGACAGCCCTGGTAAAGGACTCAGACGGCAACCTCATCATGACAGAAGCCAACTGCCTCGAGCGCTGGAAGGAGCACTTTAGCCTCCTCTTGCAGCACAGCACCATCCCGGCTGATCCCACCCTCCTAGGGGCTGCGAGCACAGCACCTCCTAACGACACCTGCTGCACAGACCCTGTAACACCCGAGGAAGTGAGAGCTGCTCTGAAGAAGCTGAACACCAAGAAATCCCCCGGCATCTGTGCCATTACCGGCGAGATGCTCAAGGCCGGCGGTGATGGCATGGTGGAGTGGCTAACCCGCCTATTCAACCAGGTGTGGGAATCGGAGCAGCTGCCCACCGACTGGACCAGAGGAGTCATCTTGCCCTTCTGGAAATGCAAGGGCGACAGGCTTGTCTGTGGAAACCACAGAGGCATAACCTTACTCTCCATCCCGGGCAAGGTCTTTACCAGGATCTTGCTCAGCCGTGCCCTTCCAGCAATCAGAAGCTGCCGCCGTCCCCAGCAGGCTGGCTTTATGCCCAACCGCTCCACAACGGACCACATCTCTGCTGTCCGTTTGCTGATAGAAAAGACCCGTGAATTCCGTAAAGATCGCCATCTATATATCGGATTCATTGATCTGAAGGCCGCCTTTGACACTGTCTGCCACTCTTCACTGTGGAACATCCTCCAAGCTCTCAGAGCACCACCCAAGATCATAGCCCTGTTCAAGCTGCTCTACAGCAACGCAGAGAGCTGTGTCCGTATCAACGGCATTGACTCCGACTGGTTTGCTATCTCCAGCGGCGTTCGCCAAGGCTGCGTGGCTGCTCCCGACCTTTTTAATTGCATCATCGACCATCTGATGTTCAGGGTTAGTGAGCGCATCCCCGGGGTGTCTTTCGGCAACTACCACCTGACTGACCTGGAGTATGCTGACGACACCATCATTCTCAGCACTTCCTACAGCCAGCTGAGAGACGCTCTGGGCATTTACAGCGAAGAGGCAGCGCGGCTTGGCCTGCAAGTGAGTTGGACGAAAACCAAGTTCATGTATGTCGGTGATGGACCAGATCCACCTCCCATCCAAATTGGTAGCGACATTGTAGAGCCTGTCAAGAGCTTTGTATATCTGGGGTCCATGGTGACAGACAATGGGGACCTAAAACCAGAGATTCTCCGCAGAAGAGCCCTGGCAGCATCTGCTCTGCAGTCTCTCTGGAAACCACTCTGGCGGCACCAGACCATCGCACGCAAGACGAAGCTCCGCATTTACAACCTCGCCGTACTCCCTATCCTGCTTTATGGCTCAGAAACATGGCCCCTGAACGACACCCTGGCCACAAGAATCGATGGTTTTGATAGCAGGGCTCTCAGAACCATCGAGAACATCAGGTGGCCCCAGCGAGTCTCCAATAAAGAGCTCAGAGCCCGCACGTGCCAGCCCCAAGCATCTTCCTTGGTCGCACAACGCCGCACCCGCTGGTTTGGCCATGTCCTTCGTCTACCACCAGACCATCCGACACGAGCCATTCTCCAGTTTGACCCAAAGGCCGCAGGCTGGAGACGACCACGAGGGAAACCCCGCACTCGATGGCTCGACGTCGTTGCGGGCGACCTCCAACAACACGGAGTTGCCGTAGAGGATGCAGAACAGCTGGCACAAGACCGCCAGCATTGGAAAAACCTGGTTCATCTGGTCGGCTCAACGCACAGGGACGGGACCCCCCGACCTTCGCTGGAGCAATAAGTAAGTAAGTAAGGTAGATTTAAACTAAATTCTATGGAAGACCTCTGGCATCCTATGCTGGGAGATTTAGCAAATGCCTTTGCCAAAAAAAATAGATTCTTACGCAGAATTAAAATAAAGCAAAACTCCTTACAATATCTTTATTGCCGTCCTCTGGCTTGATAGAACAGTGATGCCCGTCGCCACTGTTGCAGATGTTAGGGTTTGTCTTTATTCCCTCGCCATATCTGCAACTTTACCCCCACTTTCATATTTTGCGATAATATTTCGCTTTTTTATCATAAGTTGAGCGCTGGCTCTCTTTTTCTCTCCTCTTGACTCAGGTCCCATGGCTGGAAATTAAAACCTGTACTGTACTGTAACTATAACTATACATAGTGTGCAATGGTGCAAACAAATTTTAGCCTTGGTGGCTGCAACCAATATATTAATGGTTTAAACCATTTGGCAATTTAATGCAAGGGTCTCACCTAGCTGATAAACCACACAGGAGATACTGGTGTTGGTACTTACACGAACCTTAAGTGCTGGCGTCACTACCTTCAAACACTTAAAAACTGAGAGCATAAAGATGAAGATTTTAGTTGGACGCGAACTTCGGATACAGAAACATTCGTAAGTTGGGTCTATTGTAAAACGAGGTACCACTGTACTACTGTATTTGAACAATGATTGATCAATCAAAAAACATCACTGACCAAAATCGTCAAACATTGTATGCAACGGAAATCGAACACAAGTCACGGCGGTGAGAGCGCCTACACTCAACACTAGACCATCAGTGATCAAGATGACGTACAAAAAGGCATGTGAATTTTTATCTCATTATCACACTATTTTTACTCAAAGTGCCAGAAATAAAACAGAGTGTCATCCTGAAATATATGAATAAATGTAAAGTCCAATTCATCATCAGATACACCAAAGAGTTGTTTCCCCCGTTGTGTTTTTTATATATATATATATATATATATATATATATATATATATATATATATATATATATATATATATATATATATATATATATATATTTAACCTACAAAATACAAATGAATACAGTTATGGTGGCACGGTCTCAAGCACAGAGTATAAGAATGCTTAATTTCTCCTTATGTAGATATTTTTTGTTACCGTATATACTCACATCCAAGCCGAATTTACACTATTAAATAGAATACTGAAATCAAGGAGTCAGCTTTTATGTGCATATTTGGTTGTGTGTCAAAGGTTGATGAATGGTGGGCAGCGAGTGGGGACGCGGTGTGGTTTATACAGGAACAACAAAATCAAATGGGCAAAAGTGAGCACAGAATTTACTGTAAAAGTGTGCTGAATGTAGGTTTAAACTTATTTTTGCATACAACATGTCTGGGGAAAAGAAAGAAAACAGTTTGGGCAGTAGTTTTGAGGCTGGGTAGACAAAATGGATATGGAGTGATCTCGGCTGAGTGTTCGTTTGCAAGCACTGAGAAATATATATATATATATATATATATATATATATATATATATATATATATATTTAAAGGCTTCACTACTTCTTGAATGATGTGGCTATTTTTAAGCAGTTTTAGGGGTTCGGCTTCTACGAGAGTGAGAGAGGGTAATTTGTAACTAGATAGTTACCTTTAGAGTAACGAGATATTTTTGGGTGATAGTAATCTGGGAGCTAACAGAATTACTTTTTAAATGAAGTAACTAGTAACTGTAACTAAACAATGTCGACGGACCACCCTGTTAATGGTTTTGCTTTCGAACCCTTTATACGGTTTCCGTAAAATATAAAAATCATTTCAAGAGGATATAAACGGTACTGCCTTCCTTCCCCTCATTTCTGGGCGATAAATTATTTTTAGGGCATCATTCTTTCAGGCAAAAAGTAAGGCTTCTACATCTCCCTGGCCGAAATGGAGTCACAAATCATTGAAGAGTGTCGGAAAAAAACCGAGGGGAGCTAAAAGTACCGAGATCTGTTAGCTGCTTTGCTCGGGTTCCTAATAAAGTAAGACATTGATGGTTATTAGGATTGCGCTACGGCACTCCGAAGTTGCGTGATCCTCGTTAGAAATTTCACTAATGTGCCGTGACATTAGCTTCGTGTGACTTGTCCGTTAAAAATTAAGGCTCTTCTAAAACTTTTCACGCTTCCCTAAGACAAACTGTTCTTATGCATTTGAAAGAGGCAAAAAAAAAAAGAAAGAAAGTATAGTAGACCCCCGGAATACAGCGAGGCGAGCTTACAACGTTTTTACTTTATTGTGTGGAATTATTCTGTCTTTTGAGACTTTGCAAATCGGTGATACAGTATTTTTTCGTGTTCTATATTTATTACTATGGGTCCCTAGATTTGCAGCAATTGCTAAAGATAAATCATGATGACCATGGAAACAAAGCTTCCGATTATGAAAAAATAAGTAGAAAGCATCTGACTAAATATCCTAATTGCATGTCCGTAATCATTTGATGATCTGGACTATTATTAAGAATAAGGATAAAATTAAGTCAACAAAGTCTTCAAAGGGTATGACAATCCTCGCAAGTGGAAGATAAATACTCCACCCACTACTCCACTGAACCAGCTCAAGTCACCAAAGCTCAAAATGTCATTTCTCTTCTACATGTCCATGTATAATTGTTTTATTCCTAGACATGTATATTACATATCAAGTAGTGCTTACTATATACCATTTTGATGTTTTTATTTGGAGTCTGGGGAGTTTGGAACAATTACTAGGTTTCTCTCTCACGTTATACAGGAGTTTTACTTCAAACTCGGACTGGATTCATGTCTTATCCTGGGGATTTACTGTATCTTATTATTTATTATGTTGATGGTTCATTGCCAGATATTTTTGTTAGGCACACTTTTTCTCAATTAATCTCTTGATAAATTACTTTTATAAGGTTTTTTATGAATACATTGGTTCCCAAAAATTGCCCTAACAAAAATAATGTAATTACGGCTGTAAACATATTACAAAATTAAATTGTGATTAATTGTATTGTAGTTCAGATTCAGATTCAGATTCAGATCTACTTTATTGTCATTCTAGTACACGTGTATACAGAACGAAATGTCGATACATCTGACCCGCACAGTTTCCTTGAATGTACAGATATGAATAAAATGTTGTATTGAGTTGGAGTATTGAGTACTAATAATATACTAAATAATTATGGCTATGTATAGTATTTTACAGTAGTGCAAATAGTGCAAGAGGAGCAGCTAACCAGATGTGCAAAATGGGCAGTCAGGTAAACAGTAACAATAACACTGTTAACTCTCAATTAGAAACAAATGTAGGAATATAAAAGAAACATCCCTCGATATTTATTTATTCGTGTTTGTTTGTCTGATTGACGTTTTTCTGGATGATTTTTAATCATATCAAACATGGTTTTATATCTCAAAGACATTTTACATACGAGTACCCTATTTTCCGGATTACAAGTAGAAGTCGTTTCATAGTTTGGCTGGGGGCGCGTCTTATACTACGGTGAGACTTATATGTGAAATTATTGAGAAATTATTATATCATTGAGCTTTCATTTATTTATTACCCGTACCGTATATCACTTCACATGTTCTTTACACACTTAATCGCAATAGGGCGCTCTAGGCCTGAGTTGGTGATTTCAACCTTGACTGCACAAGGAGAAAGCCAGCGGATCGTCTACCTCTGGGACCTATCGGGAGTTGTTTACCAGTAAAAGTGACACCAAGTGAGAAGATTTGATTGGATTTAGTAATATGGAGTAAAGATGATAGTTTGGGAAGCATGATCTTTATTTTTTGAATAACTCTTATTATGTAAAGTAGTAGCGAAATAGCTTTTCTAAGATATGCATGACGTACATGTAACGTTGGTATACCGTGTTCGCTGTTTTAGTTTCATTATTTTTAAGATTACATGTATTATTTTGATGCTGGATTTTCGCAAATACATTTCCCCCAAAATGGGACTTGAGTGCAACTTGTACATGTTTGTTTTCCATCTTAACTTTGCATTTCTGGGTGGGTGCGACTTGTACCCCGGGGAGACCCATAGTTCGGAAAATATGGTAAGCCTACTTTCTTTAATGGTAGTAAACACAGTACATACTGCTAGCCGGTAGCCGCGAACAATGCTAAAGCCAGTTAAGCTAGTTAAAAATCAGGGGTCGGCAACCACGTGCCCGTGGGCACGCTGACATCTGCGCCGATATTACCAGGTGCCCGCGTGACCGTTCGCTAAATAGACTTAACACGAAATATCAATGTCTAAAATGTGATTCAATTGTGTTGTGATTTTTTTAAATTGCAATTAGTCATGTAAATTAAAAACAAAAAGTATTAGAAATATCTAAAAACCTAAAAAGAAGAAAAAAATCAAAGTAGCAGGGTTTGATAATCGAAGAAGCGAGACGTAACACAGGGCAGAGGTGAGTGCGCATGATAATCGCAGCCTTGATCTTGAGCGTCGCGAAGGACTCAAAATCTATTTGAACATACTTGAACATGGCGGGAAAAGAAAGAAACCTTGTAATTTTCATAGTGACTGGGAGGAAATATTATTTTTTTTGTTAATGTGAAAGAAAACTCGTGTCTCATTGACGGTGCCGTTGGGTCTGCGGCTCAACGTGAAGCGCCACTTCAGCACTTGTCACAAAAGCTTCCATGCTACCGTAATTACCTGCCCGGCTGCACAGCACAAACAGAAAACAACCGCGAGTTAACAGCTTTGGGCAAACAGCATTCTTTTTTTTACAAGGCCGGTAGAAAACAAAAAGCAACGGAAGCCTTTTTTAGAGCAACACGATTTTAATAAAGAGGAAGAAGGCATTTTCAGACGATTTAAATTAAATCAAGTAAATAATTAAATTGAAATTCTTGTTTCGTAAGTGCATTATCAAGGTGCTCTCTGAGTTACTCCGTGCCCTTAAAGTTGCTCTCAGCCTTTAAGAGGTTGGAGACCCCTGTAATAAACGTTTGCGGCTGCATCAATTACTCTAGCCAACTAAACGGCGCTGGAGCTAAAAAGATAATAAGTGTGTAGTCGCTAATGCTAGCTGTTACATCAGCAATGCTAGCAGCATGCATTTACTATTGAAGAATGTGATGAATCGTTTGACACCGTTAAAAGTAGTTTGTTTTAGTATTGCTGACTATACTAGATATGTCATTTTATTGGGGCTAAACTATTTCCCTTTATGCATCGTTTTGTGTCTATATCGTGACAGGAAGACCAAGTCTAAGTTTGGCCACTATGTGACAAAAATTCATCTGCTGTTATTTTTAATCATAAAAAAGAATAACATCCGTTTCTGATGGTTTAAATCAAAGTCTTACTTTTTGCTTGTGTTAGCTTGAATTTGATTACTTGTGAGTATTCTAGGTAGCGTGAACGTGCTACCTAAAAAATGTTCGAGCTTATGAAACATGCAATTATCGTGTTTTTTTTCTCACCTGAAACATTTGCTTGACCTTTCTCCGTGGGAGATTGACGTTGAGTTTGTGAAGGAGTTGGTAGATCTCGTCGATATTCAGCAGACCGTCGCCGTTCTTATCGGCTTCCTCGAAGGTCTGCTTCATCCACGTCTCAAAGTTAAGGATTTTTGTGAATTGCATGTGAATACATGTGTTGTGTTTAGAAAAGATCCTTGTGAATATAATATGTAGAGTAGGCTATGTAAAAGGGCTCAATGAAAAAGCATAATACTGAAAAATAAAGCTAAGAATTTGGAGTTGACATTCTTTTACTGATCATGTCTGCCTTAGAACAGAACACCTGGATCTGGCTCTAGAGCCAAACGGAGTTTGAAATCCCTACCTTAACTTAACACTTGAGTAACTATTCCAGTGAAATAGGTCATACCTTGAATGAAATTGAGTGAAAAGGATATTGGTCATGGGTGCGCTGCCGTTTGGCCAGGGAGTCTTCGTCGCTGATGCCGGCCATCAGGTAGCGAAGCCCGGTGACCCAAGTACGAGCTTCATCCGAATTGGACGTGACTAAGTCCAGAGACTCCATGTGGTTGCCATGGTAAACCGTGAAGCAGCATGCCGGGTCCAAACTGCCCTCGGGATGCCGGTGGAAAATGTCCGACTGGCCGCCCTCTGTCACTTTGTACAGGGAGTCGATGGTGACTGAAAGGGTGCCGGAAGGACAGAATATTACAGTACATAATCAAAATCCATGCATATTACTGAAAGTAGTATATAAACATCGTTTAGCTAAAGAGATGGACTTGTACTCAATGACTATGAACGCGTAGCTAGTGATTACTGTAATGTAAAGTAATGATCTGCATTTATATAGCGCTTTTCAAGTCAACGACTTCCTAAAGCGCTTTACAATGTGCTCCACATTTCCCAATAGCGGCCTTGCAGCCATGTAAGGCGCTAACCTGCTTATTGGAGGTATTAGGGGTTCAGTGTCTTACCCAAGGACACTTCGAAATGTAACACGGACAAGCCGGGATTCGAACTGGGATCCCTTGATCCCAAGACGAGCGCTCTACCTCCTGAGCTACTGCCGCCCCAGTAGCTCAGGAGTGTAAATTTCATTGAAAAATATTAAACAAAGATGTATTCCCCCGGGATATGGTGACGCCGCATTAGGACATTTTCACATTAGTGTTGGGTAAGACATTCTTTCAGCCCTTTCCACAGCATTTACCCCACGATACAACATCATCAACAAAATGTTTCGCATGGCCCAAAACATAGCAAATTAAATTTTGCGATTTTGCACAATTTGAAGAGGATCTGAGACTTTTATGTGCACCTTATGGTTGTGAAAATACAAAGAATACTGTTCTTGGAACCATTTGGAGAATATGGATTTGGTCTCTTTTGAAAGATAAAACTCTGAGAACATTGAGTAATCTGAGTTTGAACACAAAAAAAGAAGGTTTTTAATACTCACCTGTTTTTTTTTGCAATTAAATATATTTGTTTTTTTTTGCAACTTAATGCCTGCAAATGAGTGTAGCATGGGCATTTTATCTGGAAAACAGGTGAGTCAATAGCATGAAGCCTAAAATGGTATTTTGTCAAATTTGAACACAATTTAAAACACTGAACGTTGTATTTACATTTTTCTAAGGGTAGGTTCGGGGGTTTCCGAAAGTGGCCAATTGGAGATGACCAGTTTACAACACTAACACCCTTGTGTATTTTACTTTGGCCATTTTTTTAAACATGGCGAAAGAGTTGTAAATGTTTGACTTATCTTTCCAAAAGTCAATCAATGATTGCACATTTGTGCGTAGTAATGGTGCGTAAAAAGAAATCATGAATGGCATTGCGCCCGTTTATTTTCGGCTCCGATTTAAATACACCCCCAGAAAATTGCATAAAACTATGTTTGGATTTATATTGGCTAACCAATGTGTCGATCATCTTCTGATTTGGTTACTACTAGCTGAAGATATTCAGAACACAGCTGTATCATTTTACACATGATATAGTGGATTAGATTAACAATGGATAGCTGTGTAAAGCACCTTGTACCTACATATAAAAAAACATGAAATGGTTTTTATTCATATTTGTTTCATTATGGAGGCTTATTGGATTTCCACCCTCAAAAAATGCACGGATCGAAAAGATCTCATTTTCTCAGGTAACCATCTATTTTAGAATAATCCATCTGACTTGAATCTAATCTTCCAAATTCCATATTGCCTGACATTAACAATAAATCATTTTACATGCCCCCGAACGTTTCATTTTTGGGTGTGTATTCCACAATTGCGTCTTGCCAACACATTTAAGAGGCTTATGGAATGCCCACAGTGGGAATCTATGTTATTTTTTAACACGTTGGTTTGCATCCATAGGCGTCTCAATAGGCTGAAGCTGCAAAAACAGAATAATCCTCTCAGGGGAAGCAGCAAGAAAGATCACTCACAAATCCAAACAAAATGTTTCAGTCGTAGGGAGTGGTAGTAGACCCTCGGTGTCAGGATTTTTTTTTTTTTCTAAGAATACTATTATTCTATGCACGTTGAAGTGAAAGACAGAAATACAATAAAAAGAAAATGAGGAAAAAATGTGACAAAAGAAAGAGTAAGGGACAGAAAGAGCAAGATAGTGAGATAAAAGAGTAAGAGAGAGCTAGACAGCGAGACAAAAAACAGCAAGACAGAGAGAGAGACAGGAATAGCAAGAGGCAAGGAGATATTGAGAGACAGGGACATATAGGGCAAGATAGAGAGAGGGAGAAGTCAAGAGCGAACGTTGAAAAGAGAGAGAGGAGAGTCAGGAAGAGAATAGCAAGAGAGAGTGAGAGACAGCAGAAGGAAAAGAAAGCACAAGAATGAGAGTGAGAGAGGGAGGCAGAGAGAATTACAAAGAGAGAGAGAAAAAAGAGAGAGCGAAAGAATGAGAAAGAGTAAGAGAGAGACTAAATTAATAAAGAACAAGAGAAAGTGAGAGAGAAAGAAAGAGCAAGAAAAAGAGTGAGAGAGACACAGAAAAACTAGACAGAAAAAGTGAGAAAGACAGATAGCAAAAAGGAGACACAGGAAGAGCAAGCGAGAGACAGAAAGAGTAAGAGAAAGACAGAGAAAAGGAGAGATGAATAACAAGAGACAGGGAGAAGGAGAGAGAAAGAACGAGAGAGAGAGTGAGAATATGACAGAGGAAGAGGGAGGAGAAAGTGAGCAAGAAGGAAAAAGGTGACAAAAAGGAACAAGACAGAGAGAGCAAGAGACAGAAAGAATGAGAGTGAAAGACAAAGAGAGAGAGAGAGGGAGAGAGAGAGAGAGAGAGAGGGAGAGAGAGAGATAGCACTCGAGTGAGAAAATAAATTATATTCATCTTCAACATGTGTGTTCTGCTAAATGCCACTATGCTATCGGCTGAACTACCTCCCACGATGCCTTTCTGTCTGCGTGCGCTGGTTTGCCCAGCACGCAAAAAATGTGTGCCTTGCGTGCAAACCTACTCTTGGCCTTCTCGCTCTTGCGTGACGGCTTCCATCGGATGCAGGACCGATGCTCATCCAGGTAGAAGAGGCGCACCAGCCCTTTGGAGCCCGCCTTCAGCTTCACCATCTGCGTCCCCGACTGCATCACGCTCATGCATCGCTCCACTAGCGGGGAAACACACGAGCATATTATCGTAAACAACCCAAAAATCGAAATAAGGTCAGTGGAGCGTGACTGTAAGAGACAAAAAGGAGCAGCTGTGCGTAAACACAGACGTTGCTGTGTGTGGACTGCGGACACAAGGCTATCTATCCGCCCGGGGGAAGACCTGAAAGCCGCTCAAGGAGGAGAGACAAAGAGTCATTGATGCACAGGAAGAGCATCTCAGCCTCGCCGGGCGGAAGGAGGAAGCCCACGTTTTGGCTTCATTAGTCAATAAAGGAGACGACGTGCTTTAGGTACACCTGTGTCGTACAAAATTTGTCTCTAGACCATGATTCTTTCACATTTAGTATGCAAAACCACACCATATGGAAATAAATATATATGTATATAATGACACCCCAGAACTGATTATGATTTGTGGTGCATTTTAAGACCGACTGTAAAGGAGGACATTACAGGCACTGATTCCTACAGAACAGGGGTCAGCAATCTTTTTGGTGTGGAGTGCCACTTTCAAATGTCCTTGTAAATCAGTGTTCCACACCAAGAATAATGACTCGCACAGAATTTTTTTAATATCTAACAGAGCTGTAATTTTACACCAGTCCAAATATATAACATGGATATACAATTTAATTCTATAACTCAGTGTTTTTCAACCCTTTTTGAACCAAGGTACACTTTCATTTATAAAAAGGTTCTGAGGCACACCTTCTGTCGAAAATGTTAGAAAATAAAAATAAAAAATCTACTTCCACCTATTGATATGGATGACAATTACAGTTCCTCGTTTGAAGAGAGCAAAAATACTGAATAACGGCCTGATTTATTTGAAAGATAAAATTGGGCAAATTCCAGCTAGACAAGGTCCCACGGCACACTAGTGTGCCCCGGCCCACTGGTTGAAAAACACTGGTATAACTGACCAATTTATCTTCCACTATTCTTGTTTATCAATCAACTAAAAAATGAATGTGAATAATAAGGGGAAAGGCCTGTAGCCATCCATGACTTCAACTATTAGCCACAATAATTGACCAGAATCAACCATTCTTCATTAACAATGAACTACAATAAAAAAAAATGCTATGGACAGCTTATATACCATTCATCAAAGATATCTTGTTGCAGAAAATATCAAAACTTGAAATAACAGCAGCAAAGCAGAAGGCACGCACACGCACACACGCATACACGCACAAACATGCTTCTTTAAAATATTCGCCATCAGTAAATGGTTTTCTGTGCTCTGCTATGCAGTGAGCAATGTGATAACTTGCTTCAGTGGTGGTGTTTTTAGCGGTGAAAAAGGTTTTCAGGGTCTGCGTTTGTTTGCCATACCTGGACACTGCGCGGTTAAAATGTCTACACCTTGAATTCATGTTTCGTCTCGTAATGACGCTTAACACTTGCTGTGCGAGGTACAACGCTCACGAGGCATAATGCACAAAACAGCACGGTAATTTTTTGCACAATGCCTCATTAATCTGTCAACGCTGGCTGGAAAGAGCGAGCTGTTTCCGCTTGAGGAGCCGTCATGATTCGTTCATTTGTCGCGCGCGTGCGTTTTGTTGGCTGGGTTAAAACACGGATCTCTCCTCAGCTAGGCGCCGAGCAAACACACACTCACACACGAGGCGCTAACATAAAGCCTCTAAATAACACTGCGCGCAACTGAAAATGTCTAAATTTCAGGTAAAAATGCGCATTTTTAAAATATATCAGTATTATTTTACCGTGCGCTCGCGTGCCACTGGTTAACCCCTTGCGTGCCACTGCTGGCACGCGTGTCATAGGTTGCCGACCCCTGTTACAGAATATAAGAATTTATCCTATTTTCCATAATACAAGTCTTTAATTTTTTTCAAAAGCTGACCATGCGCCTTATATATGGATCAATATTGAGTTGCAACAGGTCTCACAACTACGGTAAGCAGCCACCGCCTCGATTTTCCCCTGTAGAAGACGAAGTGCGCGGAAAGGTTTAATGCGATACCTTGCTGTTGTTAAAAGATAGTTAAACGATGTCCCACAAAAATACTTATACCTTACCTTTAAGAAAATAATAAACCAGCTGTTTCTTTTCATTTTGGGAGGGAATGGAATTGTCAGAAAGCTGTTTTGTAATCTATTCATTAATTTTGTTGTAGTTCCAAGCGTAGCGCCATCTAATGGATGCATAATGTACAGTAACCTCAGCCTCTACAGTTGTGCCTTATAGTCTGGTGCGACTTGTGTATGAAAAATGTAAGACAAAAGACTATTATTTGGCAGGTGAGCCTTACAATGTGGTGCGCCTAATAGTGCAGAAAACATGGTAATCGTAAAGTGGTAATGTTCAGACTTTGTACACCTTTTTAATGACCATGACTAGGCAAATTTTCCAATTTCTCCAGTACCATTATAAGAGGAAATCAGGTCTAAATTAATCCATAGCCCTGTTGTTTGAGGTGACTGAGTACTGCCTGTCGGAAAAAGAACCAGAAAACTTGACAAATCCTAAACCAAACCAGCAGCTTGATGGGACATAGAAAAAACATTTCAGTTTCTGTGCTTTCTTTTATTAGTCTTTACAGTTGTCTCTGTTTGGTTCATGTTGTATCAAATGTTCTTGTTAGTTTTATTACATACAGCACTCGATGACGTCAAACTGTAGAGCTATTGATTGATTCATGCCAGATTTCCTCCTTTTAAATTGCATAATGTGATACCAATTGGCACACCTCCAAATAGACCCTCGCATGTTGAATAACATTCACGTATTTATCAACAAAACAGAAGGTACATAATCTTAACTTAACCAAACATCAAGGTAAGACCAAAGGCCGAAATTGTTTAGGACTCTAATGTGCATCATTCAGTTCCATTATCTTTTTTGTCCATTTTTTTCTGTTTTTCAGGGTTTGTACAGGTGATTGAAATCCTTGAAAATGCTCACATTTCCATTTTCCATTTTTAAGCCAATTTTCTCTTTTTTTTTCCCGTGGTGTGTCAAGGCAGACTGCCGAGAAACATCGTATGACATTCATTTCAAGCATTTTCAAGCACTTCACACAAAATTCAAACATGGTTCTGACCTCAAAAAAAAACCAATAACATTGAATTTCAATCATTTTTAAAAACTTCGCACAAAATTCCAACATTGCTCTGACCTGGAAAAAAACTCGACATTGAAATTCAAGCATTTTCAAGGATTTTAAGCACCCGTACGAACCCGAAATGTTACAGGTTTTGTACTTCAGCAACTCCAGTGGCTCCCAATCAACCATAGAATCAACTACAAAATCTTTCCCTACACCTACACGGCCATTCACAACCCATTCCCTTTCTACCTCCCTGCCCTCCTTCACATTGCCTCAGATCATCCTCCTCCCTCCATCCCACTATACCCACTGCCCGTCTCAGCTCCACGGGGATCAGAGCTTTCAGCCGCTCCGTCCCCCAGCTCTGGAACTCGTTGCCACCACTGGAATTCTGCCACCCTGTCCACCTTCGAATCCAGACTCAAAACTCACCTTTTCAGACTTGCCTATTCTTGATCATTGTATCAGAAATTATGTTTTTAGGGGTCACAATAAACCAAGTTGGAAAACACACATCAGACACATACAAACTATCTAAAAGCATTTCAATAATTATTAAAGCCAAATTCATTTTAAACTATAATGCATTGTATTTGTTATATTGTTCTCGAGTTCTGCCATATTTAACATATTGTGCAGAAGTCTGGGGCAATAATTACAACATTTCCCTACAGCCCCTTTTTATCCTTCAAAAACAAGAGAAAAAAATAAGAACCATACACAGGGTAGGATATCGGGATCATACTAATATTTTATTCATGCAATCCAAATATTAAAATTGGAAGATTTAATAAAATCTTTCACCTCACAACTGTTATTTAAGGTCAACAAAAACATAGTGCCAGAAAACATCCAAAAATTATTCAATGGTAAATAGGGAAGTTATAACTTAAGGGGCTGTAGTAAATTCAAAATCCAAAAGGTGAGACCTACCAGGAAAAGTACGTGTGTGTCTGTGTGTGGAGTCAAACTTTGGAATAATTTACAAGATGAGATCAAACAATGTCCAACTATTCATGTGTTCAAATTCAAACGCAAAAAAAAACATTACTGGCGAAATACAGGGATGAAGAAAATGGGATATGAGTGAAATTGGAAATACTGTGTTTAAAACTATGGTTAACTTGTTGTTATTGTTGCTATTATTATATCAGAATTGTTACTATAAATATTATGTTTATTTTTATTGTTGTTATTATCATTGGTGCCGCAGTGATATTTGGTAACTAGTGGCATTATGACATTGAGGGATGGGTATTATGAAGATTAGTGTATAAAATATGTGATTATTGTAATTATTATAATTATTGATATCTGACCTATCTAATAAGTATATCCATGAGATTTTGTTATATTAGACACAAGAGGAGAGGATTTGTAAAAATGTATTTAATAGGGAAGATAAAGGGGTAGGGAAAATAAGCATCTGCTTCTGACTACCCCTTTTCGAACATGTTATGTAACATTATTTTGTTGTCGACTCATTGTTTCTGTCCTGTTTTTATTTTAATGTTTAAAACAAAGTTTTCATTCATTCATTCATCATCTGCCTCACATAGCACCCCCTTTTAACTCTATTGTATTTGTAGTTGCTATTTATTACTAGCTTGCTTTATTGCTATTTGTTACTATATGTACAGTGACCTTGGGTGTCCTGAAAGCGCTTTGAAGTACTGTGTATTATTATTATTATTATGAATACACAAGCAGTAATCGCAATAATTCTCAGTATTTGAGGACGGGCTGTATACGAGAAGAGCTGAGCAGCATGGCGCAGCTTGGAGAGCGGCGACTGACAGCGAGCAGGAATATTTCAGCATCTTGACAATAGAGCGTTGCGGCTCTTTTAGATGCAGTGGGAGTTTGGAGTGGCTGAGCCATTAGGAGCCATCCACTCTCTGTTATATAAGGGGGATACGTCCCTCAAAGGGGGGAGGGCTTCCAAAAACAGACAAGCAGCCAAATATTGAGTCATTTTTAGCCGATAGTAAAAGCATCGCTCGGTATACTTTATAGAAGAGTGACATAAGAGAGAATGTTTTCCAATCCAATTTCCTTTTTGCAATCGAATATTCTTTTTTTCTCGATGGAAATTAAAACCTTAAACAATGCTGTTGGCATAAAGCGCTCATCTTGGGATCAAGAGGTCGCAGGTTCAATTCCCAACTCCTCCGAGTTATATGTCGAAGTGTCCTTGGGCAAGACACTGAATCCCTAATACCCCCGATGAGCAGGTAGTTAGTTGCCATGCGTGACACTGCTATCGGGGTGTGAGTGTGTGTGAATGGGTAAGGGTGAAGCACATTGTAAAGCGCTTTGGGAAGTCTTCATTGACTTGAAAAGCGCTATATAAATGCAGAACATTAACATATTTTGCTAACAAAATGTAGCCGTTTTGTTAACTGCAATACAAATTAAAAACTGGATAGGGAGATATTGAAAGTGAGAGGATGAGGGAAGGAGAAAGGCAAAAAGTGAGATAAAAGACACAGAAAAGAGAGACAGGAAAGAGAGATAAAAGGGCACAAATGGAGAAAAGGGTCAAGAACAAGAAAAAAAAAACAGATCAACAGAGAGAATCAGGGCAAGAGTGAAAAAGACTAAATCAAGAGACAACGTGGAAAAGAGACAGAGGAGAAGATCGGAGAAACACAGCAAAAGTGAATGAATAGAAAGAGAAAGACACAAAAAAGGGACAGACAAAAAAGAGAGAGGGAATAATCCAAGACAGAGCCAAAGAGAAAAAGACAAAAAAATGAGCAATTCTAAAAAAAAAAAAAAAAAAAAAACAGAAAGACAAAAATAAAAAATGAGACAAAAGAAGATAAAAAGAGAGGCACAGAAACAATCAGACAAAAAGTGAAAAATACAGAAAAACCAAGACAAATAAAAAAAGGGAAGGACGGAGAGAAAAAGATGGACGAAAACAGATGGACGAAAAGTAAGCAAGACTGAAAAATAAAGAGAAAGACAAAACGAGAGTGAAAAAAACAGAAACTGACAGAGATAAAAAGGGTGAAAAAAAAAAAAAAAAGAACAAGACAGAATGAAGAATAGAGACAAAAAAAGACAAAGTGAGAAAGACAAAAGAAGTGAAGGACAAAAAAAACAGAAAAACGAAGTAAAAAGTGGAGAGGGAAAGCGAAAGAAAAAAAAACATCAAAGAAAAATTAGATGGAGTCGAAAAGGAAAAAAAATAGAAAACAAGAGAAAGCAAGGACTGAAAGGGAGAGAAAAATAGAGTAGGAGAAGTGAAATGAAGAAAAAAAAACAAAGAAAGTTTAAGAGAAAGAAGGAGCAAAAGAGGAGAAAGAAAAAAGCACAAAAAAGGAAAGAATAGAAAAGGGCTAGAAGGAGTAGAATAGAGCGACAGAAAAAAACGGTGAAAAAAGAATAGGAAAAACTTGACAGAGACAGAGGGAAAAATAGAAATGAAAATGAAATGAAAAAATAGAAAAACAAAAACTGAAAAAAGAGTAAATGGAGAAAAAAAGAAAGAAAATAAAACAGGAAGAGAATGAGAATGATCAAGAGAAGGGAGGGAGAGAAAAAGAGAGAGGGTGAAATAGAGAAAGAGAAAGAAAGTGATAAGAAAAAGAAAAAAGCAACAGAAAAAAGTGAAAGGAGAGAAAGGGTAGAACAAAAACAGGAAGAGAGAGAGAGAGAGAGAAAGAGGGAGAGAGAGAGAGAAAGATGGAGAAATAGAAAGACAAAGACAAAAAGGGAGGAAGACAGAAAAAGAGAAGAAATAAAAGAAGAAACAAAGCCGACAACAGGAAGAAAGGAGGGAGACAAAAAGTGAGAGAGAAAAAAAAATTGATAAAAAAAAAGGCAGGGAGAAAAAAAACACAGCGAGAAAAAGAGAAACCAAAAGAGAGGAAGAGAGAAAATGGTCAAGAGCATGTCTCACTACTCGAGGTATCGGTTGTGGTTTGCGTCGCCAAATGTGATGGTGCCTCAAGTAAGGCCTTCGATGACGTAAGGTCATTAATAAGAGACAGCGCCGATCCGTTCTCTCTGCGTTGGTTTCCCTTTCCTTAAGTAAAAGGCAGAAGGAGGAAAGTCAGCTCAAAGAGAATGCTCAAGTATCTATTGATTTATTTAGCGTCTTATTAAACGCGAGGCCGTTTTCTTGAAATAGAAGGAGGGCCCTGAGAAGATTGTCGCATGAGGTGTCTACATGGGTTGCTCCAGCTTTTCTATTCAAATATCCATCAATCCATTTTCTGGACCGTGTGTCCTCACTAGGGGGCGCAGGGTATTCAAATACAGATTTAGGTAAAAACATTATAGTCACGTTGCTATCATTTGGCTACTGTTAGGAATTAAATACATTAAAATGTATCGTTTACCAAATTGTTAGAATTAGTTATCGGACTCTATTAACCAAACTCAACTTACATTTGCCTAACAATGCATGCTTGTTTCTTTACGGAAAAATGAACAAGAGACTGGCATTTTCACACGGGGGCAGATTTATATTCTTCAATAGTGAACTAAGTGAATTCCATCGAATGAGCCGAATTAGTGGTTGAGCCTCTCTCTCTCGATTGTCCCTCAATCTTCTATCTCTTCCTCTGCCCACGCCTTTCTCCCAAGCTGGCGTGTCGGCTCCTCCCATGGGCGTACTGACTCCTCCCACCGGCGTGCCGACTCCTCCCATGGGCGTGTCAGGAAAAAAAAAACAACGTGGGCTCCACGGCTCCTCGATGTCTGAAGAAACTCAAAACGTTTATCAAAACAATGCCTGACATCCTTCGTCAGCGCCCTGTTATCAAAATTCCCCAGCCAAAACACTTCGCACTTGGAACGGCGCGACCTGTCCAAGCCTTCTCTGTGAAAAATCTTCATTGCATTCAATAAATGTAACTTGTATAAAATCCTTTATAGTAAAATGTACAAAATGTAAAATCATTCACTACACAGTACTTCTCTTAAAAATTTGCGGTAAAACATCTTTGCCCCCTTCATGATGTCTGTTATGTTTGCATATTGATCACTCACAAAGGTTTCAGATCATCAGACCAATTTTAATATCACAGAGACGTCTCAAAGAAATAGTCCTTCGCAACACTGTGAAGGAAAGTAGGTCCACTCTTCTTTGCAAAATGGTTTCAAATCAGCCATATTAAAGGGGTTTCTAGCATGAACTGCCCGTTTAAGGCCACATCACAGCATCTCTAATGGATTCAAATTTGGATTTTGATTTGGCCAATCCAGAACGTTCATTTTTTTTTTGACATTCAGAAGTGGATTTGCTGGTGTGTTTCAATTCGTTGTCCTGCCACATGATCCAGGAACGATTGATTTTGAGGGCACGAAACGATGGCCGGACGTTTGCCTTCAGGATCTTTTGGTAAACATCGGAATTCATTATTCTTTCAACCACAGCAAGTTGTCCTGGTCCTGAGGCAGCAAAGCACCCCAGTTAAGGTCAGTGTTCACTATTTCACTATGAGAAAAACACTGATTTAAATTAAATTGAGATGCTGCGGTGTGACCTTAAACAGGCCGTTCACGCTAGAAAACCCTCCAATATGGCCGATTTTAAAGAATTGTGCAAAGAAGAGTGGTCAAAAATTCCTCCACATCTTAAACGTTTGATTTCTGTTATCAAAGGTGGCAAAACTCGCTATTAAGTTCAAGGGGCAATTACTTTTTCATATAGGGCCAGATAGTTTTTTAGTGCCTTAATCAATGGAATCAAAACTGCATTTTGTATTTCCTATAGTTGTGATGTCCAAATTGGTTTGATAGACTGAAACCTTTGTGAGTGATGAATATGCAAAAAAACAGAAATTAGGGGGCAAAGCCTTCCCACGACACTGTATGCCTGTGAGATTTTTTTATATTATCGGTTTCTCCACCTTTTGTCTTCAAATATTGTTTGAGGTAAGCTACATTGTTGTGTTCATTTCTGAGAGCTAATGGATTTTATACATTTTGACTATAAAGGATTTTATACGATTGACTCATAATGCAATTAAGATTTTCACTGAGTGGGCTTACCAGCTCAGTAGCCTAGATGGTAGTGTGCCCGCTTTGAGACTGGGAGGTCGCTGGTTCGCGCCTCGGCCGAGTCATACCTGCTCAGTAGCCTAGATGGTAAGGCGCCCGCTTTGAGACTGGGAGGTCGGTGGTTCGCGCCCCGGCCAAGTCATTCCTAAGACTTAAAAAGTGGTCGGCGGCGCCCTCTGTTGGCTGCGGCTGCATCGGCTCGCTACAACGGGTCAGGTGCAATCAACATTTCGTTCTGTGTACATTGTTACACAGAATGACAATACAAGGAAATTATTATATTATTATTATTATTATTACCTAATTGGTAAAATGGCGGCGCCCTCTGTTGGCTGCGGCTGCATCGGCTCGCTACAACGGGTCAGGTGTATCGACATTTCGTTCTGTGTACATTGTTACAAAGAATGACAATACAAAGGAATTTATTATTATTATTATTTATTTAATTCAATGTACAAGGTCAGGGCAGGCTGTTCGAGATGCATAATATTTTGTCTAGGGAATTTTAATAACAGGACTCGTAGAGGCGACGTTGTTTTGGGAAGCCAGACATCAAGGCACTTGTGGATGAGAGATTGTGAAGCCCAGGGGGCTTCCTTGCCACGCCCATGGGAGGAGCCGGCACACCATTACGCGAGGAGAAGATGAGATAAGAGAGAGCTAAAGGACTTCAGAAGAAGGCTTCACACAGACTCCAACGTCACTTCTACTTCGGCCATCTTCGATGTGCACTTAGTTCTTTTGTTATGAAAATAAATCTGCCCCCATGTGAAAATGTCAGCTTTCCTGTTCATTTTTCTCTCAAGCAACGAGCGTGCATAAATTGTTGGGTAAGTGTAGGTTGTGTTAATGGAGTCAGGTAAATAATTCGAACAATTTGGTAAACGGTACAGTTTGATAATTAATTCACAACAATAATGTTGACATAAAATTGCTGCAATTTCGATGCCAGCGAGAATACTCATTTTATCGGTCTCCATGAGTTGTTCGACTTATTGTTTTAAAACAGTTGTATTTCTGGGGGTTGGGTCGTCGTATTTTTTGCCATTCTTTTAAAGCAAAATATAATCATTGAGAATTATTATATTTATATGAATACTAATGTACTTTATGCATACACAGGCCTTTACAACAATCCTTTTGGTGTACCAAAGGGCTTTACAGGAATAACAGCGAAACAATAAATACAACCCCTCCCAAAAAATAAAAAATAAATAAATAAAAGACAAAATACAATAGTATCAAATAAGATAACTAAAATAGAAGTGTCGTCGAACTACGGTGTATTAAAAGCCATCTGAAAAACTGGCCCACAACATCCAGAGCCTTAATGAACTCCGGGCGGATCTCCTCGACCCCCGGGGCCCTGCCACCGAGGAACTTTTTGACCACCTCAGTGACTATAACCCCAGAGACACAAGAGCCCAACCACTGCTTAATATCAACTATACAATTAAACAAAGCACATTGATGATTACTGTTTTCCTGAGAGATGGATGTATGTCGTCTGCATAACAATGAAAAAGTAGGTTATGTCTGGCAATTATTGACCCAAGTGGTAGAAAATACGATGAGAAAGACCAAGAACAGATCTTTGTGGAACACCACAGGAGACAGGCAGTGGAAGAGGGCAGGTCACCAAGTGTGACAGAGAAGGTCCTACCCAATAAATATGATTCAAACCACTTTAATACAGTGTCATGGATGCCGACATAATTACTTAAACGTGACAAGAAGACTGCATGGTCCATTGTGTCAAAAGCTGCTATGAAGTAGAGAGGCACAAGAACATCAGGGGACTTGGCATCCATGGACAGAGCAATGTCATTGTGCACCTTAAACAGGGCAGACTCTTTGCAGTGACGGGATCCAAACCCGGACAGTTTCCCTCAAGGAAGGACTGAGTAATAACAACCTTAGAAAGAAAAGGATGGTTAAAAGCAGGTCTAAAACTAGATGAAACAGCATATTTGAAGTCAGCTAGGACAGTTCCTAATTAGAGGCAGGAGTTGATAAAAATGAGGAGACTGAGCCTCAAAGTGTTAGAGACTGTTTTAAACAATTTAGCCAGTATGATATCCAATAAACCATGGGTGGGTTTTGAGATTATCGAGAATATCACTATGTTGCCAAGAAGAGAGTGAAGGATTTTATACATTTGACTATAAGGGACTTTGTACGATCAAATACAAATTACATTTAATGCAAAAGATATCACTGGCTGAGCTGTGGGGCAGGTTATTGCAACCTTGTGAAGAATGATGTTTACAGAAACAACGGGAACTGGGACAAGGGCTGATAAGATAATCAGCACATCCGACGACAGAGAGGGGCCCTGATGACGGGGGACGGCAGGCAATGTTTGGAGAACAAAGCCCTGATGACGTGGAAACGCGCGGGGATGATTTGACCATGACAGAGGAGCCGTGGAGCCCACGTGGGGGGGCTTTTCCTGACGCGCCCATGGGAGGAGCCGACACACCAGTTTGGGAGTAAGACGTGGGTCGAGAGGAGGAGATCGGGGAGGCTCGACGAAACTCAAGCAACACTAATTTGGCTAATTCGATTTGTTTAAGAAAAAAAATCTGCCCCCGTGTGGACATGCCGGTCCCTTGTCCGTCTTTTCACAAAAAGAAACGAGCATGCAATGTTAGGCGTAAGTTGTGTTTGGTTAATGGAGTCAGATAACTAATTCGAACAATTTGGTAAACAATACATTTTAAATAGTTTATTTCCTAACAAGAGGAACACAGGATCAAACTGATCAAACACAACAGCTGGAACCACAGGCAGGTCCGTATTACTCTTCATAATGATACTCACATTAGTGTGTATTCTGACATGACCACCTTGTTAACAAAATGTTGAAGAAACTTTTCCCAGGTGGCTGCTGATAAATCAGTAAAACAGAAGTGCATGGGTTAACAACAGCGTTAATCGTAGCAAATAAAACCTTGGGACAATGACTAACACTGGAAATAATATTAGAGAGATACAGACATTTTGCTTCATGAACAGCTTTCTGATAATCAGAGAGACAGTCCCTTAATATTTCCAGTGACACATGTAGTTTGTCCTTCTGCGTTCCCCCTGCCGGAAATGTTGCCTGACATTCAACCAGGGGTCGGTTCATGGCTTGGACATTTTTGTTTCTAAGAGGGGCAATAGACCCCAAAATCCTAGCACAGGTAAAGTGGAAGGAGAAAACAAAATGGAGGCCAAATCGTTCAAGTGAAAAAATGAGAATCATTGAAGACAGCGGTGAATTCAACAGCAGTGGAGGGAGTGATGATTCGCTGTAGACAGGATAATGCACAGGTGTCAAACAGGTCAGACCCGCTAAGAGATTAAATCCGGCCCTTGAGACAACACTCAGAGAAGCACACGAGAAAAACAAGCTGCAGGTTGAAATATGTCAACTTGATGTTGCCAAAGCCAGGTGCCTCTCACAAAGACACTGCACTTGTATTTGTTTCTCTCTCTCTGTCTATCCGTCTCTGTCTCTCTCTCTCTCTCTCTCTCTCGCTTCCACACCTTTTCTCCCACTCTCTGTCTCTGTCTCCTTCACTCTCTGTGTCTCTTTTTCTCTTCATTTGTTGCTCTTTGTCTCTTTCTCTCTCTGTGTCTTTTTAACTTATTTTGCTCTAACTTCATTTTTTCCTTTTCTCTCTATTTTCTTTCACTCTTCCTACCGCTTTCTTTTCTCTTTTCTCTCCTTCTGTGTTTCTATTTCCCTTTGGATTTCTTTCTTCCTCTCCCTTTCTTTCGCCTTCTCTCACGACTTCTCTTTTTATCTCTTTTGGTTCTCACACTCTCTCCCTCTCTCTCTTTCTTTGTCCCGCCCTCCAACTTCTTTTCCCTCCCTCTTTCTCTTATTTCTTTATCTCTCTTTTTCTTTCTCTTTTATCTACTAATCCAGCCCCCGACAGAATATTTTCTCTATCGTGTGGCCCCCGAAATAAAAATGAGTTTGACACCCCTGGGATAATGCATGAGCTTCACTGACAGGTTGGGGGGCTAACACTTCAAACACAATGGGGAAATGATTTGATACTGCAGTCTCAGAAATCTCCTTAATGGACACTGAAAGCCCATAAGAAATAACCAGGTCCAGTGATGGCCCAAGATGGTGTGTTGGTTTATGAACTAATTGAATCAAACTCAAAGTTGCCTACAGGTTTTTGAAGTCGGTGGCAATGTCACGACCCGGGAACGGAGACAGGACCCAATAGCGCTCTTTTTCTTAGTTTTTATTGATTAAAGAGGGAGAACAGGGCTTGCTTCCATGATCCGATGGCTAGCGGACAAGAGGAGCGGGCAATGCGGAAGTGGCACTTCTGTGTCTAGCGAGGAGGATCAAAGACAGGCGGGAATTACAAGTCGCTGGCCGGGACTGGAGAGCAAAGGCGGTGTCAAGTTCGGAAACTAGGTCGGCAACAAGAGGCAGGCAAGTAACGGGGCTAAACAGATCAGGTAACAGGCAGGCAGAACGGGGCAAAGTCAGGTCCGGAAACAAGTTGGCAACGACGATCAGGCAGAGAATGGCAGGACAGGAACAGAGTCGGACGTAAAGGCTTACTGAGCTGGTGGCAACAGTTCGCGTAACGATCTGACGGCTTCCTCTTGGAAGCCGGGGGTTTAAAAAGAGTGCATCAGCCAATCAGCTGTCCGGGCTGTTGGCGCCAATCAAGCAGTTGCAGGTGCTCTGAATCAGCAATCATGACAGGCAAATGATCTGTTTATTGCAATTACTTGTCTCCATCAGGGGTCTCTAACCTCTTTTAAACTAAGAGCTATTTTTTGTTACTAATTAGCGCAAAGTGCACCCAGTTTGATACATATTTCTAAATCAACATCTCATGTTATTACTGTTTTTATTATGTTATTAACAGGCTAATTTTTGGAAGTAGGGCTAAATAGACTAAGTCAACCACCATTTTACTAAAAAATTCACAATGAACCAGCACTGGTGAGCTATTTTCAGAACAGGTAAACATGATATGCTCCAACTATTAAATATAAATAACGTGAAAATATTTTTAGGTTAACATTATCGTTGTATTTTGGGGTGGGAAAGAGGTGCAATATTCTGCTGATAAATAAATGCATGTGAGGATTATTATGTTATCCATCCATACGAGTTTCTCCACCTTTTGTCCTGAAAATACTGTTTTAGGGAAATCAGAGAGTTTTATATTTGGAGGTGAGGGTTGCCATATTTTGGCTGCAAAAAAGAAAAAAAAACTGAGTCTGTGCAGCCCTTTGAGACTCTTTGTGATTAAGGGCTATACAGGGAGTGCAGAATTATTAGGCAAGTTGTATTTTTGAGGATTAATTTTATTATTGAACAACAACCATGTTCTTAATGAACCCAAAAGTCTCATTAATATCAAAGCTGAATATTTTGGAAGTTGGAGTGGGGCTTTTTTAGTTTTAGCTATTTTAGGAGGATATCTGTGTGTGCAGGTGACTATTACTGTGCATAATTATTAGGCAACTTAACAAAAAACAAATGTATACCCATTTCAATTATTTATTTTCATCAGGGAAACCAATATAACAGCTCAACATTCACAAATATACATTTCTGACATTCAAAAACAAAACAAAAACAAATCAGTGACCAATATAGCCACCTTTCTTTGCAAGGACACTCAAAAGCCTGCCATCCATGGATTCTGTCAGTGCTTTGATCTGTTCACGATCAACATTGCGTGCAGCAGCAACCACAGCCTCCCAGACACTGTTCAGAGAGGTGTACTGTTTTCCCTCCTTGTAAATCTCACATTTGATGAGGGACCACAGGTTCTCTATGGGGTTCAGATCAGGTGAACAAGGAGGCCATGTCATTAGTTTTTCTTCTTTTAGACCCTTTCTTGCCAGCCACGCTGTGGAGTACTTGGATGCGTGTGATGGAGCGTTGTCCTGCATGAAAATCATGTTTTTCTTGAAGGATGCGGACTTCTTCCTGTACCACTGCTTGAAGAAGGTGTCTTCCAGAAACTGGCAGTAGGACTGGGAGTTGAGCTTGAGTCCATCCTCAACCCGAAAAGGCCCCACAAGCTCATCTTTGATGATACCAGCCCATACCAGTACCCCACCTCCACCTTGCTGGCGTCTGAGGCGGACTGGAGCTCTCTGCCCTTTACCGATCCAGCCACGGGCCCATCCATCTGGCCCATCAAGACTCACTCTCATTTCATCAGTCCATAAAACCTTAGAAAAATCCGTCTTGAGATTTTTCTTGGCCCAGTCTTGACGTTTCAGCTTGTGTGTCTTGTTCAGTGGTGGTCGTTTTTCAGCCTTTCTTACCTTGGCCATGTCTCTGAGTATTGCACACCTTGTGCTTTTGGGCACTCCAGTGATGTTGCAGCTCTGAAATATGGCAAAACTGGTGGCAAGTGGCATCTTGGCAGCTGTACGCTTGACTTTTCTCAGTTCACGGGCAGTTATTTTGCGCCTTGGTTTTTCTACACGCTTCTTGCGACCCTGTTGACTATTTTGAATGTAACGCTTGATTGTTCGATGATCACGCTTCAGAAGCTTGGCAATTTTAAGAGTGCTGCATCCCTCTGCAAGATATCTCACTATTTTTGACTTTTCAGAGCCTGTCAAGTCCCTCTTCTGACCCATTTTGCCAAAGGAAAGGAAGTTGCCTAATAATTATGCACACCTGATATAGGGTGTTGATGTCATTAGACCACACCCCTTCTCATTACAGAGATGCACATCACCTGATATGCTTAATTGGTAGTAGGCTTTCGAGCCTATACAGCTTGGAGTAAGACAACATGCATAAAGAGGATGATGTGGTCAAAATACTCATTTGCCTAATAATTCTGCACTCCCTGTACAAATAAACATGACTTGACTTGTATTATCAGTCTACGTGAGTTGTGACACCTCTTGTTTCCAATGTTTTTCAAGGTAAATAACACGTTTGCATGTTCCTAGAAGAAGGGTCAGGAATGTTTACAAGTGTTGCTTCAAATATTATTTAATGTGAAGATAATTGTATTTTTAAATTGTTTTTTTTTAAGTTATTGCTTGTGATAATTGATATACAGACGCTCCCCTACTTACGACCATTCGACTTACGTGAAACGGTAGATCCGAACATCTTTTTCGGGATGTCGAAAAATATCTGGACATTGCTGTGAGTTAGACTTTGTATTGTGTGCACCTTTTTTCCGAGTACAGGACCGTACTGTAGTGCTTCTTTCGGCCACTACCGGTGTGTTGCGCTGGTCCGTGTAAGCACACTGCACTGTATCTCTAGCACGCGAAGAACTTTGACATTTTTAATGTTTAATATCTTGTGCATCCATTCGATATTGGTTGGTGTAAAGTGTAAAGAAGAGGTGAGTCGTTTCCTTTGAAATGAAAGTGGAATAAGAAAGCTTGATGCGGTTGAGGAAAGGGTTGGATCGCTTTTTTTTATCCACTTTTTCCCACGGAGGAGGAAGTCGCCTAACTCTTCCAAAAGTAAGTTAAACTTAACTTTAATTATCTTTATAGTTGAGTCATGTTAATTTGTGACGGCCTTAATCACAAGGAGTCAAAAAGGGCTTTACAGACCACAGAATGTCAACGCCTAATGTGTAGCTTTGTTTTTTAGTACTATGCTTTATCATTCAGTCTTCTTTGTAACGTTATAGAGCATAATATTTTATTAAACTTTTATTTTTCAGTTTCAAAAAATACAGGTTCCTTCTACAAGACTTAAACATTATATATATATATATATATATATATATAAACCATAATCATACAAAATATAGCACTGAAGCAACTTACGAACAAATTCAACTTACGAACAAATTCAACTTACGAATGATCGTCTGGATCTCGTTTGTAAGTAGGGCAGCGTCTGTCCATGAGTTTTTTTCACCTTTTGTCTTCAAATATTGTTTTAGGTAAACAACATTCTGTTTTTGGGATGGTGAGGGGTTGCCATTTTATTACTGCAAAAGCGCCTGTGAGAATTGTGAAATAATCGGTTGACATGAGTTGCCCCACCTCTTGTCTTCAAATATAAATTGAGGTAAACAACATTGTTGAATTTGGGGGGTTTTTTGGACAGCTGAGTAAAAGAAACATTGAAGGCACCGTCTTCCATCACCTAGAAGCTTTTTTAGTCCTCCCTAGGTTGACATCATAATTCGATGTTTCCCGAACACCTCCTCCGAAAAATCAATTTTCCATCTGTTATATTTAAGGCTGCAACTTCTAGAGGTACATTTCAGATGCGATACAAAAAAGAAAAATGCAAAATTGATTTGATTTTATGTCTTTAATTTTTGCCGCCTCCAATTTATTTCTGCGACACATGAAAGCTGAGGGCCACATGAAAGCTTTGGAGCGGCAAATTCAAACATATTTTAATAAGAGAGCTGAGAGCTGCGACACGATTGAACAAAGATGCTCCTCTCTGATGTGCACAGTGAAGATCCAATCAGGAGATATGGCATGTAAAATTAGTTTTTGGGGGCCAATATGAGTAAGAGTAAAAAAAAAAAAGACATTTTTCTAAGACCAGTAGATTAGAGAGAAAAGAAAAAAAGATAGAAAGAAATGGGAGAAAGAGAGGGAGAGAAAAAGTAGAGGGTGTGAGACAAGGAAAGAAAGAAAGAAAGAAAGAAAGAAAGAAAGAAAGAGAGAAAGAAAGACAGAATGTGAGAAACAAAAGAAATAAAGAGAAATAGTGAGAGAGGGGGGAAAAAGAGGAACAAAGAAAGAAATCCAAAGATAGAGAGAAGGAGAGAAGGACAGAAAAGAAAAGGAGAGAAAGAGAGAAGGGGAAAGCAAGAGAGAAAGAGAAAAGAGAGAAAAAAGGAAGAGTGCAAAAGAAGGTAAAAAGACAAAAAGAGAGATAGAGACAAAGAGGAACAAAGAAAGAGAAAAAGACAGAGTGAAAGACAGAGATTTAGAGAGTGAGAGAAAAGGCAGGAAGAGAGAGAGAGACAAAGAAATACAAGTATGAAATGAAATGATCTGCATGTTTACAGCGCTTTTCAAGTCAAGACTTCCCAAAGCGCTTTACAGTGTGCTTCACATTTCCCAATAGCAGCCGTGCAGCCATGTAAGGCACTAACCTGCTCATTGGGGGCATTAGGGGTTCAGTGTCTTACCCAAGGACACTTAGACATGTAACACAGGAGCTGGGATTCGAACTGCGATCTCTTGATCCCAAGACGAGCGCTCTACCTCCTGAGCCACTGGCGTATAGCATTTGTGAGAGGCACCTGGCTTTGGCAACATCAAGTGGACATATTTCAACCTGCAGCTTGTTATTCTCTTGCGCTTCCCTCAGCGATGTCTCAAGGGCCGGATTTAATCCTTAAGCGAGCCTGATCCGGCCCGCGGGCCACCTGTTTAACACCTCTACTCTAGACAAAAGCTAATTCTCAAGTGCATTTTATTTCACTGTGTGACGTTTGATGGTTTCACATATTCCATATCAATAAAAATATAGCATTTCAAATTGGATTCCTTACTTAAAATGGTTGAGACCCATTTTAATGCTAAATAATGGTTTAAAAACAAGGTGCAAGGAAAGGTCTTTTGTAAAAATATCACAAAATACAGCAAACAATGATACGAACGTATTTAGCTTCAGTGCAGACGGCGCTGGGCAAAGAAGAGTGAGTGTGTCCTGTCCTGTGTATCGCTCCGCCCATTTCTATCGCTCACAGTATCAAATTGCGCGAAGTGCTTTGCTAGAGCTTCTGGGTAAAATAATTGTTTTGGGTTAAAGTTTGTTCCGTGGCTTTTCATTATAAAGTGTCTCAACAATGAATCTTGATTGTTTAATGAGCTTCCATTGAGGATTATTAGGCGAATTATAGCCAAAACGGGGTCTCCTGACGTGACAACCTGACAGTAGACTGAAGTTAAAAGTGTGTCCAATATATACTAGGCCGAACCCATTCAATATTAGGATTGTCTCAGCTTGCATGTATGACAATTAACTCAGCTTAAGGCCTTATCACAAAAATTGCACAAGTCATATTTTATCACCGAGCCATAGGTACTCATGAAACGAGTTCCCTAACCCTGGTGTAGATCATTTTCAGTATTTGAAATACTATTTAGTTGTTCTATCTTTTTTATTTTATTAAACTAGAACAACAGGTTGAAGATATGGTGAATCGGGCAAAATTGTTTTCTACCTACAACAGCAGAGATGTCAGAAAAATAAGGAGATTTTTTTTTCCTATTATTTCTATTTTTTTATTTTGGTTTTATTTTAAAATGTAAAAAAAAGTCATAACAAATATAGTATATATATATATATATATATATATATATATTTTTATTTTTTTTTTTGTACAATAAGAATATAATACTTGCAAATATGGAAAAAATATTTCTACTTGCCATACCAAACTATTAAAATGGTTTTAAATATCATTTTTCAATAATTTATTTCATTTTCTTACTAAAAAAAAAAAACAAGTTACAAATATTATGAAAGGGTTATAAAAATAACTACAAATATCTGCTAGGTATCAATAACAAACAATTTTTCATATAAATTTGCCTATTTTCAACAAAACTGAGTTGTCTCGGTTATTTTTGTGTCAATATTTAGAGGTACAGCAACTAATAGTAAACAATTTTAATCCAGAAATAGAAAATAAATAAAATATTGTATAGATTCGGGAGTAAAAAAATAAACTAGTGGATACCATGAGCAGTTATGACCAAATTCAACTACTGTAGACCCCAGGTTAGGGCGCCCCAAGCTTACAAAGGTTTTATGTTACGATGAAGAATAGAATGTTTTTTCGGCCTTTTGTTCTAGAATTTTCCCTTCAGTACGAAAATCGTTTTGTGTGGTTAAAAACATACAGAATTCAAACTATTCAAGGTACGGTTTTCATGAGTCTAAGATGCTGGTCTGCTATTGATTTGCGGCACGGAATCATTAGGATGCCAATATGCTATTAGCTGAGGTCCCTCCCATAATGCCTTTCTCTCCCTTTGTTCAGTTTGTAATCTCGTTTGCTTCATAAAAACTTTACAGGTTGGCAATATAATACTGTATTTTTTGGTTGTACTTTATTTATTTGGTATAGGTCTCACGACTTGCAGTAATGCTAAAGCAGGGGTGGGCACACTATAGGGGTGGCTGGCCGAATTTGGTTGAAAAAAATATGCAGGCCAGGAAAAAAAAATAATAATTGAATTGAACTGTTCTTATTGTCATTGATGTCAACTTTGTGAAAAATTGTATGCAACAAGATTTGACATGGCACTCCAGGGTAACATGTTATAAAAACTTTGAAGAGAAAAACAAGATAGAATATTGTCAGGATAAAAGGCAGAGAAAAAAAGATATTTACATCGTAGTCCTTAGAGACTAGCCTAAGTTATAATAAAAACGCAACGATTAATAAAAAGGAATAGTGCATCGTAACAGTGGTGATATGAAAAGAAGCGCAGTAACATTTAGCAGCAACAAAAAATAAAGACGATTGTCAAAAGATACTAGTATTTTCAGATTTGTATAAAAACATTGAGCAGCATTTAATTGCCTGGATCCAATACTTAATCAATGTGTGAAGAAAAAACAAATCAAATTGATCACATACTTATTCGTGAATGAATGTACATGCAGAAATGTTCTCATACATATTCATTTTTTAATTCATTAATAATCCATTTCATTAAACTGGAGAGAAAAGTTGTATATTATGCCCCTTTCTGAAGTACTAATTTTGATAATACAGACGCTCCCTGACTTACAAACGAAGTAATTACCAATTTTGTGTTGATTTTCGCCTAATGCTAACCTTCACCTTCAATCAACGACAACCACCAAAAAAATAAGGTCATCTCGAAGCAACGAGATATCGTTTGCCGAGATCAGCGTGAGACCACAACAACAATGGCGGACCTGCCTAACGAAAAGTTTAGAGTGCGGTAAATTTTTGTTAAAAAAAAAAATACGGGTAATAATGACAATTTTGTGTCAAAAAAGTTGCGTCCCGGGGACGCACGTTGATTCGACACTATGCGTCCCCAGCAAAAATGATGCGTCAAGGACGCAGGGACGCGGGCAAACCAGAACACTGTGTTATTCCCATTTTGAAAAAGCAAGGCCTCTCACCTTTAAAGTTCTTCCTTCCCATTAAACTTGAAAAAGTCTGACTTTATTTCTATATACACACTGACGGACAATCAAACTCGGAAAACGTCATCCTTGACAGATTGGAAAATCTCTTACAAATCAGACAGCGCAGGTAATTAGTGGCCTCGCTACCTCACGCACGATCAAAGTCGGCGAGAAGCGATCGTCGCAGGGATACTGGACATGCATAAACATGAGCTTCTGCTCTTTTCTTTGCCGCTTTAAATAGCGGCGGAACGGAATGCCAAATTACACCATCAATATGCAACATGTTTGTCCGCAAACACACCCAAAGCATAAGTTATTATAGGGCACAGCTAACGAGATGCAAAGAAAAACATAGGTGAGCGGCGGCTGCTTTGGATTCTCGGACAACGGGACAGAGTGTTGCACGCTGATGCGAAAGACAAGGAACAAAACCCCAATGGAAATGGAAAAACGAGGAGTTGCTTTTTCTACCTTTGGCTTTAATTCACTTTTTGCTGCACAAAGGAAGACAAAACCTTCTTAGAGTAGGAGTGTCAGACTTATTAGAGCCCGAGGGCCACATGGTAGAAAAAATACTCTCCCAGGGGCGAGACTAGTAGATTAAAAAGAAAGGGAGACAGGGACAAAAAGAGAAAGGGGGAGAAAAGGAAAGATAAAGAGAGAAGGGAAGAAAGAAAATAAGAGAGAAAGAATGAGAAAGAGAAAGAATGAAAAAAAAAATAGCAAAAGAAAAAAGAAGAGAAAAAGACAGAAAGAAAGAGAGAAAGAGAGCGGGCGGAGACAGAGCAAGAGAAAAAGAGAAAGAGAGGGAAAAGGGGATGATTAGAAATACAAAAGAATAATACAGGGAAAGGGCCAAACAGAGAAAACCCCACAGAGATAAACAGACAAAGAGAGAAGGAATAGAGTGGCAGAGGGAGTGAGAGAGTAAAAAAACAGAATGAGAGAAAGAGCAAGAGAGGAGAGAAAGAAAAAGAAAACAAAAAAAGAGAAAAAAAAATGATAAAGATAGATTAAAAAGAAGATGAAGACAGAGAGATTGAAAGAGGAAAGCAAGAGAAAGACAGAGAAACAGTAAGAAAAAGGAGAGTAGAAATAGAGAAGTAATAGAGAGACCTAGAGGGAGAAGAAATAGGAATAGACAGAAATAGCAAAAAAAAAGAAAAATAGAAAAAGAAAGAAAGAGAAAGAAAAGAGAGACAGAATAGAGAAAGTGAGAAAGAAGGAGATAAAGAAAGACAGAGATAAAGTGAGAAAGAAATCCAGCTCTAGTTGCTTCAAAATTATTGACGCCCAAAACTCAACATAATTAATTTTTAGTTATTTAGGTTTCTTTACTTATTATTTAATTTATAATTTTATAATTTTATATATGATATATATCATATTATAATACTCTCTGAAACCTTAAATAGTAAATGCATTTCAAAACAACTAACATGACTAATGTATAACTTAAACCAGGGGTGTCAAACCCATTTTAACTCAGGGGCCACAAGAAGGAAAAAACATTCTCTCGGGGGCCGTAGATTAGAGAGAAAATAAAAAGAGATAGAAAGAAAAAGGAGAAAGAGAAGGAGAGAAAAGTAGAGGGTGTGAGACAAGGAAAGATAGAAAGGGAGTGGGTATATATTTTTTTACAATAAATAAAGAAAATGTAAATACAACCAACATGATTTAAATTAACTTTAAACAAAAAGTGCACAAAGCAATGGAAATTTCAACAGTGCTCCCAAATTAAAAAGCCTGGGTTGAATTGATTATTCTCACAACATAACAATACCGTAATAAAATAGTGGATTTTGAACTACTACTAAATGCAAAAAAAAAAAAAAAAAAAAAGAAGATGATCTTTCTAATTTACTAAATGTACCTGAACACATCAATAGTGAGCCACTTCGCTGCCTGGTGCCCAATACGTACACTTTAGCAGCCTAGTCACACTGCAAAACTGCTCACGCCAATTCAACAAAACGATCACTTCATTGATGAAGAAATGAAATAAAGACAAAGAGAAAAGTGCTTTTACCTGCGACACACTAACAAGCATGCATTGGTAAATTAAGGTGTCGGTGTTTATAATCTGCACAGCTGATAGGCTAGCGCACGCATGTAGCTCCTGCAAATGTATAAACCTAATCTCTTTTTTGTCTCGCTCTCGGGTAAGTGATTTGAATTATGAAACACTTTGTCTAACGCGCATTATGTATACGAAACAATAGTTTAAAATAAAATTGTTATGTATTGCTCTCTGGTCTCCTGATGTCTAGCATCAAAAGTTTGGAGCTAGTTCAAAATGTGGCAGCTAGACTTTTGACTAAGACTACAAAATTTGACCATATCACTCTTATATTAGCCAACTTGCACTGGCTCCCGGTCCGCTTAAGATGTGACTTTGGTAAGGTTCTCTTACTGACATACACTGATTTGATCTTCCCCTAAGTTCCTGCATAGAACCTCCGCTCAGAAAATGCTGGTCTACTTGTGACTCCAAGAGCCAAGAAGAAATCTGCTGTCATGATTACCCAAGTGGAGCCACCTGGGGTAATCATCTGGCGCGCTGGAATGCGCTTCCTGATTGGTTTATGTTCCCTTTTTAAGCATGCTACGCGGAGACCTCTTCGTTGGAGGATTACTTTTTACCCCGTTTGACTCGCCTGATTTTCCTGTGTCTTTTTGACTTGTTTACCTGATTCTGCCTGCCTCCGATCCGACCTGCTTCAGTTCCACGCTACGATCTTCTCTCCAGTCCCGGTAAACTCGACCTGCTTCCGTTCCACGCTACGATTGGCTACGTGTCCCGAAGTTGTCTTCACGGCGTTGCTGCTGATGTTCGACGGTCATCGCGTCTCCCGCTAACCCTGTACGCTTCCCCAAATAAAAGACTTGTAACGAACGCTCTGGGGTCTCCTGCTCTGTTCTGGTCCTCCTGACATCTGCAGGGTCAAGAGCACTCTCCATCCAGGACCCGGTACTGTGGAATGCTCTGCCGCCGCAGATAAGATCTGCAACCTCAGTGGAAGTTTTCAAATCGAGACTTAAGACACACTTCCATTATATCGCTTATACCAGGGGTAGGGAACCTATGGCTCGGAAGCTATATATGACTCTTTTCATGAGTACCGTATTTTCCGCACTATAAGGCACACCTAAAAGCCTTTATTTTTTTCAAAAGCTGACCATGCGCCTTATAATACAATGTGCCTTATTTATGGATCAATATTAAATCGCAAAGTTTTCCAACTAACTTGCAGTCGCCGACTAGATTTTCCCCCGAACGCCAAGTAGTATGCGGTGTATGCTGGGATTTATTTGCCGGCGTTTCATTGGCTAACCAATGTGTCAATCATCATTTGAATCGATCACTATTGGCTAAAGTTATTCGGAGGTCAAGGGGCGGATCCTTTTTATCATTTACAGGCTGGCATTAGCTTAAACGGCAAGACAAAGCCTGCAATTGGCCGAAAAAGATGAATGTGTATAGCACGTGGCTGACGGCATAGAGAAAGCATTTTTTTCTATTCTGTATTTGTAAATATTTTATTCTCCTGGATTTACTACCCTCACGGATATAAGAGGACATTGGCTGCACATTATTATGAACACAACGACTTCGGTGAGCTACTCCGGGTTTTATATTGTCCCTGTATCTTGTTTCAGACTGAACTCGATGTTTCTGTGATAAGCGCTGCAGATAATGGATGGAATGGAGTGTCTATTTTTAAATTAAACTCAATTCCAAGTGTTTATTGTCATATGCGCAGTAAAGTTGCGAGCGAAAAAGAAAATAGAAAATAAGGAATGGTTGGCATTTCTTGAATCCCAAGACTTTAACCTTTCAAATGATGGAACGATGCATTTGAGTGACATCGTACGGACACCGCATCCGCACGTGTTCTCGACACGTATTTGCGTCTTTGCAAGCTTTCGGAATGTTAAGGGGGTAATAAGTTGGACTGAACTATCTGACTGTTTTGTCGACCTTCCCATTGTAGCGCCTTATAATTCGGTGCGTCTTATGTATGTCAAAAATAGGACCAAAAACTATTTTTTCGGGGTGCGCCCTATAACCTGGTGCGCCTTATAGTGCAGAAAATACGGTACATATGGCGCCGAAATAAAATGTAACTATTGCACATATCTCTGTGGCGTTCTAAAGTCAAGCGATTTCATCCCGATTTTGGTCCATATAAAGCCGAAGCAACTTAATGCAGAAGTTTGATAAGAACCCATTTAAACTGATAAATAAAAACGCTGGCAAACTACTTTGATTGGGTGAGCAGTAAAGGTGGGCGGATCCCTGCACACAGCGCAAGGCACTTCCTTCTCTCTTGCTCAGTGCAGTCTACACCGAAAGTGAATATGACGATATGCTTATGGTTTGCAGTACTTTGTGACATTTCTACAAAAGAACTATGCATGCACATTGTATATTAAGGACAAATTTAATGGAAGAAAATTGCCTCAACACTCTTAGCTGAAGGTGGAAGACAAATTGTAAATGGCATATTTACATTGATTTGGGACATGGAATTTGGCATTATTATCATTTCATACATTTGTTAAAATCATCAAATGGTGAAATAAAATGTGCTGAAGAATTAGCTTTTGTCCAGAGAGCGTGTATGGCAGTTTTTTTCAATTTTGTCTGAAAATATATGATGTGGCTCTTTCAATTTCTTTTTAAAACATTTTTTGCTTTTATGGCTCTTTGGGTCAAAAAGGTTCCTGACCCCTGCTGTAACGGAATACATTTTTATTGATTTTTTCTTTTTTGTATTCTGATTATTTAACACTGTAACATGAATTCCTTTACCCCCCAAACCTGGTGATTATAAGACCTAATATATCAGTCTCCACCTGTATGGGATTCCCTTCTAGTAAACTACACTTTTCACACTCTCAATCAAACACACAATTTTCTACAAACGGCACAGACTTTTTAAAATCTCAATATTATCAGCGGCTTGAATCGAGGGTGTTTTGAGTCGAAAAAGTTTTTGCCTCAGTGACTCCGCCTCCGGTTGCTTATGCAATAAGAAAGCGCTGGCTGGGTAGCGGGGAGAGAGAAGCTCAGCTGCATCTGAGCCTAAATATTTGGCCCATCAAATAAAGAAAAATGTCGATACCGATATCCGTCAAATTCACAAATATCATAACGATAATCGGCCCGCCAGATAAACGGTCGACCCCTGATAAATAATCGAAAATCAATTCCAATGCCAATCTTCGATAACCAATAATCAAATCAAAAAGAATAAATCATTCAGTACCATAGATGCATTTTCATGACATTCTCAATTTTTTGGCATCACAAAAAAACGTCAAAAATGTTTTTTTACCCCCTTATCAGAAAATGTCAATTATTTTGTTTTTCCAACTTTCTGATATTTTTACTTCAATTTATGACAATATCACACTCAAGTTAAAAAAAAAAGAATTGGTACCCCATTTTCAGAAAATGTCACTTGTTTTAGTTTGTTTATTTTATTTTACGATATGTTTCACACAATTCATTACAAAAGTCATTTTTTTGGAAGAATATGTGATACCTAAATGTCACATATATTTTGTTTAATATAATGATATTTTACTGACATTTATAACTCTATACTTTAAAATTACATGTTTTCTCTTCTATAAGATTTTATATGAGTTTGCTTATATACATAATTGTTATTATTTTTGTGGAAAATATTGACCACTAAATTTGTATCTTTTGCTCATTTTTGTTTTTTATTTTGTTAGAAATGAATTTTAAGATGTGAAAAATTATATGTTGCTTATTTGAATTGTGGGCAGCGTAGTTTGAGGTAATCTTAAATAGTTTCAAATTCAATATTTTCTCTATTAAATATGTGTTAACAATACTCAACTGAGTTCAAAAAGCCTATATATAAATTTTTCTCACCGCGCCGTTCTGCTTTTATGTCACTTTTATCATCAATGTTTTAGCCACGAAGCGCATTAGGCTGGAGGATAGAAGGCGGGGGAAGGGGTGTGGCGAGTGATTTTACACTTTTATTCCAGGATGAAAATGGTGAAAGTAAGAAAAGGACAGTTTTAAATACAGTCCAAATGTAAAACCCAAACCCCCCAAAAGAAAAGTGTATTCGAGCAGATCTAGAGAGTCAAGTACTTGCACGCAAAAAACAAGCAGCTTGACAAAGCCTGGAACGATGATTTCAACCAGAAAATGGCGTCAGCAAGTAGAATAGTTTGAAGTTATCATACATGGACTTGCTCCCTCATATCTTTCAGATCTGATTTCCCCCTATGTTCCGGTCCGAAACCTTCGTTCTGAAAGCGCCGGTCTACTGGTGATCCCAAGAGCCAAGAAGTGTTCCGCAGGTTCGAGAGTGTTCTCCATCAGGGTACCGGTGCTGTGGAATGCTCTTCCCCCTGAGATCCGATCCGCAACCTCAGTGGAAATGTTTAAATCTAAGCTTAAAACACACTTCTACTCTATAGCATATGAATAAGCTATACTTTTTGTGGACAATATCTCTGTATTATTTGTAATTGCAACATCCTTTGCCTGGTAATCCTGAAAGGGGGATACCAAATGTGCGGTCCCTTCTCAAGGTTTCTTCATTTTCCTCATGTTGAGGTTTTTGAGTTTTTCCTTGCCCTCATGTTGTTTCCAGATCAGGGATGGTGTAGTAATAGTCTGAAATAATAGTCTGTGCAATAACCTGTGCAGCCCTTTGAGACTCTTTGTGATTAAGGGCTATACAAATAAAAGTGATTTGACTTGACTTGACGAATACCACCTTTAAGTGTGATAGTTCTCATTTCCTTTTATTTTACTTCTATTTTTAGTTGTAACTAAATCGTACTTTAAAATAGACATATTTGACTATTTTAGTATGAAATAAAATGATTTGGTTGCGGGCAGAAAAAAACGTAAATGACGCAAAAATACATCTATGGCACTATGGGAGTTAAAAAAAGTTGTAATTTGCATCGCTAGTCAAAATACATTAAGAAATTAACATATAATCGTCCGCTCACCTATAAGTGTTAACCTGCATTTTGTGGGTGCAGCCAGCGCATCTCCTACGTTCTCGACACTCCGAGCAAGCAGGGTCGCCACGGCCAGCACTGTTGTTTTCTCCGCCGTACCGCAAATTAAATCAGCTGGCTCTTTGCGATACGCAGCAGGACCAAAAAGTGAGAAATACGTGTCCTCCATTTTTTTTAATCCACCCTAGGAAACCCAAAAAGTTCACACCGAGCCAAAAAGTTCTCCCGAAAAGTAATCCTGACAGTGGGTTGCAGCGCCTGCAGCTATGACGCTCTTGATCGACACTTCAATGAAGCATCTTCGGCGTTGAGCGCAAACAGCGGCTGAGGAGCTGGCGCTGTTTTTTCCTTGCCTTCTGATGTGCAACGCCACCTTCATCTCCTTCCCGGGAATCGTGCACGCGCTCAAACGAGCGCACCTTCCTGCTGGTCAAGCGCTCCCCTCTCCATCCTATCTCCCTCCTTGACTGATGCTCACGTTGTTCGATTGCTATTGTTGAGCAGATGATGATAAAGTGAAGCAGATGCAAACCCACCCTATCCTGTTGCACTTAGAGGGTCATCTGGGGGGATAACGGCCCCTCTGTGACATAAGAGAAGTGATAATGTACCGGCGTAATCACATGATGTGTGGGATCTCTGAGGCCATCCATCTGTCCAATTGCAGTCACGTTCTTTGCGTATTATCGTACATCAATTATTCTAAAATAGGAAACAGTACATGGAGAGAACGATCTGATTAAGGTCAGAACATTGCAGATGTTCTGTTTATGTAAGGCTGAATAAAGACGCATAGAAATGATGAATTTACTGTATAAGGAGAATGATTGTCAAAAAAGTTGAACTTCTGACATCAAGCCTTGTACAAAATGAGTAAGAACAAAGTATGGTCAATGTTTTTAAATGGGTCAGGCCACAGTCAGGTGAAGCAAAGCCAAAGCAGTAATGTCAAAGTAAAGGCTTGGATAAATTGAGCCTCACAAATCATAGTCATGTCTGAGTGAAGTCCAGCCACTGAAGTAAGGTGGAGTCAAAACAAACCACAATCAAATCAAGCCAAAAAAGTCTAGATGAACTAGTTGAGCCACACAAGTCATAGTCCAATCAATCCACACAAGTCATGGTCAAATCAAGTCAAACCAGAGCCAAGTTAAGCCAGAGTAAGGTCTTGCCTTGGTGCAGCAGTCAAGCTAAGGCAAAACCAGATTGAAAGTCAAAGTCAAGCTAAACCATTCCAAGCAAGGGCAAGTTAAGCCAAAGTCAAATCAAGTCAAAGCTGAAGCCAGACCTAAAACCAAATTCAAAGTGTAGTAAAAGTCAGAGTCAAGCTCAACAAAAGAAGCCAAGTCAGGCAGAGCCAAGAGACAAGTAAAGCCAAAGTCGAGCAAAGGCAAGTTTAGGCCAAGGGTAAGCAAAGGCTAAGTCAACCCAAGTCAAAGCCAGAGCCCAAAGTCAAAGGCCATACCCATGGCAAAATTAAAGTCAAGTCAAAGCCAAAACCAAGCCAAAGCCAAGCCAAGCCTAAATGAAGCCAATACAATCCAAGACAATCCAACCCAAAGTTAAAACTCGAGTCAAAGCTCAAGTTAAAGCTCGAGTCAAAACTCGAGTCAAAGCTCGAGTCAAAGCTCGAGTCAAAACTCGAGTCAAAGCTCGAGTCAAAGCTCGAGTCAAAGCTCGAGTCAAAGCTCGAGTCAAAGCTCGAGTCAAAGCTCAAGTCAAAGCTCAAGTCAAAGCGCAAGTCAGGGAATTTACGGTAATATTTTATATTAAAGCTCAAGTCAGGGCTCAAGTCAGGGCTCAAGTCAGGCCTCAGGTCAGGCCTCAGGTCAGGCCTCAGGTCGGGGCTCAGGTCGGGGCTCAGGTCGGGGCTCAGGTCAGGGCTCAAGTCAGGGCTCAGGTCAAAGCCAAAATCAAGCTAAAACAATTTAAGCCAAACTAAAGCCAAAACAAAAACCAAAGCCACAGCCAAAGTCAAAATCACGCCAAGACTAGCCAAGAAAAAGCCAAAAAAAAAAAACAAGCCACAGCCACAGTCTCAACCAAAGCCAAAATCAAGCCAAGAGGATCCAAGCCAAGCCAAAGCCAAAAAGCAATTCAGAATCAAGCGAAGTCCATCCAAGCACATTCAAGCCAAAATCTAAAATCAAGTCAAGACAATCCAAGAAAAAAACAACCCAAATCTAAAGCAAAAATGGTCTCATCTGACTAGAGCACCTTCGTCCACATGTTTAGTGTGTCTCCCAGGAGGCTTGTGGCAAACTTTAAACGGCCCTTTTTTTGAATAACCTTAGGAAATGGCTTCCTTCTTGCTACTCTTCCATAAAGGCCAGATTTGTGCAGTATACGACCGATTGTTGTCCTATGACCGATTCTCCCTCAGCTGTATACCCCTGCAGTTCATCCAGAGTGATCATGGGCCTCTTGGCTGCATTTCTGCGACGTGCCTGTGTTCCTCGTTCTTCATGATGCTCTCTTTGCTTTAAACAGACCTCTGAGACTATCACAGTGCAAGTGCATTTATACAGAGACTTGTTTGCACACAGGTGGATTCCATTTAGATCAACATTGAATCATTCATCATTCTAACCCTCACTGAACGTCTGGACAGTTTGCTGCAATGAAAGTAAAGGGGCTGAATCATTTTTCGTTTTTTATTTGTTAAAAAAAAAGTTTAAAATATCAAAGTGTGTTACACTTCATGATTGTGTCCCACTTATTGATGATGCTTCACATGAAATTAGTTTTATATGTTGATGTTTGTAGTCCGAAACGTGGCAAAACGTCAAAGTTCAGGGGGGCCAAATAGTTTCGCGAGCCACTGTATGTGTGTTTATGTATATATATATATATATATATATATATATATATGTGTGTGTGTGTGTGTGTGTGTGTGTGTGTGTGTATATATAAATAGTAAATAAATAATAAATAAATTAAGCTGGAAAACACAGATCAGAAACATACAAACTAAAGAATCTAAAAGCATTTCAATAATTAATAAAGTCAAATTCATTTTAAACTATAATGCATTGTATTGATTATATTGTTCTCTAGTTCTGCCATACTTAACATGTTGTGTAGAGGTCTGGGGCAATAATTACAAAAGTTCACTACATCCCCTTTTTATCCTCCAAAAACGTGCAATAAGAACCATACGCAGGGTAAGATACCGAAATCATACTACCGAGATTCCGGACTATAGAGGGCACCTGATTATAAGCCGCACCCACCACATTTTAAGAGGATAACCGCTTTTGTACTTACACAAGCCGCACCTGTATATAAGCCGCATGCGCCCGCATTAAAGCATGTAACACAATCACAAAACTAACCCAAACCCGACTTTGAGTCCCGCGATTGTAACTGAATATAAAGTACATAGTCCAAAATCAACAACCGGCCAAATGAACGGAAAATGATACCGGTACTTAAGGTTTGATGCAGACCTGCAGAGTCCGAGTCCCGTTGAAAATAATCCAAGGGAAAAAAATGTATATTTCCAAAGGTAAGGGTGGGAAAAACCCTTTTGTACTCGAGCGCCGCTGGCGACTGTTAGAAAAATTACATAAATTGGCCGCATCACTGAACAAGCCGCAGGGTTGAACATTTGGAAAAAAAGTAGCGGCTTATACTCCGGAATTTACGGTAATATTTTATTCCTGCAGTCCAAATTATTAAAATTATATGATTTAGTAAAAAAATTTACTGCACAACTGCTAATTAGGGGGCGATTTTGCAAGGTTTATTGTTCTATATTCTTTATCATTTATCCATTATCGGTCAAATCATAATACGCTACAAAGCCAAGGGTCCGAGACACTTGCTCTCAGCCAAGAGGCCGAGTCAAGGTCCTAGCCACAGAGCCATGCAGCGATCATTGCGAATGAACCGTTCCCGGAGGTACTGCAATACCGGGCCGATGCGTGGAGTGGACAGAGCAAGCTCTTATTCCATCTCCCGATTGCAAAAATCAAACTTTAAGGTCAACAAAAACGTAGTGCCAGAAAACATCCATAAATGATTTATTCGGAAAGAAGGAAATTATAACTTAAGGAACTGTGGCGAAGTCAAGCTTTGGAACGGTTTGCAAGACGAGATCAAACAATGTCCAACTATTCACTTGTTCAAATTTAAATTTGTGGCGGAATACAAAGATGAAGAAAATCGGGTATGAGTGATACGAGAGATTGGGAAGAGTGAGTCTAGAACTATGGTTAACTTTGGGTTATTGTTGCTATTGTTATATCATAACTGTTACTATTAATATTAGTACAATGGTTATTATATAATTGGTGTGTTTAATAGGTAAGATGAAGGGGTAGGGAATATAAGCATTTGCTTCTGACTACCCCTTTTCAAACATATTATGTAATATTATTTTGTCGTTGAGTTATTGTTTTTGTTCTGTTTTTATTTTAATGTTCGAATAAAGTTTTCATTCATTCATTCATCCATTCATTCATGTTTTGGTGAAAAGTGGTTACAACTGTTCATTGGGTGTCCTTTGGCAGAGTGTATTCCTCCTCGTTCTGTTATTGTCTGTATGTTATGTTTGTTAAATAAGGAAATCTATAAATATCTGGGTAGTTTTAGCTAAAGCAGACCTTGTTTTTTTCAACTGTGTTACTTTAACATAAATAGGGTAACATTTGGTGGCGATTTTATTCAAAAATGTGAGGCGTTCCAGGGATTTGCATAGGTTGTCATACCACTGTATCTACGGTTCCTCATATTTTCATCTGAAAGAGTCTTCCTGATCAATGTTCCCTCTAATTTTCCACGGGTCTGAGCGTTCACGCAAAGTCGGTGACCAACGGTTGAAACACTAGTGAGCAACAGCAATCCCCAGTGTGGCAACTAAATCATTATCAAACGTCCAAAACTTGACATCAAGTTACATTTTGCTAAGTTTCCGGAAATGCAAAATCATTTTTTACTTGTATTGACTAATTTACTATTGCAAAGGCTGTACGGCCTACAAACATCATTTGGTTTTACAACTCATTTACAAAATGTCCATTTCTTTTTTTTCCTGGTATCTTTTGTCGCATAATACTAACAGTTTTGGGGGCTTATTTATTCAGTTGCACGATAAAGAACTATATTTAATCACATTTCTTTAGTGGAAGTACAATGTTGGCAACAAGATTGACTTGATATAAATAGAAATTGTGCAAATGCAACACAAACTTTTTCTTCTTTGTCCCTGTTATGTTCTACTTTTTTTAAATTCCTTTAAAAAAAATCTCATTGTGTTTATTCTTTCCTAGCTGTTACTTTTTTCTTGCTTTTTTGTTCTCTAGTTCATTTTCCCTTTATTTATTTATTTTATTTTTTTCTGGCTTTTTCACAATTTTTCCTGCTCTTTTTCTCTTTTTTTTCTCCTTTATTTTTCTTTTTTTCCTCAGCTATTCACTAGTTTTTCATTTAGTTTTTTTTTTTTTTGCTCTATTTAGCCCCCTTCCTTTAAGTCATTTTTTGCATAACTTTACATAATATTTGGTCATGTTGGGATTAAAGAAGCAAAAACAACCTGAATAGCCGTTTGGGACCCGAAAGAGCCGGTTCTTTTTAGTGAGCCGAGCCGAAGAAGCCGGTTCTCGAAAAACGCTACAGACTTTACTCAACTTCGTTCTGCTTCGACCTTGACTTCAAAATACCGCATTTAGAACACAGGGTCAGGGGAACCCTTGAACTTTTACCTTCATGCACTAACTTTGACTTAATCCGCTTCTTAATTAGCAATTTCGAGCCCTCATTTTGGTGAGCTGGCTTGAAAAGCTCTGGGAAGTGCGCAATTGCGCATACATGCCGCTTAGAGGGAACATTTTTTCTGATTGATCCAAAACTTTTGTAAGTGAAGCACTGTCCCATCCAGGGGTCAGCAATAAATGATTGGTGAAAAATTAATGCCATTAATTGCGAAAAATTAATGGAATGGTTGCTTAAATTCATAAATCCATTTATTGCAAAATTTAAATAATTAGCAATTATTGCGAGTTTGCGACCCATTAATTGCGAAAATATTCGGGTTTTTTGTTAGTCGATTGCGTCAACAAACGTGCAAATTTTCTCGCCGTGCGAGCATTTCGTATGCGGTCAACGGCACATACACGCACAATCGGGACAGTGCATGCATACGCGTAAGCTACCGTGTTTCCCCCATTATAAGGCCCAGCTTTTTATGAGAAATAAAATTCAACCTTCCTGCAAATAAGAGGCTCATATTACCTATGAAAACCGTAGATATCAACGTTATTTAACAACGGCAATGCTTTTCTAAGAAATTTTTAGCGAAAATTTATTACTTTTGCACATATTTTTATTTCAAAACCTCAATTTTTGACGATGATTTTGAAGTAAGGCCGGCCTTATATTCAGGGAAACACGGTAGCTGTACGTACATAGTGTGGTTGCAAAGCAGCTTTTTATTGGTCGGGACAAAATCGGGCTTGTTGATTAGCTCACGTTTTGCCTCAAGCACGTACGTCGTGGATGCACATACGCACATGTTGTACACCACTACTATTACGCTGTATTAATTGTAATCTTCGCACGGTTATGGGACCGAAGGAAAAAATGGTTAGAGAGTACTTCACACAGATTGATGTCGTCAACGGCAAATGGCGCTGCTCATGTGGCGCCGAGCGCATCCAACGGCGCAACACCGGTTGGAGCAATTTGGAAAGCCACATTAAAAGTCAGCACTTGCAGAAAGAAAGTGATGCAAAGAAGCAGGAGTCATCCAATCCTGGATCAATAGAAAATTTCCTGTCGTCACCTTCAACCGTTTGCCGAAAAGGAATACGAATCTTCAAGTGGCTGCGGTTGGTTTGTATCGACCTGGAGCCTTTCAATGTTGTTGATCGGCCTACCATCAGGGACATCAGCAATACGGAGCCAATCTGCACAAACACCTTAAAGAAGTATTTGGCCTTGGTGACACAGGGTGTGCGACAGAAAATCGCCTTCGATCTGCCATCCCGATTCGCGGTGGTATTCGACGGATGGACTTGTTCTTCCGATTATTACGTTGGCGTTTTCGCCTCGTATATAAGCCCACGCGGTCGGGAAAGTGCTCTCCTCGGCTTCTCAACACTTTTGGATCCCAAGGCACAGACGGCTGAAAACCACCTGGTGTTCATCGAAGACATCCTTAGCAGGTACGGCAAGTCTATGGCCAACGTGGTGGCGCTTTGTGGCGACAACTGCAAGGTGAACAAAGCCATTGCAAAGCAGTGCAATGTTCCTCTGGTCGGCTGCGCCTCCCATCGCTTCAACCTCGCTGTCAAAGAACTCTTGAAGCCCTACGAAAAGGTGAACTTCTTTTCTATGCTGCTTACTTATATCTCACAATATCTATATTGAAGACAGAGTGCACTCTGTCACAGCGGTTCCACAATATTTTTTTCACATACCCCACGCGGCCACGCCTTCTATCAAAGGAATTTTACGCAAGGCGATTTTAAGCTGCTCAAATTTAGCATATTTCTTATTTCCTGCTTTTACTTTTTTAAGGTACTCTGTAAGTTGAACTCCTTGATGGCTCGCCTGAGATACAGCACGCTTAGTGCACTACTGGATGAGTACACAGACCTTCGACCGTTGACGAGAAATGAGACACGGTGGTCAAGCACGGCAAAGATGGTGCGCAGGTTCTTCGAGCTGCAGAAAATTCTTGCAAAAGAAGTTTTCACCACCGACCCAAGGGTGATGGATTTACTTCTCAACGCAGCGGATGTTCATAAACTCACTCAACTCAACGGTGATTTGGCCAAGTTGGATTCTTTGACGCTTACTTTGCAGCAAGAAGATCTGACAGTCGCAGAGGCGAGGTACCTCTTTGATGTTGCAATGTCGTCCCATCCTGCCATGGCCCATCACCTCAGCCCCGACGCCGAAATCGTTCAAGCGCCTATGTTTGAGAGGGCTATTGTGAAAATTCAAAACCAAAAACATGGTCAACTTACGGCAAAACAGCGTCAAGCAGTGGAGGCTCTCAAAGTCACCGAAACTGCACCGGTCGATGAAAGTCCAATAGATGAGTCATCGGATATGGCCTTCGGCCAAAATTTGATAAAACGGCGCCGCCTGAACATGATGCTGCCCACCTTTGATCAATTTATCGATACAACATTTATACTGCCAACTTCCAACATAGTAGAACGCTTTTTCAGTGCTGCCGGACGTGCCTATGCGGATGAACGGTACAACTTGTCAACAAATTGCCTTGAAGCCCAACTTTTTTTGTTTTCTAACAACCGCTTCTGGGACAGCGAATTTGTTTCCCACATCGTTTCATCTAATGAAAATCTCTAACATTTTCACTATCTCCGATGTTTCTATGTTGTACACATTTTTGTTCATAAATGAATGTGTAATAAATAGCAAAACTTCTTATTACTAAGGTGTCTTACTGCGCATGATAATGTTGGCGTGAATGTTCTATCATTCACTGTTCATCTAACCTCAGTTAGTGTTCCGACAATTCGCATATTAACTTAGGAGGAATCGACAAATTATAATTATAAAACAAGCCCCAACATGACGGTAGCTGATGTGATCACCAATAACTCAGAAGATATTTTTTGTACTAAAAGTAAAGATTAAAGGGACCAGTTTGTTCGACCATATTGACACGGCTAGTATACCATTAAATTACCAATTAATGGCTAGAAATCCAATAAATACCCATTAATTGGCCTTGCCGCAAAAAAAATAATTTTAATTTTTTCGCACTTAAATATTAATTTTTTTTCCAAAAATCAATTAATGATGACCCCTGGTCCCATCCCATTAGCCACATGAAAGGTTAGGAAACATCGGGAAATGACTGTAAAACTCAGTCACTCTCCTCCGCTAATTAAGAAGCGCTCAAGGCGGCGCTTAAGTCGCTTGTGCTCCAAATGAGTTGCCAGGTTTCCCTTGGGGAGGTTGCCCGATAAACATAGGCACGTGACTAACACCAAGTATTAATACCCGTGCACCGACCGAGCAGCCTGCATGGAAGGGGTTTACTTCGAACATCAAAAGCGGGGATGGAGGATGCTGAGATCTTCATTATGTTGTGTGTGTGTGTGTCAGCTCATATTGATGTTGACTTCCCCTGCAAGGTTCTTTCTTCCTGCCTGAGACGGTGAAGTTGCCTGGCAGTGAGCAGATTGAGATAAAGTATCTTTGGCAGGGCAGTGGCTCTGTCAAGCAAACGGACTGATCTACAGGAGCCTTTAGATGAAAGGGTCTAGAAGAGGAGTGGGGAACCTGTGACTCGCGAGCCATCTGTGGTTCTTTTCATGAGTACAAATGGCACGGAAAGAAAAGGTTTTTTTTGCAAATTTTAACAAGGCTGTTCCAATTCCGATTTGCCCTTAAGAGAGTTAAGCACATGCAAAGCCAATGAAACGCTGGGAGTGAAATTGGTTCACTCCAGTATGAATAGGACACAGTTTCCACGACAGTTTACAGTCTTGGTGTGACACCAACAAACCCCGTTTTGGCTATACGTCGCTAAGGAATTATTTATAATAATATATGTTCACTGGGTGAAATTGTGATGAAAACCCACAGAACAAACTGTAAATGATCTGAAGCGAAATATGTAGTTAAGTCAAGTCATGTTTATTTGTATATCCCTTAATCACAAAGAGTCTCAAAGGGCTGCACAGATCAAAGACTATTGCAAACTCCAGACTATTATGGCACCATCTCCTCATCTAAAACCTACATGAGGGCAAATAATACACATATTATCGACATTAAATATACAGAGAGAAACTTTGTTTGCAGTATTTTGGGACATTTTTCACAAAAAAACTGCTAGTAACGTGTTATGAAAATATTATCTACAACAAAATTAAGGTCGAAATGAGCCTCAGTGTGCTTTACAAACAGTGCATGAAAAAATGTGTACTTGGCTACCCGCTGCCGTGGAAAGCAAGAGAAGACCAAAACTGAGAAAGAAGAAAAAAGGTAGGAAAAAAGACAGACACGGAAAAAAAAGGTCAAACAAGGAAGAATTAGAAAAAGAAAATGGTAGCAAAATCGTTAGAGATAGGAGAGACAGAGGAAAAAGTTAGAATAGAGATGGAGGAAAAAAGAAAAAAAATAAGATAGACAGACAGAGACAGACAGATGTAACGAAAATAAGAATGAGAGGGTTAGAGAGAGAGAGAGAGACAGAGAGTGTGAGAGTGTGAGAGAAGGAACAAAAAGCGATGAGATAGATGAAGGAAAAAAGAGAAAGTGAAATAAAAACAAGATAGAGGTAGAGAAAGAGAAAAGGTAAACAAAATAGTTGTAATAAGAGAGTGAGAGCGAGAGAGATGCAAATAAAATACATAAGGGGAAAATATATCATGAGAGACAGAGAAAGAGGTGTCAAAAGAGTTTAAATGAGAGAGAAAAAGAGAGAAAGAGTGAGAGAGAGAGAGTTAGAGGGGGGAGAAAAGTAAAAAAAAGATAATTCATGAATAATTGAGCAAAACGAGAGAGATCGTGAGAAAAACAGAAGACAGGTTTAAGAGTTGAGAGAGAAAGCTAAGCTAGACTAGACACAGAAAGAGAGTGAAAGACAGACAGAGAGAGAAAGAGAGAGAGAAAATGAGAAAAGAGGATTAAAATGGAAAGAGAGAGAAAGTGAGAAAAGAGATTGAACAGGAAAAGAAAAAAGCAGAAAAAAGAGATAACAAGAGACCAATTGTTCAGTGAAGGTCTGCCCTGCAATTTGATTGGTGTACTCCCTTGCTTGTTTCTTCTAAAGCTGTTCAAATTTAGGCCCCAAAATGTCCTCTTTTTATCTTCTTAGATCTGGCCTTTTTTCCGTTTTCCTTTTTAATAAAACAAAGTCTTTTGGATAAACATTGGGGTTGTTTTGACGTGTTTTCAATGCTGGGTAGGAACATATTTATCCCCTCTAAGCCACTTAGTCCTTGTTTTCCGGGAACTTTAGCCACTGGTCAAAGAGGTGGTAGCCAGGGTAAGAGGAGTGCTTAATAATGTTATCTAGACTGGGCAGAGAGCAGGCCATGATTTTGTGGGTTGTGCTGAAGACTGTAAGGCTATTCTGTCTACAGCCACGCTCTGAGTATTATATGTGTTCAGAAATAATTTGATGGATATGAAATGCCAGCGGGTTACGAGTCCTGGTATTAAATTCAGGACACGTTTCCATACAAAGCCTCAGCCAAGGAAATTCACTCAGAAGACGATGCGAGAGGCAGGGACGTGGGGAGTCTTTTAGCGTTTTCTCTGGCCCGGGGAAACAGAGAGCAAAAACGAGCGGCAACGTGCTGAGATACTTCATCATCATCATGAGGCTCCATGAAGCAGGAGATATATTTTACAGGAGTAAAATCCATTTCAGACACGTTTGTGATGAAATACGGCTGAACACCAGGATAAGGCCACCATACCTTACGACATTTTTTACTTTAGGATGAGGATTAGGATTTTTTTTTTAACCCTTTTTAAGACATCTTCCCATATATATATAAATATATATATTGATACAAGCATAATGGCCCTGCGTTGCTGAGCTTGGCATTGTTGGGCATTCTACTTGAGTAAGGTTGTTGGGGCCTTGGTTTATTGAAAAAGCACCAGGGAGCCTTTATGGGGTGCCATAGGGCAGTAATTCCCACTTGTACGTGAAAGCAGATGTTTATCGATTTTGTTGGTGTGCCTTGATACCAAAGCTAGCTAAAAACACTCCCAGAGGCCTAAAGTACAACTGTGTGAATTTTCACGAAAATCGGTTCAGCAGTTTAAAAGGCTAAAAGCCACACACACACACACACACACACACACACACACACACACACGCACGCACGCAAATCTGTATTTATATGGTGTAGTCCAGAACATTGTTTTTCAACCATTTTTGAACCAAGGTACCCTTTTATGCATAAGTTATAAGTTATGTCAAATATTTCACTGGACTACCTCATAAGCAGATAATTAGCATGTAAAAAGAAGAAAATAATACTTACAATAAAAAAGAATGATGTGCTTTATCTATGTTTTTATTTTTTACAGTGCAATCTTAAACCGCTTTGTTAAACAAATTAAGTTATTAAATGTACTGTGCTACCTCAAGAGCAGATAATTAGTACATAAAAAGTATAGGAAAATCTACTGCCACCTACTGATATGGATGACTGTTACAGTTCCTCGTCTGGAGATTGCAAAAATACTGAATAATGGCCTGATTTTTTGAAAAGATAAAATTGAGAAAATTCCAGCAGCACACTAGACAAGGTCTCACGGCACACTAGTGTGCCCCAGCACACTGGTTGAAAAACACTGGTCTAGAAATCTAGATTTAAATAGACTAGATAAGTCTAGACCTCGCTTGCACTCTCTCTCGCACTCTCTCTATCTTGCGCACCCCCTCTCCTGGCCAAACCCTTTGGACAAGTTTTTAAACCCAATGCTACCCACGACTGAAAAAGTTTTCCCAAGGGAGAAGAAAAACATGATAACCATAGAAACAAAGCTTGTGTTTGATAAAGAAATACATAGAAAGCACGCAAACATCTACCTTAAAGCAAGGAAATTGTCAATCCTCGCAAGTAAAGTTTTAAAATTAGTTTCATTTTCTAACTGCTGTCGTCATTTCACGCCACTGCATTCTATCAACTCAAGTCACGTCACACCAAAGGTAAATGAATCATATTCCTTTTTTATATGTAGATTTATCTGTGATGTTCTTTAGTCCCAAACAGCTATATTACACGAAAGTAATACATGTTTTGTTATTTTTATGTTCTTTTTATCTGGGGTACCAGGGGTTAAAAAGGCATTAGCTAATTATAAAAGAGTTCTCTTCCACCTGTATGGCACTTTCAACATTGCAATCTTCACCGCAAAACAAATGCATGTCAATTCATCCACCTGTTACTCCATTCTACCAGCTCAAGTCACATGACAAAAAAGGTAAACATAATGTCATTTTTCTTTTGCATGTGGATTTATTTGTATTGCTATTTAAACCCATGTTACATGCAACTGGTGCTTATGATATACTATTTTGTTATTTTAATGTAGTTATCTGGGAGACTAGGGGTTTTGAACACATAAGCTATGCATTGCTCTAGATTTTTGTACCATGCTATTCGGCACAAAAATAAGGGGGAAAAACAGTTTTTAATGGCTCTGAACAGCAATTGAACCCATCACGTGACAGTTTCTATAACCACCCAAAAATGCAGCAATGAGTCCTTTCAAATACACACGTGCTCCCCGTGGGGCTTTCTGCCCCCCCCCCCCCCCCCCCCCCCCACGCACTATGCAGACGTTCCACAGATATATTCACGCAACGTATTGTTGCTTGTTATGCAATCCAACTCCGCGCTACGGTCAAAACAACGCTTGGACACGCGCCGTGGATAGATTTTACGCACACCCCGACCGCGTGGAAAATGACAGCGTGGAATTGTCATCACCAAATACTGACTCACCTCGTTCCAAACTCAGATTCCTGCAAACTTCAAGTTCTGCCATCGAGTTTTCTCACAAGATCCCTCCACGCGCTTTAAGATCCATTACTGACGTTTACAGGGCACTAAACACACTAAAAACATTTCTTAGACTTAAAAAAAAGGAGAAAACGATAAAAATGAGATCGCCGTGGGCTCAACTCCACAGACGGCGCGCGCGCACGCCTCCATCCCCGCCTCGTCGCTGTCTTCTGCGTGTAAGCGAATTTCTCACACGCTCCACGGACCCCACTGACTGTGCGCGTGCACGTAAAAGATGCGCAAACGTCCACGCTCGGAGAAATCTATGGAGCGCAGTTCACGGGCACGTGTCTAACCCCTTTTGAAAAACCGAGTTAAAAACATTTAGAATATATAAAAGGATCATTCGACATTTACCGTGATTTCTGGAATATGAGGCGCACCTGAAACCCTCATATTGGCCACATATTTGAAAGTGCGCCTTATAATCCTGTACTCCTTGTGTGCGGACAGAATTGCAATTGCGTTATCATATATGTGGAATTATTGATCAGGATAGCAAAGGTAAGCGCACCGAATCCTAAAAAAAACATAGTACAGTACAACTGCGTACTATTTTAAAAACATTGGATACAACAGGATTTGAACACAGGTTGCGGCATGGAATGCGCTGGATCTTATCCACGAGACCACTAGGGATCCAGACAACACATGAAAAGGCATTATCACATAATTTTTAGTCACAGAACCAGATATTTAGAGTAGAGAGAATGATGTTTCACTTTTTCACTGCATTGTAAGTGTAGCAAGGTATTGATTGATAAACGTCAGGATGACCAAATCACTTCCCACAATGCAGTTCCCTTCAAACAGTTTTGAATGGACAAATTACTTCTCACAATGCCTTAATCATAATTCAGTCTAGAATTTTGTGCGCTTCATAATGACTTTGAGAGTCGGCTGTACCACTGACCGGTTTAATATCTGAAAATATTTTCGCGGCCCGGCCCAAATTGTCTATGTTATTTAATAAGGCATCCTTATTAAATAACATTGACAATTTGGTAGCTTGACTAAAGATAGTGTCTGTATCCCTAATGGTCTAGTTTGTGGGACCACATGCTGTGATTTGAGTTTGATTCCTGTTGCATCAAAGTTTTAAAGTCATATCCTGTACGAATTTGTACACAATTGTGATTACTGGAATACAGCACTATTTATTTATTGTGAAACACTAACCTTTAATGTAATTTTAATTCTATGTACCTTATAATACGGTGCAACTTGTATATGAAAAATTCATAAAAGACCATTTTTTGGGGTGCATCTTATAATCTGGTGTGCTTTATAGTGCAGAAAATATGGTAAATAAAATATCAACATTGGATAAGAATCATATGCTAGTAAATATTTGTTTATCATATAACTAAATTATCCCCAAAAAACTGTTTATTTTTTTTTTTTCCTTGCTTTCATAAAGTTTGGGAAAAAAAGACATCATGGACGTCAAAGCCACTGCTGTCTTTTGTCATTGCTTGCTGAAGGCAGAGCAGATAACAGACATTATTATTAGTAAGACATTACTTGGGAACCAAATCCCTCCTTTTCAAATATAACTTTTGTTTGGACCCCACCTGGCGATGGTTTGATTCACAATGGACGAAAAACTTGAACTAGACCAGTTTTGGCCAGGTTTTTTTTACCTCCCGGTAAAATTCCTCGATTCCTTGAACAATTGCAAATTTTGGAGAGCTGAGTGGCGGGCAACCCAGAACAAGAATCCAAGAATCGGATTCTCATCATAGGGCTCCACATCAAGATCGCGGTAGGAATTGATTATTACTTTGGTCGTGACTCTGGAATGCTAAACTTTGAGAATCCTGTGTGTGCTTATTACACATACCCATGGATTCGGGATTCCATCACGTCAAAATTATGTTTTCTTCGCTTATTTGATAAACCCTCTTGTCATTTATTTGGATTGTACCATTGTGTGACTTTAAATTCTGACACAAGAAAAGATATAGGTTAATTCTAAAACTCTATCGGTGCGCATGAAAGCAAACTTTGCAACTAATAATAGTTTTATCAACCAAAATTTGAGTAGATGACCGGTCATTAAACTGAAATAAAAATAAAACTGGGTTATTAAACCAAGATTAACCCAATTTAGAACGTCTCATTTAACACCTTAAACCAGGGGTGTCCAAACCTTCTAGAAAGCGAGCAAGATTTGTTAAATCGAAAATGTGTGAGGGTCGACTGTTTAGCCTGGGATTCTTTAAACAGTCTTTAATAAATTCACCCTCTGTGAAAGGTTTGCAATGCTTGACGATCAGCAGCACGACCTCATAGCTCGCCTTTGTCACATTTTCATTTGACTCTCCGGGTCTCGTGGAAAAGCGCTACTGTGCCGTTAAAACAGCTTCCAGTTGCTTCACATTTTCATAGCGTTCGTTAGCTTTTTGTAGTCAGCATGTTTCTTCTGGCAGTGCGTCTTTATATTATATTCTTTGAAAACAGCCACAGTCTCGTGGTAAATTAGGCTGACACAGTTGGTCGGATTTTGGTGAAAAAACACTCCAATTTCCACTTGTCCTGAAAGCGGCGGCCCTCACAGTCAACTTTGCTTTTGTTAATTTCAGTCGCCACGTCAGAAATGGGGTGGGCTCAAATTCTCGCAGTAAGCCAAGGACAAGATGGTCGCATATTGCACTAATACGATCCCAAAACTGTATGTAACATCCTACATGCCCACATTTCTTGTGTAAATATTGTGTAAATTATAACCTTTATCTTCTTTGTTCCTTTATCTTCTTTGTTTTCTTTTATCCTCACTGGTAAATGTGAAATTGGAGTGCCACGTCCAATTTCGTTGTCACAATATGTTCAACCCATTTTGTAACTATGACAATAAAGGTATATTCTATTCTATTCTACTCTATTCATATTACGTTTCTAATTACATTTTTAACACGTTACTAGGAACTGTATCGGATTACATTTTGATAGTAACCCTACCAACCCTGGTGCTATACGTGTGTTGAAAATACGCGTTAAATAGTGACCCACTTTACGCTCTCTCTTTTTGGGAGTTGCGCGTCATGTGCACGTGGGGTAAAAAAAATACCAATGCGACAAAACAGTGATCATTTGTTGCGTTGTTTTCTCTCAATCTTTTCTGTATTTTTTTGCGCGTGCACGTGTCCACAAACACGATAACAATTTCCCCATGTGGGAATTCTTGCACGATAGTATCGTTCACCGCGAGCTTCACGTAATTTCCATTTAATTTAGGATGCGCACGCAGTGGGACAATTACCGCGTGCACGTATTGGAGCAGTGGGCATGTGCATGCACCCAAGTGTGCGTTTAACACATCATGCCAGCCGCAGAGGTCATCTATAAAGCGATTAGTGCAACCTCTGCACACCTTCAACTGTCCACCTCCTTTCTGTTCGATTTATGAGGTTCTCTGAAAGCATCTTAACCCTCCCACATCCTTTTGATCGGCATGGTCACGTTATGTTTAGGAATTTTGAGGACGGGGCATCCGAAAGGTAGATGAAACCCGAAGGATCACTGTATTCCGCTGTCAAATTCCATCAGCACCTGCAACTTGATTATTATTTTAATTGCACTTTTAAAAAGCTCAGACTTTTGAGACTTATTAGTTCAAATGTCTTAATATAAGATTTAGTATCTTAAAATTGGGCCGATTTATTATAGTGTGTTTGCGATCGACAAGCCATGAATTAATGTGGAAAAGAGTCTCCCTCTAGCGGTTTTTGAGTGATGCGCACATTGCAGGCATAACATTTGGAAAACCTTGATTTATAAATACGAAATATGCCCCAATATGGAATTATATAAATTAAAAATGGAAAATCTATCATTGACTGTTATAAGTTGAGGCCTTTTTTTCTTGAAGCTGGACAGTGACATTTATCCAAACACTTTTTTTTCACACCAGTAAACCAATATTTAATTACTCATGAATTTGTTTATTCATTTATTTGTTTGTGTTTATTCGTCCATCCATTTATTCATTAATTGATTTATTTGTTTATACGTTTCATTTCTCATGCATGTATTTATCATATTATATATACTCTAAGTTGAAATATACAGATCATTAAGTGATGCACACCATGCAGGCGCGACATTTTGAAATATTGATTTATGATTATGATATGTACCACAATCGGGCTGAACTTTTACCAAAAATACATATGCATTGCCTAAAATGTTATAAGTTGAGTCCTAATTTTTAACTCAACATTGATGCTCGTATACAAACAACACATTATCCGCACATGGGTCTTCATTTATTAATTCAATTATCATATTCATTTGTTAATACGTCCATACCTTTGTGCATTTATTTATCAGAATATTTATTTGTTTATGAACTGATGCAATTTGATTTATTTTTCCAGCTATTTATTGGTACTCCAAGTTACAACTGGCAATTAAAGAGAGAGCTCCATAGTTTTAGCTTCGGGTGACATGTCCATTCAACTAAAAGCTATTAACTAATGCAAAAAAATGAGCAAAAGATTTAATTAAAAAAATGTAATTGAGAGACATTATCATAATTGATGACTAAAATTTGATTTTTTTTCTGGAATCCTTCATTTAAAACATGATCAATTATTATGAATTCTTATCAATTGCAAATAAAATAGGTGATTGTATATGTGATGGGCAAGTATTGATACCGGAATTGGTGCCGATACCAATCTTTTTTAAGGTATAGGTACTTGCAAAAGTGGCAAATACCAGTATCGGCAACACTCGAGTGGACATTTAACAATCAGCGGGTTATTAAATTGCCATTAATTAAATGCAATATTACGAATTAGTGTACAGGAATTTAAAGAGTAATTATTTAAAAATATCAGGCATTTTTCAGCATATTTTATATTAGAGTGGTATTAGTGCCTGGTATCGTTGACTACTCTAGATTTCTTATTGTACTGAGCTGAAAAAAATGTAGCATTAAACATCCTTCTTCTTCTGTTGGGTCGTGGGGCAATAGCCTCAGCAGGGAAACCCAGACCTCCCTATCCCCAGCCACTTCATCCAGCTCATCCAATGGAATCCTGAGTAACTAGCCTTGGGACACAGTTTCTCCAGCGAGTCCTGGGTCATAAACCGGGGCCTCCTGCCAGTGGGACATGCCAGAAACACCTCCCGAGGGAACGTCCAGGAGGCATCCTTATTAAATGCCCGAGCCACCTACACTCGCTCCTCGCAATGCGAAGGAGATGCAGCTCCACACTAAGTCCTTCCCCAGTGACCAAGCTTCTCACCTTATCTCGAAAGGAGAGCCTAGCAACCCTGCAGAGGAAACTAATTTGGGCCTCTTGTATCCAGGATTTTGTTATTTCGGTCATAACCCACAGTTAATGACCATAGGCAAGAGCAGGAACCTAGATCTAATGGTAAATCAAGAGCTTTGCCTTTCGGCTCGGCTCCTTCTTCACTACAACGGACCGGTACATGGTCTGCATGACGGCAGACGCTGCACCGATCCGTCTGTCCATCTCCCGTTCCATCCTACCATCACTCTTGAACAAGACCCCGAGATACTTGAACTCCTCTACTAAGGGCAGGATCTCATCCCCAACCCGAAAGGAATATGCCACCCTTTTCCAGCTGGGTACCATGGTCATCCCAGCCACTTCACACTTGGCTGTGAATCGCTCCAGTGAGATCTGAAGATTACGGCTTAAGGATGCTAAAAGCACCACATCATCTGCAAAAAGCAGAGATCCAACACGGAGGCTCCAAAACCAGACCATTTCCCTGCCAAGGCTATGCCTAAAAATTCCGACCATAAAAGTTATAAACAAAACCGGTGACAAAGGACAGCCCTGGCGGAGTCCAAGTCCCACTGGAAAAAAAATCCAACTTATTGCCGGTGAAAAGGACCAAACTCAGGCACCAGATACCGCATAGGCCGGATAAGACTGTGTGGTACCCCATACTCCCGAAGCACCCCCACAGGGCTTCTAGACTAAGGGTAGAATACCTCCTACAAGTCCAAAAAACACATGTAGACTGGATAGGCCAACTCCCATGCACCCTCGAGGACCCTGCAGAGTTTGTAGAGCTGGTCCAATGTACCACGGCCCGGACAAAAACCACACTGCTCCTCTTGAATCTGAGATTCGACTTCCTGACGGACCCTCCTCTCCAGTATCCCTGAATAGACCTTATCAGGGAGGCTGAGAATTGAACGTCCTTAAGTATAATCAATTGTCACTTAATTGCTTCTTTTAAGGTAAACAATTATATTTGGATTTAAAGGTATTAATTTAATAATTATTCCCTTTAAGAGGCACAAAAAAGAAGTATTGAGCTTCTCTATTGTAAATATTAGTGTTAACAATGATGGTGAAATACAAGACAATCAATGGAAGAATAACAATACTGTAGTACATAATGGTCAGTAAAGTTGAATGTCAGAACGGAACTGGCATAATGGTTGTAAATTTAATCAGTCATGTAAAACGTTAAACTGTTTGTTATAGTCACACACGTGACGTTAGTTAACCAGTGGATTGTATAAGAACATATAAAACAGCGAAAAACCATTTAAATATACAGTAGACCCTCGTGATACAGTATCCCCACCTTATGATGCTTCACTTTATGGTATGGTTGATATAATGTTTTGATCTGCGTAACCAGCGATTGGATACCAATTAGGTTTTCTACCCCCCAGTATACGATGCCCACCTTAATATTGTAACCCGGAGTTTTACTGTATTGTATTGCAATTTTTTATTTTTGTGAGTTTTTCAACAGTGTTACTTTTTACCTTGCGAGACGCTGTTGTTGGTCAGAAAGTGTCGGCGGTACTTGGGCTCTCCTTTTCGGCTCACCACCCAGGCACTCATGACGAGACGGGGTTAAGGAGGTACTTCTGAAAATTGACAATAAAATGACAGCTTTTTAGATATAGTTACAGAGAATATTTTATGCACATACACTGCCATGAAAAAGTATATGCCCCCTTCCTGATTTCATTGTTTTTTGCATAATTACCACTCACAAAGGTCTCAGATCATCAAACCCATTGTAATATCACACAGAGACTACCCAAGGAAATACAAGGGCAGTTTTGAAATGTTGACTCCATTTATTAAGGTACATATAATCAAAACCTATCTGGCCCTATGTGATAAAGTAATTGCCCCTGAACCTAATAACAAATTTTGACACCTTTGACAGCAATAACAGGAATCAAACGTTCACGATAATCGGTAAAGAGTCTTTTACAATGCTCTGGAGGATTTTGTCCCACTCTTGTTTCAAATCTATCATATTGGTGGGTTTTATAGCATGATCTGCCCGTTTAAGGTAACACCACAGCATCTCAAAAGGACTTCATTCCGAACTCTAAATTTGCCACTCTGGAACATCACCTTCATTTTTTTGTTTTTAGTCAATAAGAAGTGGACTTGCTGGTGTGTTGTTGGATAGTTGTCCTGCTGCATGATCCAAACCTTCCTAGGAGTGGTCGACCAACCAAGATTACTCCAAGAGTGTGACAATGGCTCATCCAGGAGTTAGCATAAGAACCTTGAAAAAAACTCCAAGTAACTGCAGGCCTCACTGGCCTCAGTTAACGTAAGTGTTCATGACTCCACCTGAAGAAAGACACTGGCCAAAAATGGCATACAAGAGTGAGTTCCCTGGCTAAAACAACTGCTGGCACAAAAGAACATGAAAAGTCGTCTCACATTTGCCCAAACGCATCTTGATTATCATAAAGAATTTTGAATAAACATTCTGTGTACTGAATAGTCAAACTTTAAACTTTTTGGAAGGTGTGCAGTCCGTTACATCTGGCGTTAAAATGGCACAGTATCTGACAAAAACACATGATGCAACGGTAAAGCATGGTGGTGGCAGTGTGAAGGTCTGGAGCTTATTTGCTGCCTCAGGACCAGGACAACTTGCTGTGATTGATGGGATAATGAATTCTGGTGTTTACCAGAAGACCCTGAAAGAGAACATCCAGCCATCAGTCCATGTCCTCAAACTCAAGCGCTCTTGAATCATGCAGCAGGACAACAATCTGAAACACACCAGAAAGTCCACCTCTGAATGGCTCGAAAACAAAAAAAAATGAATGTTCTGGAGCAGTCAAGTCATAGTCCAGATAAAAATCTGATTGAGATGCTGTGGTTTGACCTTAAATGGGAAGCTCATGCTAGAAAACCCCCCAAAATGGTCGATTTGAAACCATTTTGCAAAGAAAAGTGATCCAAAATTCCTGAACAGAATTGTGAAAGACTCATTACTAGTAATCGTAAACATTTGATTTCTGTTATTACTGCCAAAGGTGGCCCAACTTGCTATTATGTTCAGGGGGCAATTACTTTTTCACATAGGGCCAGATTTTGTTTTGATTTGTTTGTGCCTTAACCCCTTAATATTCCTGTGAAATCTGCCTAAAATCCCAATCTAAGACGCACCCAAATTAAATTGAATGCTGTTCTTGTACCATTTGGTGACTCATTTGAAACGTAACACTCCGAAGATTTATCCCAAACTGAAATAATCACTCCAAGTACTAAACATTGAGTAATCGGAGTTTGAACACACAGGAGTAGGTTTTTATTCTCGCCTGATTCAGTTATTTTGATTTTATTTTTCAATTAATTGCATGCAGATTAGTGTAGAATGGGCATCTGAGCTGGAAAACAAGTGAGACATTAGGTTGAAGCCTTACCTGGCACCTAGTCAAATTTGATCACTATCTGTAAAAGCTATAAATTGTATTTTACACATTTTTCTAATGGTAGATCTTGGCGTTTCCAAAATACTCCATTTTGAGACGAACAGATTTCAACAATAAGATATTTGCAAATGTGGATTTTACTTTGACCAATTTTGAGACATTGTGAAATAGCTTTAAACGTTTGAATTCTCTTTCCAGAAGTCAATCAATGACTGTTTACACTTGTGTGCGAAAATGGGGCATAAAAATGAATCACTAGTGGCCTTACGCACACTTATTCCAGGGTCTGATTTGAACACAATATGGACATCTTCATAAAGATACAGTATACTCGGAATTTCATTGGCTAACCAATGTGTTAATCATCATTTGAATCGGTCACTATTGGCTAAAAATATTCAGAGGTAAACAAGGCGGGTTCTTTTAGCGATAAAGGCCCCGTATAGGCGGAAAATGATTTTACTAGTCTGTTTATTTGTAAACAGGAACTATGGGACCAAACAGACGGTTCGCAACAATTAACGTCTTTCAATGTAGAGATGCTTTACAGCAGTTTTTTTTTGTTGCGTGTTTTGGAGTAAATATTTTACCCCATTGGATTCACTAGAACATGTTTGCGTACTAATCATTAAGTGTGATGGCTGTAGGAGGACGTCTTTGGTGAGCTACCCTGGCTTCATAGTTTCTGGGTATCTTGTTTCGATTAATCGTGATGTTTCTGTGATTGGCTACATTTTTAAATGGTTATCATATCTTGAATTCCAAAAGTTTAAGCTTACTGTTGAACCAGATCATTAAGGGGTTACTAAATGGAATTAACATTTCAAAACTGCATTTTGCATTTCTTTGGGTTGTCGCTGTGTTATATTAAATTGGTTTGATTATCTGAAGCCTTTGTGAGAGATCAATATGCAAAGAACACATAATTCAGGAAGGGGGCAAATTCTTTTCACTGCACTGTACATGAGTGACAGAGACAGCTAACTCATCAGGTCATCGCGTTCGTGGCCGATTTTCTGCACGTCAGTTTTTGTCATTTCTCAAGTTGCAGTCTTTTTCCGACCACTCTACCACCTCCTGATCACCTTTCATGGGCCACCTGTCTCCTGTCATTCCCCCTGTGATATATTACTTCCACTAGTTGCATATTAAACATAAACACAGATCTTATAGGGCTCTAAGTCGGCCAGTGAGTTATTAGACATCTCAACGGAGAGGATGTCTGCTTAGAAGTCAGAGGTCAAGTGCTTTTTTTTTTATGTTCAAAGAAGAGCACAGATACGTGTCTGTACGATGTAAACAGGTACTGAAATATGTCATGCCACATGTCATTGGAAAGCTTAAACTCTTGTGAATAAACATATTTCAAATCGTACTCATTTTAAAACATCACGATCAGTCTGAAACAAGAAACCCAAACACTATAAAGCCAGGATAACTCATCAATTACATTCGCTGGGAGTCAGTAAGGAGATAATTCTCTGCGAACATGGACTAGTAACATCCAGGACTGTCCAGTGAATCAGACTGTGTAAAATATTGACTCCAAAACACATGATAATGCTGAGATTTTTAAAAATCCACCCAAAAGCATTTCTGCATCATTGGACGATCCTTGTTGCAATCTGTCTGTTTCACGGCATAATTTCTGTTTATAAAAGAACAGACTCGTAAATTTTTTTGCAATGTGTCCGTTAGCATCTGAACTTTCAATTGACACCACTCTCGACCAATTGCAGGCTTTGTTTCACAGTCCACAGCCCGCATTAGCGTATACGGGCCTGCATTAATAAGACAGACATCACCCCTCTTTAGCTCCGAATATCTTTATCCAGTAGTGACTGATTTAAATGATGATGATTGACACATTGGTTAGTCACTGAAATTCTGAGAAGGACGATACACAGATGTACGAAGTGTATTCAAAAAAGACCCCAAAATAAATGTCTATAACACCACTCGTGATCCATTTTTATGCAGCATTAGTACGCGCAAGTGTGCACAATAGTGATAGAAACGGGAAAGTTAAGTCAAATATTTACAACTTTTTTAACATTTCTAAAAATTAGCCAAAGTAAAATTCACTGTTGCAGATGTGTTAGAGCTGTAAACCGGTCGTATCCAAATTGCCACTTTTGGAAATGCCTCGACCTAACCTTGGAAAAATGTGTCAAATACATTGTTTATTTTTTCAGGTTTTGATCAAATTTGACAAGGTACCAGGTAAGGCTTCAAGCTACATTATTGTCTCATCTGTTTGCCAGCTAAGATGCAGGCTTTTGATTGCAAAAAGAAATCAGGCGAGAAAAAAAGCTACTATTTCTGTGTGTTCCAACTCAGATTACTCAATGTTAGTAGCACTTGCATGGATTGTTTCATTTTGCGACAAAACCAGTGTGTTACCTTTAAAAGGAAACCAAAACCGTCTATGTTCTCTAAATGGTTCCAAAACAGCATTCAATTTACTTCGCGTGCATCTTGGATTGGGATTTTACGAGAATTTTACAGAAACATTAAGGGGTACATTTTTTTAAGTATTTTAAATTGCTATATAATACTCACTGGGTCTTTAACTTGCACTGGAGAAAAAGTCATAATTCGGAAGTTCCCTGAATTTTACTGATTTTACTAGAAAAATAGATTAAGAACATACAGCATAATATACACAAAAAAGTAATCACTATTTTCTATTTGTGGCAAAAATTGATTTGATTTTTTTAAGTGAAAATCCTTTTTTCAAATTTATTAATTTAGCCATGAATCAATTTATTGTGATGTCAAAAAGATTTTTGCCCCAAATAATATGTACAAAAAAGAATATTTTTTAGAAATGGGACCAACCCAATTTTTTGATCAATTTCACCCATTTTCTGGATCATTTTAGACAAAACGACCCAATTGTTTAGGTTTTTCTAAACCAAATGAGCCAGACTGATAATGACATAGTTTTAGGGAGATTGTTTTAAAACAAAATATTATTTTTAGACAGTATTACCCAGTAGAAAAAAAACTAACATTACACAATTTTCGTAAGGGTTGTTTTACAAAACAACACAATACATCAACTGTTGGGTTGGTCCATTTTTGACCCAAAATGTGGTTACTTTTGTATTTATTTATGTTTTTAGAGTGTCCAAATCAGTTTCACTGGTAGAGCAAAAATGAAAGCAATACGAGTTAGCAAAACACTAAACACAAAAAAGAGCCAGCGCTTTCTGGTGTAAAAGAGGACAACAGTAAGTTTCTGTGTGAAAAAAGATAACTTATATTTTCCACAGAAAAAAGGAAGTAAAACATAAAAAGTCACTTGTTTTCAGCATAGAAGAAACTGACGCTAGACGTCTTTGGTACGAGAAGCATAATTTAACATGACACCCCAAGTGACCATTTTCAGCACTCACACAATTACCCCGGGGAACTCAAGTGGGTGGCAACTTTCAATACCCACACTTTTCTCGATGAAAACATTTCACATATGCGTTAAACCCTTCCAGTGTTTTTCATTCAAGTTGGACAAATTGCAGAAGCTATCTCACCTCTTAGCTGCTGGGAGCCCACAGCAGTGCACACTTCCCTTGTTTGCCCAATTAGAGCAGTGTGTTTCCAAATTATTCTCCTCAATATAACCAGTGCATATAAAACGGGACTTTTTTGCCATTTTTGTTTGTTTGTTTCAAACTCAAAGCTATGTTTCTCCAACTTTTTGGAGCCAAGGATCATAAAAATAACATAGTAATAACATGCTGTGTTGTTTCAGAAATGCATACAACCGGTAGCCCTCCACGCTAATCTATAACAAAATACAAGCTTTTGAGAGGTGGGTGACCCCTGACAGAAGGTTTGTGTCAGAGATAGAGCTCAATCAAGTGAGAAAGAGTAAGAGAGAGCGTGAAAGAGAGAGAAAGACCAAGAGCGAGAGAGAAAGAGTGGAAGAGAGAAAGAGAGTGAGAGAGCAAGAGAGAGAAAGAGAGACTGAAAGAGAGAGAGAAAAAGAGCAAGAGAGACCTACAGCTTGAGACAGAGAGATAGAACTAGAGCTGAAGACAGAGCAAGAGGTAGAGCACTAGAGAGAGATAGAGAGATAGAGCTTGATTAGAAGCAAGAGCTAGAAAGAGCTAGAGCTAGAAAGAGCTAGAGCTAGAAAGAGAAAGAGCTAGAGAGAGAGAGAGAGAGAGAGAAAGAGCGAGAGCGAGAGCGAGAGAGAGAGAGAGAGAGAGAGAGAGAGAGAGAGAGAGAGCGAGAGAGCGCGAGAGCGAGAGAGAGAGAGAAATGGGGCTAGCGCTAGAGAGAGGCAGGGCTAGAAAGAGAGTTAGAGCAAGAAATAAAAAGAATCTAGAGAACTACAGCTAGATATGCGATAGAAAGCTGGGGAACTAGAGATAGATATAGTAGAGCGCTAGAGCTAGATACAAAAATAAAGTTGAAGCAAGATATAGAGTTAGGGAGCTAGAGCAAGTTATTGAAAAACATCTAGAGCTAGATATAGAAAGAGAGCTAGAGCTAGATATAGAAAGAGAGCTAGAGCAAAATATAGAAAAGTTTGAGCTAGAGCAAGCTGTAGAAAGAGAGCTAAAGAGATAGTGCTTGAAGTAGAGAGAAAGCTAGAGTTACATCTAAAAAGAGAGCTGGAAAAAGTTAGGAAAGATAGTTGGGGAGCTACAGCAAAATATAGAGGGTTTACGATCTAAACTAAGTAACAGAAAGAGAGCTAGAAAGCTAAAGTGTGAAATCGAAAGAGAGCTAATAAGCTAGAGTACAATATAGAAAGAGAGCTACAGCAAGATATACAGTAGCAAGAGAACAAAATCAAGAAATGGAAAGAGACAGAGAACTAGAGCTAGATATAGAGAGAGGCTAAAGCACTAAAGCAAGATATAGAAATAGAGCTGGAGCAAAATGTAGAAAGAGAGCTAGACATGATTATAGAAAGCTAGAGTATTAAAGAGAGCTAAAGATAATTACTTCTAGAGCAAAAAAGCTAGACAAGATTGAAAGAAACCTAAAGAGCTAGAGCAAGATGGAAAGAAAGCTAGAGAACTAGACCAAGAAATAAGTAAACGGCTAGAGAGCTAGTAGAGCAAGAACAAGCTAGGGCGAGAAAGAGCGATAGAACTGGAGAAAGAGCGAGAGTAAAAAAAAAAAAGCCAGGGCGAGAAAGAGCTCGAGAGCGACAGCTAGAAAGAGATAGAGAGCTAGAGAACGAATGAGCTAGAGCAACACAGTGCCGTGAAAATGTATCTGCCCTTTTCCTGATTTCTGTGTTTTTTGCACATCTATCACTCACAAAGGTTTGAGATTGCCAAACCAAATTTAACACATAAACAACTCGAGGTAATACAAAATGCAGCTTTGAAATGTTGATTCCATTTATTAAAGCAAAAAAAATCTTGACCTATCTGTCCCGATGTAAAGTAGTAAATGTACCCTGGAACTAATAGAGTTGGGCAACCTTGGGCAGCGATAAACAAAAATCAAACACTTACTGTACGATCATCTGTAATGAGTCCTTCACATCCTTCAGAGGAATTTTGGGCCAGAAGGGTTTTGATTTTTTTTGTGCACTAATCAATGGATTCAACATTTCAAAACTGCATTTTGTATAGGTTGTGTTATAATTGACCCTCAGTTGACAATATAGAATTGTCTATATCAATGTCTACTTGGGACATTGAGACTGTTGAGGCCCAGAGTGTAGTACAGAAAAATTATTTCATGAATTACTTCAACCCGCTGTTTTTGTAGATAACCTTTTTTCTGTAAAATTACAAATATTCATGGCTTTGAACTAAAATGTGATTCAGTAGCCAAAGGGCTACAGCTCTATTTATACAAAACAAAGGAGGTAAAATGAGCACAGGCCGACTTTTACATCATGAGAAAGACTTATTTCTCTTCTTGCTATAAGTGAGGGAAACAGAAGAAGGCTTCTCAATTTTCAAACCTCACGGGAATCGCTCAGTTTTCTCTCCTGGGACGACGAAAGCAGCTTGAAAAGAGTATTTCACAGTGACACACTTGCTGCGGCACGCTGTCGCTCATAAATAGTGTTGAAATTAATCCCCATTATTCCACAAAATGCTAATTAAAGTATTTCTATCTTAAAATTACCACTTGTAGTGGATGTTTGACATCATTAATTAATAATTTTCTGTATATATATATATATATATATATATATATATATATATATATATATATATAGAAAGAGAGCTAGAGAAAGATGTAGAAAGAGCTAACTTTTGAGTAATATTTTTTAAATAATTTTTAGCACTTTTACATAGTTTTTACTACTCTTTCATACTATTTAGTTCCGTTTGACTCTTTTCACTAGCTTGTGTACTTTTTCATACTTTTCAGTACATCGTTAAAAAAATGTGGGTACTTTGTTTTTGAGTTGTTTTCAGGTAGTTTTGGCTATTTTAGTGGTCAGGGTTTTTTGGTCGCTTTTTTTTGTTAAATTTTCCTTTTAAGCTCCGTTTTTAGTTATTCCCCTGTCGTTTTGTGGTCCTTTTTTGTTACTTTTTGACTGTTTTTCTAGCAGCAAGTAGTATGCAAAAGAATAAATTTTCACAACAGTTTATGTTCACTGTTCCGTTTATGGTTAGAAAGTTGAAAGTTGAAGAATTGTTTATACAGCACTTGAACTGAATTAAAGAATAGTAATAATTTTTAAAAATGTAGTTTGCAACTATATGTGGTTTCTCAAGTCAAGTCATGTTTATTTGTATAGCCCTTAATCAAAAGGAGTCTCAAAGTGCTGCACAGACCACAGATTATTGCAAACCACACACTACTATTACGCCATCCCCTGATCTAAAACATACATGAAGGCAAGGAAAAACTCAAAACCTCAACATGAGGAAAATTAAAAAACATTGAGAAGGGACCGCACATGAGGTAATCCCCCTTCTAGGACGCCCAGGCTGCTATGGATGTTGTAATAACAATTAATACACAGATATCATCAACAGGAAATATAGGTCATTCATTCATGCATAAGCTATAGATTAGAACAGCTTTAAACAGTTCCACTGAAGTTGGAGATGAAATGTCAGGGGGCAGAGCATTCCACAATATCGGGGCCCGAATGGAGAATGCTCTCGAACATGCGGTTCTCTTCTTGGCTCTTGGGATCATATCTCCTATAATACTTTACTTATTTATTCCTGATTGATTTCCTTATTCATTTTAATATGTTTATTTATTTGTTCATCTTATTTTGTTAAAAAAATATATATATATTTAAAAACATTTGAATGTTTTTATCAGAGCTTTTCTAGAAAAAAACAAAACAAAAACTGATATAGTCTAGAATCACCGGGACTCTGTTTGCAGCGGCCACAAGCTTAATTTAAGTTTGAGACCCCAGGTCTGAATAGTGTCAGGGTTTGGCAATCTGAGTTCAAATGAATCCCAACTAATTAAAATAAAGCAAAACAAACACGATTCGACCTTACAGTAAACATTTGTAGTGGATGTTTGACCTCATCATAGCAGTTGTTTTCCATTTACCGCCGTTTTTCCCTTACTTGAAGCCACCATTGTCTTGCTAATGTTTGCTACATTATTTTAAAGGTTGCATGTCACATCCACGAGACCCTTGTGACCCCTCACATCCGTTTAATAAGACAATGACCTGATAAATGCAGACACAAAGGAGGCAGCATCTGTCCCTCCCTATGCTGACACATGCCACAGAGCACACTGAATTCTATATTACCAGCTGCCATTTGCATTCAAGGCAAATATTAAGAGTTAACTTAAAATAAAAAAGAGCTGTGACAATCCAAGTAAGATAGAAATGAGTAGTGGATTCCTATATGGTCATATTTGACCAATTTTTAAAATTTTGTTAATCGGACGCAAAATGAACTTTTTTTCCCTAAAAACCTTACATTTTAAAGATCTGCTTTTTATTCGGGTTTAAACAAATTGAAAGAGGTGGAACAGAGGTTTAAAATACTTTAAAAAGACGCTTTGCAAGACAACATAAGTCTAAAAGTGACATTTATTAGAAAGTGAAAGTTAAAAAAAAATATAAGAAAAATAAACGTTTTTCAAGGCATTTAAGACATCCAAACTTAAGGACATCTGCTATACTAGACAAAATGTACTCAAAAAGAGCTTCTTCTTGTTTTTACTGAAACCTGGCTATTTTTAAAAATATAAGGAAAGGAAAAAAATAAAAATAAATACATGCTAAAAATCAAGAACAACTGAAATTAATCTTGAAAAAGGTTCAAAAGTGGTTGAAAAGAAATTTAAAATAAGTTAAAACTATGCTTAAAACTACATTTTTAATAGATGTTTTTACAAAAATATATACTTTTTAACCTACTTCCATAGAACACTAGACTTACTCTTTTTCAGGTTTGAAAGATGTTGAGAAAAGTTGAAAATAGGTCAAAAAGACGTGAAGAAGAGATCGAAGAAACACTGAAAAAACACCAAAAAGAAGTTTGTGTTCAATAAACACATGTATTTGATTGAGAAGAGAAAATTGAATTTGAAAAAGTGTTCAAGCCATTTAAAAGGCATATTTAAAACTACCTTTTCAGGACTTAATTAAAACCCAGGTTGAAAATAAGTTGAAAAAGTGTTAAAAAGTGGTTAAAAAGATGTTGAAAGACACTTGAAAGACATTAAAATGACAACTAGGTTGTGTTTAAAAGATCCATTTATATCGTTGAAAAGAGAATGTTAAAAAAGTATTTTTACGGCATTTGAAAGACATACCTTTTATGAACAAAATTTGAACGTAATCTCGAATTTTAAACGTCTGCAATAGTAAAAATACATAATTAAAAAGAGCTTTTTTCCCCTGGAACATTCATTTTAAATAGATGGCATTTACTAAATATAAATGAAAAAAAAACTATTTCTAAAGAATAATGAACCTTTCCCTTTTAAAAGTTTAAAAGATGTTGAGAGTAGAAAGTAGAAAAAAGGTAAAAAAAAGGTTGACAAGAGGTCGGAGAAGAACTAAAAAGACGCCAAGGTTGTGTGCTGAAGACGTTTAAAAGATGTTTTCAAATTAACTTCTTTGGACTAATTTTGAGCAACCTACCTCATTTCAGACATCTGCTAAAGTAGACAAAAGTACTCAAAAGAACTATTTTTCCTGAAACCAACATTTCTAATGGCTGTTTTTTTCAATTACATTTAAGGAAAAAAGCTATTTCTAAAGAACACGGGATCCTTTCCTTTTAAGGATTTAGAGGAAAGTGAACATATTTTAAAAAATTGAATGAATGAAAACCTGGAAAAAAGATTGAAAAGTCATTGAAACGTTGTTGAAAAAAACACTTAAACACAACAAAGTCATGTCCAAAAGACGCATTTATTTGGTTGAAATATTAATTATTTTTTTGAGCAATTAGAAGACATATCCAAACGACATTTTTAGGACTAAATTAAAACCAAAACAATTTTTGAAGACTTCTAGGTTGGGTGGAGTTTTCCAGAAACTTACATCAATTGCTGATGCAGAGGAAATAGCCTATTTTTAATTTATGTAGTTTACAATAGGGAGGCTCGACAGCTGAATGATAGCGCGTTCTGAGGTCATGTGATTAAATCGAGCTACCAGCCTTCCTGTGCAATGTTTGCATGTGCTCCATGTGCTTACGTGGGTTTTTTCCGGACACTCCGGTTTCCTACCACAGACTTTTTAGTGGTTCACAGTCATGTTGGGACTCAGGAGTTAGCAGAGCTGCCATTGTTTACTCTGCTCAAACATGCATGTCAGAATCATTGGCCGGTTCAAATCGTTCCTAGGTGTGAATGAGCGAGTGAGTCTCTGAGTGCCCTGGGACTGGCTTGCAACTAGTTCACGGTGTCCCCTATCCACTGCCCAAAAATATCTGGGATGGACTCCAGCACCCCCGTGACCCTACTGGAGATAAGCAGTGCAGATGATTGGTGGATGAATGGATAGTTTACAATCAAACTTGGTGGTTACCACATTAACCAGCAGGGTGCACCAAAGGTCTACCACAAGAATTAGTTTGAACAAGATCACCGGAAGCGTATCCTGTGATGCCTGTTGCATGTGTTCCTAAGGTATGGATGCATTACAAAAAAGGTTCTCTCAAAGCCAAATTGATTGAGTGAATGATAGTCAATTTCATTTAGACACGCAATGAAGAACCTCCAGCATGAATCATGAAAAGGCAAATCAAAAATAAGAACTTTGGTGATTTAAAGCCTGGTCATATCCTGAAAATAAAAACCTCGTAGACGGACTAAGGCACTTGCATGCACTGGTGTGCACTTTCTTTTGAAGCTGTAAGTCATGATCGCGTGGAACCCCAGCATTGGGAGACGTCGATGGTTCAGTTTAGTGAAGCAATAGTGAACTAATAATAAGTAAAAGGAAAAAGGAAAGGTCTGGTGGGACGAATGGTGAGTTTTTCGGGGTTCTATCTTATTGACAGTCTGTGGCTGAAAAGGGGGGAAATATTTGAAGCAAGGGATTCCCCCTACATAATATATTGAGAAAAAAAAGCTACTTCTTAACAACCCTGGACCATAACCTTTTAAATGTTTAAAAAAAATAGGAGAAATGGTCAGAAAGAAGAAGAGGTCAAAAAGAGGTTTAAAAAGAAGTCAAAAAAGAGCTCAAAAAGAGGTCGAAAAGACGCTGAAGAGACACCCACTTGGTGCCTGACAGACACATTTATTTTGTTGAAAAGTGAAAGCTGGAGATTATATATATATATATATATATATATATATATATATATATATATATATAACATATTTTTCAACGTATCGTGAAGACTTATTTAAACCCGCTTTTTTTTGGACTAAGTTTTGGCAAAAGTGGACAAATTAAACCATACTAAACTAATTAAGCTAAACAAAAGTCTAAAACTGAAAACATTTAGCCCAAAATCCAAGGTCCAAAGGACATCTGATGCTATGACTATGTTGTTTTTCCATTTTTAGGCATCTCATAATCGAGAGTCACCAAGAATAATTTCCCACAGAGATCAGAAGAAAAGTATCTAAAATAACTAATCTTTAACTGTTTGCCTCTTGCTATAATGGAAAACATACAATATAACAGTGTATCGTTGTGTAACGAAATAGTATCCAATATATAGTATAGTAGACACTAAGCTTATTTTAGAAGTAATAAACAAATCTGCTTGTTTTAGTTTTGGTTTTTATTTCACCAGTAAAACAACTTACAAAATATTTTAAGAAAAAATACACTTAAAACAAGCAACCTTTTTGTGCCATTTACTGAGCAACACTGTGAATGAGTGACCTGACTTGCATTAGCTAGTTAAAGTGTTATCATAAGCATACAAACAATAAGGAACTAAGAATACTAAAATGGACTCGGTGAGTGGTTTTAGGGGGAAATAGAGGTCAAGTGAATGACATTGTGTCTGCTTTACCAGGATGCAATTTGAGATCATTTGCTACAATTCCAAAGTCAAAAATAGAAAAATCTGTTCTCTTAAGCTGCTCACTTTTCACCACGCTACAAAGAAATACATTTGTGTCAGTCTCAGACCTTGAATTTTCTCTTGAACCATTCCATTTAAAGTAACCTTGAAAGCCTTTGAATTTCAAGTAAGTTCAGAGAACTTTTTAACCCTTTCAAAGTCATTGACTATTTTCTTCTTTTAAATCAACCTTAAAGTGACAACGTGTGATAATGCACCAAAATAGGTCATTGTAGCTTAGAACGGTGCCAAAGGGTGTGCATTAGAAGAAGACATACTTCAAGGGTGACAACAAAAGACAGAGCAAGCTGGATACACCCAGAGCAGGTGAAAAGAGGGTATAGCTGGAGTTGGTCAATGCCGGTGTAAGGGGCTAACTTCAGTGGCTAGCGGGAGAAGATACCTAAAACATACCTGTTAACCTGTACGTTTTTGCCGTACAAAGTGTGTTTATTATGCATTTTAAGCAGTGTACGACGTACAAGAAAATCTGTACGGAAAAACGCAAATTTGTCAATTATGGGTACCAGCCGGTATACACCGACTATAACAAAACGGCAAATCAATCAAGTCAAACAAGTTCGAGTTGTGTAGTGAAAGGAAGTCCGTCTCTTTTTAGAGAACTGGCTTTTTCGGCTCAACTCATTAAAGAGAGCCGGCTCTCAAACGGCTCACTTGCTTTGATGCATTAGATTACGAATTATTATGTTGTATAAAGAAGTTAAGAAAAAAGGAAGTATAAAAGGATAAAATGAAAAAAGACAGGTTTGTGGTTATCCCTTTAATCAGTATATTACCAACAATAATTCTATCCAGAAAATGAATTAATAATTTGAATAAGAAAATGTATCATTCTACTTAGTTATATTTGCATGTATTTTTTCCTTCTACAGTAAACGTCCAAGCTACTTAATTTTAAAACTTTTTTTTAATAAACCTCTTTCATGTCGAGCAACTCAGGATCTCACAACAAAATGTTAATTAACAATATATATGATATAACGAAACACATGTACAATATAAAATGTTAATCTACATAAATAAACACGTTTGAAAAAAAAATATGGTGTAAGATTATTTTGTATTTTGTAAGGGAAAATACGACGGTTTGTAAGGGCATGAAGCCGTGGAGGTTGACACGTATGCTAAAAGATAGCAAGAGCCTAAAAAAATGTGTCAAGTGTTAGTTACCTTGATCATGGAACTCGGCCACGTTAACTTGCATGAGCAGCTGTGGAAGGCGAGTGACAGTGAAGAATGAAGCAAAAGCAGCTTTTAATATAAATAGCAGCTAGTTGCAAGCCAAGTGTCTAACATGAGTGGCTAGAGAAGGAAAAAATGAAAAAGTCAAAGATTTTTAATCATGGAACTCAGCCACGTTTGCTTGCATGACCACAGAAATCAGGAAGAGGGAAAATACTATTTTGGGGCACTATAAATATCACCCAAATTGGCGCTTGGGTTATTCATGAGAGTGGAAGGCGCCCACAAGCAGCATCTCTCGTTACTCTCCCGCAAACTTTACACCGGCAACTGATACGACACTCACAATAGTTGGCTCTCATCACAACAAGGGAGTCACTTTATTCCTCAAACATTCCATCACACCCGCACGTGCCTACAAAAACATTGTACGCATTCATTCATCGCTTTGGTGGACAACAAACACAAAAAAAATTGTGTTCCAACAAAGATTGCCTATTGTTTCAAATGTCTTCTTTGTATTATTACAAACAAACACAAAATATACCGTACAAAATTGTTTGGTTCTACTCTGGTCAGAAATCGCTGATTCATTGAAAAGTCGTTCATCAAGAGACAAAACTAGTCGTTAATTCGACAACTAATTGATTCAGGAATTAATTATTATGAATTAAATATTGTTTTTTGGTTCAAATAAAGTCTCATCAGTATAACAAACACAAAATATGTCGTACAAAGCGGTGTGGTTTTACTCTTATATAAAGGCAAATACTACATTAAACAACAGTAAAGTCGTTTATCAAGAGAAAAACGAGTCTATAATTTGACAACTAATTGATTAAAAAATTAAGGATCTTGAAATTATTCAAAGAAAGATGGTGTACCGTTTTAGAAGTCCTCTTAGATTTTTTTCAACACAAAATATGTCATTCAATATAATCTGCTTTTACTCTCATCGAGAAAAAAAAACTAGTCAATTATTCGACAACTGATCGATTCACTAGTTGACTACAGTATTCTCTTGTTTATCACGGGGGTTACGTCCAAATAACAAACCGTGATTAGCGAAATCTGTGAGGTGTTAATTCTCTATTTTACACTGAAAACCAAGGACAAACTCTGTTTACAAGCCCAAGCATTTGTTTAACAATTAAAAGTACAGCATTAAAGTTTAATTTTTTTTGTTTTACAAATAACCACGGCAGCATCAAATAATAGTAAGTGGGATACTGTTTAACCAATCAGAATGCACGACACAATGCACAATACAAATCCGTGGAGTAGTGAAACCGGGAAAAACAAACCGCATGGTACCGAGGGATTAATGTATCTGGAAATTGTTCAAACAAAGATAGTCTATTGTTACAAATGTCTTTGTTGCATTTTTCTTCAAGAAACACTAATTATATCGGAAAAAATGGTTTGCTTTTAACTCCCATACAAAGGCAAACAAATCACCGATTTATAGTAAAGATGTTTATGATGAGAAAGAACTACCTGATTATTCAACAAGTCAAGGATTCACAAATTAACCATTTTCGGGGCGGCAGTAACTCAGGAGGTAGAGCGCTCGTCTTGGGATCAAGGGATCCCAGTTCGAATCCCTGCTTGTACGTGTTACATGTCGAAGTGTCCTTGGGTAAGACACTGAACCCCTAATACCCCCAATAAGCAGGTTAGCGTCTTACATGGCTGCAATACAAGGCCGCTATTGGGAAATGTGAAGCACACTGTAAAGCGCTTTGGGAAGTCATTGACTTGAAAAGCGCTATATAAATGCAGATCATTTCATTTCATATTTTTACAATTTATTAAGAAATATCTTTTAGATTAGAAATTCTTACGATCTTCATCTGAGTTTCTCAACATGAATTACTCGCAGATAATTTATTGTCTATAGCGGGTTTAAGACCGTTTCAATTTAAAGGTCATCGTTTGTTAAATTTGAATAATGATCTGCCTACAGGATTAGGTTTAATTTTTACAAATTATTTAAAAATGATTGACCATATTTAGAATCCCGTTAAAAAGCACAGGGAGTCAGATGTATTTCCTTTGTTTTAAAATGTATAAATATATATTTACAAAAAAATGTTGCTTTTTTATTATACAAAAATTAATAAATCTGACAACAATAATATCCATACATTTCTTAAATAGGGGCTTGGATATATTTTTTGGGGGCTCAGAAAATACATCCGCTAAAATCAACATATTATTTGAATGATAAAACTCAGATCGCAGCTCTCAATATAAATAAGGAAAGTCTAAATCTTACTATTGTTTTGAGTCACGGCATCATTAAAATGCCAGTGTGCTATTGGCTAAATTACCTCCCACAATACCCTTTCTCTCATGTACAGTAGTTTAGTATCCTGCGTGCTTCCTAAAGATTATGTATATCGGCAATACACTACTTTATACTTTACTGGATCTATTTGCTATGGGCCCCCACACTTGCAGTCAAGGAGAAACAAAAACATGATAACCATGGAAACAAATCTCGAGATTAACAAGAGATAGGAAGAGAGCACGCAATTTTCTTCCCTCATTAATATGCATTGCCATAACCAATTGACAACAGGGACTTTTATTAAAAATAAGTAAGCCATCAAAGCAAGAAAAGGTCATGAAAATCCTCGCTTATGGAAGAAGTTTCAATTAGTTCAATATTCAATCCCATTTCATCGTCTGTTGAAATGTGCTAATTACCATGGGTTCAAATAACCCACTATAAGGCTTTGTAATCCCCACCTCATAGCAGATCAATGTCATATCCTGGGGTCTATTGTTTAGCCCGGTGCCCACATCTTTCATACCCGTATCACCTTTGCATAAGGGTGCACGACGCAGTAAGTCTCACTTTTCAAGTAAAATGTGAAATAAAACACATAAAAACTAAATGCAGTAGAATGTCAACACAACTAAAAAGACTAATCTTTCACTTAAACCAAAAATAACAGTGCAGGATATAAAATTAGGTAGAGCAGCAACTTGTATAAAGGTATATAAAAACTTAAATAGCTGCCTGATTTATTTTACACCAACTTCATAAAAATGTCAATACAACTATCATGACTTAAATTAACTTAAAACATAAAGTACGTCGAAATGTTAACGGATCTTGCAATTTAAAATGTGTACATTCCTGTTTCAGAGCTAGATTTACGAACTAATGTTATGGTAACAGCTAATCACGCAGCCTTCCACTTAGTGTGCTTTTTACGCTCTCCCTCAATCACAAAGACGCTTAATTAAAAAACTAATGTTTTGATAAGGGCTAATACAACAGTCTCCCCCTTAACATGATTCCCTAAAAAAAGTTGACTAGAGTTTTGTGCTATATCTTAATCTCACACACACGCTTTTCTACCACTGACGTTTTAAAATTTCAATATTATCAGTAGTCACTGGCATGTTGTGACTCAGGAGTTAGCAGAGAGCTGCTGTTGTTTACTCTGCTCTGGCATTATACTTCCTGCTTAAGCGGCTCCGCCCCCGATCGCTTATCCAATCAGCAAGTGCGGGTTGGGTGGCATCCAAGACAGAGGAAGGAAAAAGAGGTAGAGAGAGGCTTAGCTGCATCTGAGCCTAAATAATTGGCCCATCAGAAAAAATGATACAGATATCCATCAAATTCCCAAATATTTGTGCCGATAATCGTCCCGCCTGATAATCGGTCGACGTCTGAAAAAAACTTGCCCATTAACAACTTGTGTCATTTCAATTCACTTTATCTTCCTCCAACTACAGCCAGTTACTCCATTTAAACTGAGACAAATCCCTAAGGACTGGTCACCCATTTCTGGTAGGGGGAGTGCCCCCATGTCTCTTTCCTGGGATGGCTACCGGCTGAGTGGAATAAAGGCCTTTGTTAGGCTGCATTACTGCAAAAAAAAAAAAAAAAAAAGAAAAGGGGAAAAAAAGGCCTCCAACAGCCACATGTGCACTGCAAGGTCAATTTTTTATTAGTACGTTTTTAACAGGAGAAAATAGATGACAATCATATTTTGGGAATTCTCTCAAGAAATTCATTTTTTTACTTAGAACTATATTTTTATAAAAATAAAATTTCCAAGTTTAAAAAAATAATGTACATTGTTCAAGATTAGACGTGGATCTCCAAGATAAGATGTGGTAGAAGACTAAAGGGACAGTATCATTTAGCACCTCCTTGTGTTCATTTATTGAAAAAAAATTTTTTTAATAATAAGCAAAAATAAATACATGACCTATCACAGAAACATGCATTTTTTTTCAAACACTCGTGCTTCCGTACTGCAATGCGTAGCACATTCACCTAACACATTAAAGCTCCCCGGTTCGAGACCGGGTGGAAACATTTGTTGGTCTTGAGAGGGAAGGGCGCCACCAGGCTGTACTTGCCCAAGACACACCACAGTAAGTGATGCCCCTCCAACCCTAGTGTTTCAGGGATCTGGAGCTGCATGCTTTTAAGCACTCCCTATTGGTTCCCTGGTGCTTTTTCAACAAACCATGGCTCCAACAAGCTCGCTCAAGTAGAATGTCCGGCAACACCAAGGCCATTTATGATTGGTTGACATGACAAGCCTCACCGAAAGGGAGCTGAAATGATTGTCCACCATCTTGCTACCACAGGTACCCAAAAACTTTAGAAAGGCTGGGCAAAAATAAGTAAATGGGGAGTTTGGGCCACTTTGAGTCTTTGTAAATTGTATTTTTTCTTAGAATACACTCGTTTTTTAGTTGTGTTACACAATGCAGCAACATCTAATGGTCAAACAACACACACTGTCCCTTTAAAAATATATATTATTAGGATAGCTAGGGAATATTTACAAGGTGGTACTTGTAGACGGACTTAACTTGTAAGTGAATGGAAAAATGTTGCACTAACATTCTAGTAAAAAGTGCAAAAAAGCCCGATGATAAAAACAAATGTCATGCAAGCTTTTACTGTTCTTTCAGCTTACTTTTGCAGCTCTTGACAGTTCCTTCAAAAAGTCCTCACAAGTCCGAAAGTATTTTCCTCCTTCAGGTAGTCATCCATAGTGAGTGAAAAATGTCTATTTCGTTTTATTGTTAGGAGAAATCCCTAACCGAGTTTTTCTGGTGTGTTTTGTGTGGGCAAAGGAGCAACCAGCAACACCAGCACAACCTCGAGCATGCTGCCTTATTCAAACATTACTCCTCCTGGTGCAAGTGAAAACGCGTGGCGTGGAAAACAAGGAGAGTAGTACACGGAATGGATCGGAGACTTTTTAATGCAAGGATAGTAACGGAAAGAAGGAATTTCGGGATAAAGTAGGGGTCTCAAACTGACTTTACTTGAGGGCCGCAGGATCTATGGTCAGGGTGAGGTTGAGTCGACAAGAAAACAATAGATAGCATTTTTCCTCTGTTCTGAAATCTTTTTTTTTCATTTTAAAAGACGCTACACAAAATAAATGAAAAATGATCTATAAAGAAAAAAAACGTAAAAAATTGATATGAAAATCAATTAATCAATCAATCATTCACATTTGGCTCTAGAGCTATAGGTTGCTGATCCCCAGGGTATACAATATTTACAACAGGGGTCCCAAAGTGGTGCCCATGGGCAGGGTACCCTCTAAGGACAGCTGAAGTGCCCACGAACCTGTTCTGAAAATAGATCCCCAGTACAGGGTCTAGTAAAAACATTTTGGGTGTGGTTCACTGAGTCTGTTCAACCCTACTTCCAATAATTAACCTAATAACAACATATTGGTTAAATGGTAAATGGTCTGCATTTATATAGTGATTTTCAAGTCAATGAAGACCTCTTAAAGCGCTTTACAATGTGCTTCACACTTACCCATTTCTACACAATCACACACCAATAGCAGTGTCAGCCACGCAAGGCAACTAAAAGAACTTCCCTCACACCTTGTTTTGAAACTATTATTTAGGACAAAAATGGCAGTCAAAATGAGTCCCAACACTCTGAAGTAACTGCGGAGGGGAGACAGATTTTAAGTGATTTATCTATATCTGGCATTTTTCTTATTACATAGGTTTTATCAACTCATCAAACTTTATACAGTGAAATAAAGTTCACTGAGGAATTTGCTTTTATCTGGTAAGCAGGTTTGGCAGTTTTGTTGAATTTTGTCTTAAAATATATGTGGTGGCCTCTCTAAAAAGTTTTTTTTTCAAAATGTTTGCTTTAATGGCTCTTTGGATCAAAAATGTTCCAGACCCCTGCTCCACAGACTCCGCTGCTATGCTGCAAGTGACACTAGCCAGGCGAAAGACGAGCGGGGAGCGATAGCGGTGATAGAAAACAAATGGACTGAACCATTTCAAGGCAGTGGAGTATTTCAGACACTGTGTCGTTCACATTTTTGTTTTTTCTTCTTGTATTTTTTGTCTAGCGTTTTTCTAAGATTTAAGCCTATCTTGTCCTTTGTTAAGGAAAACAATATTTTAAAATGCTATGTTTTCTGGGGGTGCTTAGTTGAATTTGGGCTGGCTATGCACATGTGATTTTACTGTACAAAGATCTATAATAAAAAAATGAAAGGAATAATAATTTACTACTCTAAAATGCTACAAGAATACCAAGCGAAGAGGAAACAAAGAATCTTCAATTTCCCAAAAAAATATCAATAAAATTAAATAATAATGCATACCATAACAAGTTAGGTTGAAAATATTACTTACTAAAAGGGAAAAAAATTATAAGAAATAAAATGAAACACACACACATGCGCGCGCTGTCAAGCAACTTCTTGTGTGACATTTAATTTCCTCCAAAGAAATACAATAAAATGCATGAAGCAAAGACAATAACATAGGTTTGAAAACATAGTAATCGGAGAAAAAAATTAAACCACATGCACTTTCTTTATTGTATGACTAAAGAAATATTGACAAAACAAGGCACAAAAAATAAATTATTGCATTCCTCTCCAGGCCGTTTTTTTCGGGTAGGGGTTTGTTCCCCCACATGATACACATAGTAGTGGTTTCCATGTTTATCAGTAGCAGGAGAAGCCTCCTGATCTGACTCGGATACAGCATCTTCATCATCTGGTCACCGTTGTTCTTCGGTGTAAAGCGACATCCCGTTCTTCAGAGATGAGCCGGACCTCGACATTGATGGGCAGCAACATGAGACAATAATAATGGTTGGTTGGCTCCCTTAACAACTAGGGTCGTAGGGGCACAATTTACTGTGATGTGTCTTGGGCGAGTACAGCCTGGTGGCGACCTTCCCTCTCAGGCCAATTAGACCTGAAATCACTGGGGACAAACTTTTGGGTATCATTATTGTACAATACTCATTGCATGACTTGTAGCTTAGTAGAGTATAGTAAAGGCTTTTTGTTTTGTCTATGTTTGTACTTTACATTATTATGTATTTAAATGATTTGATAAATAGCTGGATAAATAAATAAAGAAAATGAAAAAGAGGATTAAAAAATTTAAAATAAGTTCCTAAAATGTCAAATAAGTTCCCTAAATACAAATATAATTCAATAAAATGGCTCCTTTAAAAATACAGAAATATGTCCAAATAATTTTTGGGGGTCCAAACAATAAACACTACTAAGTAAACAATGACAACAACGAATTCTATTCGACTGTAGTTTTGATGGTTGTTGTGTCCCAATACTTCTGTACTCCAATGCCTGCTGGACTTCCCTAGGAGCGTCTCAACTAGAGGCAGAACGATTATCGGGCGGAACAATAGCCACACCGACATTTGGGAATTTGACCAATATCTGTATCAGCATTTCAATGTATTTGACGGGCTCATTATTTAGTCTCAGTTGCAGCTAAGCCTTTCTCTCCCACTTTCCTGCCTTCTGTCTCAGACGCTACCCACCCCACGCTTTCTGATTTCATAAGTGACCAGGGGGCGGAGCCACAGAAACAGGAAGAATAACGTGAGAGTGGAGTAAACAGCAGCAATTCTGCTAACTCCTGACTCCCGAAATGCCTGTGAATCAATTACACTGATATTAGTGAGGTTTTAACAGTCCCTGCTGGAAAATTGTGTGCGCAATTAAGAGATAGCGTAAAACGTGTAGTTAACTTGTGTATTTAAGTTTTAGGGAAACTCGGTCAGGTGGAGACTGATATTACTTCTCATCATTGCATTAGTTTGTCATTGAAGCATGCGTGTTTGTGATTAAAAGAGGGCATGAAAAGCACGCTAAAATGGTAGGCTGAGTGATTAGATTTTACCATAACATTGGTTTGTCATTCTGGCTCTAAAACAGGAGTGCCCATACTTTTCAATTTGAAAGCTCCATTGAAATTTCGATGAAATTTCACATTTTGTTTTAAGTTCATTCATGTCCTGTTGGTAGTATTGACAGATTTGTTGATTGTAAAAGGTTTCCAGGCACTGTTCAATTTTTTTTGTACCCTTATACGAGCTGCTGCTAAACTTAATTTCATCGCTTGCACTGTTAGTTTTTGGTTTAATTGAAAGATGAATCATGTTAATTGGGTTAAGTCTAATTTGTTTGCTGTGCAGTTTCAGAGAGCTATTACAATTTAATTTGAATTCACAACAAATAATCAGTTTTTTATGCGTTACCAAAAATTTCTTGTGCCAATTTTTAATCTTTTACAGCAAATGAATATCTGCTTCAAATATCAGTTATCGGCCTATTAATAGTAATAATCGGTATCGTCTGTGAAAAACCCTTATCGGCCGATCCTAAGTCTCAACCATGATTTCCCTCCATCTCGCCTCCAATGTGACAGTTCAAAGTCTGGCAGCCCACAGATGCACCTTCCAATTTGAACCAGGCAGCCAATAGCGAGCCGCCTGGGCCCTTAACAGCCACTCGCAACATTTGCACAACAAAGGAAAGCTCCGGTCGATTCCTCCATGCCCGCCGCCTCCCTCTTTCCATGCTCCTCACGCCCCCTTTCACCCCTTTTCCATCACCCTGGTGACTCCTCCTCTGCAGTCTTTTGTGCTCGGTGACCAAAAAAATCCCCCTCCCTGTGACCCTCCTCCGCTGCCACTAATCTCCTTCTGTGCCCATCGGGATTGAGTGCTTCAGTGCACCCTCACGGGACAGGCCGAGCTCTGGTCTCATTTGAAGAGGCGTATCGGTGTGATGTCACTGCATGAAAATGTATTCATACAGGGATCATGATCACTGTAATTAGGTAAATCACGTTGGTTTGTGGGCAGTTGACATCATTTTTGTCTCGAGTTTCAGCGCTAATGCATCTATTAGGACCCCTGTCCCCATAGACAAGCATGCAAGGTGGTTCCCATGGGGTTTGGCAAAGCCAATATTGCTCTGAGTAGGCTTTGTAGTCTGTATTTAGTGGCTCTATAGCAACGGTGATGTCGCAAGAGTGGCGACCGGGTTCGGTATCCACAGACTCAAGTACACAAACATTTCGAACAAGAACATGTGATTGGTTTTTTAGAATTATGGTCCAAGCTGTCAATCGGCTTATAGGTCGGGTTATTCTGTCGGGATCTAGCATGGCCGAATAAGTGATAAATGTGATTTTAGAAAAGGAGTCGATATCCAATAATGTACAGAAAAAGAACAAGAAAGTTTACTAGGATCTTCAGAATTCAAAGAGCTACTCTAACACAGGCTTGACAACACATCCCAAGTACTAATGTTTGAATACTATCTAGATCTAAAGGATCAGAGAGTGTGGGAGAATATGTAAAATGATTACGAGGGATATGTTGGAATACCAACTAGTCCTAACTGAACAAAACATGGAATAAAATGACTGCAAGGAATAGAACGACAACATGATGTTCGAACGCCATCCAGCTCTAATAGAACAAAACATGAAAATAAAAAGATACAATAAACATTCCGAGACATGGACAAAACAAGTTACATGACGACCAGAAACCTTCACTTGCTGTCTCTGAACAAAAACATGAAAGAGACAGTGTATAATATTTAGTGACTCCTAGTGGTACAAAAAAAACGTAATTTCCTTAATATTCATACTTATAGTCACTGCCATGTTTGTCTGGCATCTGTCCTCATTTGGCACTGGTTTTCTTTCGCATTGGACAATACAGTGACACCTAGTGGTCAAATATTACACAATGTTTTTTTTTTTTAAGGGCGGGGCGCAGAATTTAAAAACTCAAGGCTGCAACCTTGAATTTAAGCCAGGAGATGGCGGCAGAGTAACACATGATTTCCGCGTATTACTTAGACATGCTCAAATAAACATTTGTTTTTTCATCTTTTTGGTGGTTTGTTAATCCCCTTAAATGCCTGAAAAAAGTAAGATTAAAGCAGATAGACCCAATGAAAAAGCATACTGGCTCTTTGAACTCAGTTGGGCATTATTAACGCATACTTTTTAAAGAAAATATTTAAATTTTTAACTTTTTAAGGACACCTCAAACCACACACCACAACTTTAAATAAGACTCCATCATGATTTGTTGTAACGCTAGCTGAAAAACATAGTAAAGATAGACCAGCAACTCCTACCTGAACAAAACACGGAAAAAGGGGGACGCATTGAACATACCTTAAGCTTTGATAGAACAAGTACATAATATTCCAACAACAACCAGCTGTAACAGAACAAAACATGAAAGGGGGACGACAAACAAAACATTCTAACACATGACAAAACAATGCGTAACATAATGCAGGCACAATAAATAGCTGTAACTAAGCAAAACATTATAGTTGAAAATCGCAGGTTAGGTTGGAATACTGGCTGAAAAATACATGAAAGAAGGACTACGCAGGATATGCCAAAATTCCAACTAATCCAAAGGTAACACAACACAGAACAAAGAGGACGCAAAGGACACGCGTCACGTGTAATGTAAAAAAACTACATAATGTTTCAACATCAACCAACTCTAACAAAACCAAACATGGAAGAAAGCAACCGAAAAGAAGGTACTGTATGGATAGAACAACCACATAGAGTTCCAACACCAACCAGCAGAACTAAACATGAAAGGCGAAAATGTAAAATTCCACTGAAATCACCAAAACAGAGAACTCAACAATGCAAAAAGTACATAACATGGCAGAGTCACCAGCTTGGCAGATGAGTAAATGATCTCAGACAAAGTCGCTTCGAGCTGTTTATTGTCAAATAGAAGCTGGCGGTTTATGTTCAAACTAAACATAAAACAAAACTAAATGAGTTCTGCGTGTTTGTGCTTTCCAAATACTAACATGCAATGAGAAATGCCATGGGCCCACTAGCTGACGATTAGCATTCACATTATATGATACTATGACGATACTAACGCGCACATATTCTTTATCCATTGTGAAGAATTACTGGTATTACTGCCGCACTGAGAAGCCAAAAAGAAGCTGAGTCCCTAGTAAAACATGTCTAGCTTATTTACAGGCCAAGTTACATCAAGGTTATCAGCACAATATCGAGTAAAGTAAAATTATATTCAATACTTTTAAGTATGGCTAATGTTTCATTTGATTTTACATACAATATTTAACCATTCAATATTTCATTAATCCAGTACATGCATAACTTGGTGTTTTCGCCATCAGAGAGTTAGTTATAAGTTAATAAAGGAAAAAAATTTGGACATATTCAATATGGTTTATATTTTTATCTTTGGTTAAGAGCCATTACATTAGACTGTTGGTCAGGTGAATTGAAAAAGTTACAGTTATGGTTTAATAACTTCCCTTGTGAACAGTGCATATTCATTGCTCAGATTTATTGCAGGGGGTGACTGTAATAACACATGTATACAGGAAATGTGGTGCAAAAAAATGTTAATCATTAATCAAGTCAAACATTTGGACACTGTTAGCATTTACTATAAGTGTGCCAAATTTATGACTAGTAGTATGTTTCCCCCAAATGCAAAATAATTTCAAAAAACAAAATAAACATATTTAGTCATCAAGACCTTCCAAAGAGCCTCTGAAACCGTCTGAAAAATGTGCTGTCTTGCAGAGCTTTGAGTACCCTTTTCAAGCGACCATCTTCCTTCCACAGACCCAAACGTTTCTTCTCAGCTTTGACTTCTGCTTTGTGCAGCAGTTTGTGCAGACGCCAATAAAATCTTGTGTCCGGTGAGAGGCCAGAAACTGGAGCCATGCGGGCCAGGCCCAGACTCAGGGCCTCCTCGTTCAGGGAGCGGCTCCATGACGACCCCTGTTGGAGAAAAAAATGGAACACAAGGTGCTCTTGAATAGTGATTCAGACAGTGATGTCTGAAATGTGGCAAAAGGTCACAAAGTTCAAGTGGGCCAAATAGTTTCTCAAGCCACTGTATATGTGTATATGTGTATATATATATATATATATATATATATATATATATAGTTTATGATAATTGGTAATGAGTCTTATAGTCTAATATTTCTGTTATTGCTGCCAAAAGTGGCCCACCTCGCTATTAGGTTCAGGGGGCAATTCGATTTTTTTGTGCCTTAATAAACAGGAATCAAGATTTCAAAACACAATTTTCGATTTCTCTGGGTTGTCTCTGTGTGATATTAAAATCTCTTTGATGATCTGAAACCTTGGTGGGTTATAAAAATGGGGAAAACACAGAAATCAGTAAGGAGGCAAATATCTTTCACGGTCTGTAGAACAGGTCATAGGCACAAACACAAGGTTAAAATGGTGTCCATTTTAGGGCAACGGAATGATTAGTAGTCGATCTTGTAAAGCGGGGGAAATGCCGTAGCGTGGGGGCATTCCACACCATAAAATGAAAACGTCAAAACGCGGGAATGCCATATCCCAGGGGTCTTTTCTATGATTGTTTTTTTAACAGAGTGGTAACATGTGTTTTACCTTACTATGCGTCACCAAACAATGCAATGAGTTGTTCCCTCGGCTGACAAGCTTGAACCAAACTGTCTGAGTGGGAAGTACACTTCTCTGCAGCCAGATTTTGCCTTCTGCGGTCAGATCCACACCGACGAGGTTCACATGTAAGGGCGACGAGGGAACATCTGAGCCGAAAAATGAACATGAGATTTAATTGCATTAACAGCAAAAAAAAAATATCCATCTATCTATCTGATTGTTTATCTAGGGTTCAGTGTGGTTGATCACTAGATGTCACTGTATTGTGTAATGCAACCGAAAACAAACGCTTAAAAAGCACAAGAAAGAAACAATGGATACTCAAAGTGACCAAACAGCAACATTTTATTTAAATTTACCGGTACTTGCCCAGCCTAGTCCAATTTCTCCAGCATGCAAGCAAAAAATCATCTCATTAAACTTCCAATACAGCGTACCCTCGATAGAAGACGTAAGTCATTTTCATTTGCTATAAATTCAGTGCTCATTTATCGTAGAAAGTGTGAGTGATATACTTTCAGTCTTGTTTATATAAATTTAATCATAAAGTACACATGGACACATTTCAAGTCTAATCCAGTTGATTATTGTTTACCGGTAGTATGACTCATAGTTGTACACAGATCACAGCTATGTGGTGCTAGACCTTCTGCTTTTCTGATATTTTTGGTGTTTTGTTTTTTAAAAAGTTGCACAATTGTATTTGTGTCTCTATCGGTCAAAAATGCAGGTGGCACACTTGACCCTAATCTATCCTTTCAGTTGCACATTTATAATATTATTACTATAACAGCGTTTTTTCCTATCTTTGCAACAGTGCAGATATCCGCACTATGCTGTCGCAGTCAGGAGCTAAGATTATAATTCATGCGTTTGTTACTTCCCGTTTCAAATACTGTAATGTACTATTCTCTGGTCTCCCATAATTTTGCATCAAAAGCCCACACCTGGTACAAAATGCTGCAGCAAGGCTTTTAACTAAGACAAAAAAGTTTGATCACATTACCCCGATTTTAGCTAAGCTCTTTTGGATCCCTGTCAGCTTAAGATGTGATTTTAAGGTTCTGTTGGTATTCTACAAAATTATGCATGCACTAGCCTCTTCATATCTTCTATCTATCTATCTACCCTGGTCAAATCCCTCAAGAGGGGTGACCGACAGCAAGACAAACGCATACAAAAAACAAAGAAAATTAAAAAAGGGGAGAAAGTTGCAAAAAACACACACAAACATTTTTGGACAATGGCCAACCCAGATGCCCAAACACCCAAACAAGTTAAGCACCACGGCACCCAAGTTGGTGATGCTTCCGTCCCTCCAGATGAAACAGGACACAAGAAAGCGGCCATGTCACTCGGGTCAGGGCGACACAACACACTCCTCTGTTCAACAGCAGGGCCCGACATTTTTCACTGGTTTACCCCTGCCGCAACATATAGGTGCCCTGCCCATCCCTTACAACACGTCTAAACATCCAAGTATCCTTCTACAACACCTCTCCACTCATTCTTATCACCAACAAGAGCTCTAGCTTCCACTAGATTTAGACCTCTTTCCTGCAGTGCACTCATAGCACCATCCATCCACATCAATCGCAGCCTTCCTCTTGGTCTCCTTCCATTTACTTCTGATTTGTAGATCCTCTTCAACATTCGCTCCTCATGCATCCTCTCCATGTGTCCAAACCAACCGAGTACTCTCTTATCCACACGCTTGCTCAGTTCCACGACTACTCCAGTTCTGGCTCTAAGAATTTAATTCCTCAATTTATCCAATCTTGTGACTCCTTACATACTCCTCAAACACTTCATCTCCAAAACATTTAATTTCCTTCTAAAATCTGCGTTCAGACTCCAAGTCTCCGCACCATAAAACACAGTCGGCACAATCACACTCTCATAAAGTCCATTCTTAACATCTATACTCATACTCATGTTACTCATCACTCTCCTCAGAGCACCCAAAACCTTGCAAAATATTTCTCACACACCTGTCGTACTGCAAACACCTGATCCACACAACCTCTTCCTCTCCTGAAACCACTCTGCTCCTCCATCAGCACCTCATTCGTTTTTCCTCTCACTCTCTTAATCAAGACTCTTCCATACAGACGACAAACTGATACCTCTTGAATTGCTATATTCATCCTTATCACCTTTACCCTTATACAATGGCACCACACATGCACTACACCAATCAACAGGAACCACACCACTTAAAAAGCATACATTCAACAAGCGTACTAACCAGTCAATCATAACTGTGCCACCTTTTTTCAAGCATTCGGCAGTACAACCATCCAACCCAGGTGCCTTCCCCCCTTTCATTTCTTTCACTGCCTCTTGCACCTCCCATGTTTCCACAGGCTTCACATTATAATCACCCAACACGGGCATTCTCTCCACAACATCAATCGCCTCGACTCTCACTTCTCTCCCATCCTCCACATTTAGGAACTCCTCAAAATATTTTGCCCATCCCGTCCTGACTGCACGACCGCTAACCAGCAATCTACCATTCTTATCTTTCACTTTCTCTTCCTTTCCAGACTCGCTCTTTATTACTCTTTTCACTTCTTTCCAGAACACTTTTCTCCTTTCCTCAAAGTTCACTCCTATCTTTTGACACCATTCATCATTTGCTTTCCCTTTCACTGCTTCCACTGCCGCTTTTACCGACCTTTTCTTCACTTTATACCTTTCATACCCACCCCCACTCTTATCTTGCAGCCACTCCTCAAAGGCACGTCTCTTCTCTGTCACAGCCTCTGAGACCTCATCATTCCACCATTCACTTCCTTTCCTAATACCTCGACCAACTTTTCTCATTCCACACACTTCTTTTGCACTCCTCAACACTGCCTCTTTAAACCACTTCCATTCCACTTCGACACTCTCCACTTCTCTTCTACTAATCCGTTCATACTCTTCCTCTATCCTCTCTTTAAACCCTCTTTCCCTTTCTGCCTTATTCAACTCTGACATTTTCACCTATTCCCTCACACTTTTATTATAACTAGCCCTCCACGATCCATCTATTCTCAGTTTTCCTTCAACATAAAAATGATCAGACACACCACTCATTTCACCTCTGTAAATATGCACATCCAACCATCTGCTTAACATCCCTTTCCTAACCACTACATAATCCATCAGTGCTCTTTCCACAATCTCACCACCATCCACTCTGGCAAAGGTATACTTATTCACGTCCCCCTTTTTAAACAATGTATTTCCAATCACCAACTCATTTTCCACAAATAACTCAATCAATTTCTTCCCACTCTCATTTCTTCCTGGTAATCCATATCTACCAATCACATTTTCAAGCGTTTCATCACCCACTCTAGCATTCAGGTCACCTAGTATTACCACCTTCCTTTCTTCTTTCGCATTTGCCACACAGTCGGACAAATCCTTCCACAACTCCTCTCTCTCCTCAGCGCTTCTTTCTGAACCAGGTCCAAATGCACTTATAAACATCCATACTTCTACACCCCACTTTAACCTCACCCATATCAATCTGGAAGATATCTCTTTCCACTCAACCAGTTTTTCCTTTGCTTTCTCACTCACAAGCACAGCCACTCCTTCTCTAGCATGTCCACCCGTAACTCCAGACTTTCTATCATATATACCTCCAAGCTGTAATTCACCCTTTCCTTTCATCTTTGTTTCGCTCAAGGCTAACACATCAACCTTCCTTTTAGTCATCATCCTTCCGATCTCCTCTTTCTTCCACTCAGTCGCTTTACTTCCTTACCTAATTATTCATGAAAAAGGGGAAAAAACATAAAATATTTTTGCGAGTTGTGATGAAAGAGTAGATTTTTAAAATGATTCTCCCTTTAAATAAAACGAATATTAGGATTGATCGAGACTTATATTATATCAATTCAGATTTCCGCGCATGTGTGTGTGTTCGTACGTGGCTTAAAGATCCCAAAACAACTGAACCGATTTTTGTGAAAATGTATGTACTTTTGGCATCTGGGAGTGTCTTTAGCTAGGTTTCGTGTCAATGGACCTCAAATGAATACTAACATAATCAATAAACATCTGCTTTTGTGTACAAGCGGCTCTTGACCTGCAGCTCTTTGACACTCCTTAGTGGCTCCCTGGCGCTTTTTCAACAAACCGCTGCCCCAACACCTCGCCAATGTAGAATGCCCCGCAACACCAATCCCAGCAAGGCCGGGCCATTATGCTTGTATTTAATAGATGAACATAGGTGACTACTGAAGGATTTTATAAATTTTACTATGAAAGATTTTATACGATTAAATACAAGTTACATTTATCGAGTGCCATGAAGATTTTCATCGAGTAGGCTGAAGTTCAATGACAGGTCACGCTGATCCGAATGTGGAATGTTTTGTCTAGTTCTGTTGATAACAGGACTCTGACGAAGAACGGCAGGCATTGTTTTGATAAACGCTCTGCTGTTTTGGTTTTCTCCAGACATCGAGGCGAGGGGGCGGACCACACATGTTCCGAAACACCCGTTTTCTCCACCTATGAGCATTTGGAGAGCAGGTGCTATGTCCGTACACGCCACAGCTACGCATGAGACGCACAACGTCCTTTTAGTCTTTTATTACACTGATGAAAGCAAATACACCCCCCGCCCACCAAAAAAAAAGCTTGACGATGTGGTAATTGAACAGACTCGCTTCAAGAACACTAAAAATGTCACCGTGACATTATAAGAGGAAGCTGATTTTCCTACATTAGGAAGTCATGCTGTGAGTTACATGTGATGTGGACATAAGAATTTAGCAGTGTTTCAGCATATTAAATTGTGGGTTGAGGCTAACCTTTGTCTTTGGTGAGGAGAGGTGAGAGGAGTGGCAGGTAAATGGGCACGTGCTCCAATTGGAGGCTTTGCTCCTTGACAGAATGAACTCGGCCACGGAGGCTGACGTTTTTCTCCACGAAACGAGAGGGGATCTCTGCCACTGAGTGGAATTTGGTTATCTGAGGAAGAAACAATTAGAAAAGATCACAAAAGTCTCGATACGCTTACATTTTAATGCCTAAAAAACAAGATAAAATATTTCAGAATGTTTTCCATGATTCTAAGGGGGTGCATGTACATGCAGGCGATAATCTGATTGTATATAGAATATTGCCAGTATTCCTATAATTGAAATCCATGTCAATGCTCACCAAAATCTGATTAAGGTCTTGACCCACTCAGAGTATTTGGATTGCAATGGTTCAGTTAGTCCTTTAATTTTACAATCACTCTTTTAATTATATAAATTTGAGTAATCGATTGCTCGTGCATGCGTGCAGTTTCCCATATCCAGGATATTCTTATTCCCGGATGTACTGTGGGACATGTAGTAAAGAGACAAATGATACACGCAAACTACTGCTTAAATCAAAAGTTAAACGTAAAACGGCATTTATTTGCGCAATGAATTTACACTCGGGCAGCCCAGCGGCGCAGTTCTGAGGTCATGAGATCGAACCTCCTGTGTGGAGTTTGTATGTTCTTCTCGTCCTTGCGTGAGTTTCCTCCGGGCACTCCGGTTTCCTCCCACATTCCAAAAACATGCATGTTAGGTTAACTGGTCTGTCCAAATTGTCCCTAGGTGTGAATGAGCGAGTGAGTTGTCTGTCTCTGTGTGCCCTGTGACTGGCTGGCAACCAGTTCAGGGTGCCACCTGCCCACTGCCCGAAGATAGCTGGGATGGGCTCAAACACCCCCGCAACCTTACTGAGGATAAGCGGTGCAGATAATGGATGGATGGATGGCCTTTACACTTCGTAATCGGAATACTTACACACGCATATTCGGAATCATTCATTAGTCTCTAGACATGTGAACGAATTTATTCTGAATGCTCCAGATATCCAATATTCCGTTCATAATTATTATTACCTGCATGTAAACATAGTTACTGTCTAATTTTATTGAGAACATCATTGAAATGTTTGGAGAATCAACGTGGGAGCATGGCGGCGCAGTGGTTAGTGAGTGTGCGGCACAGTTCTGTGGTCATGAGATCGAACCTTTCTGTGTGGACCTTGCATGTTCTCCCCGTGATTGCGTGGGTTTCCTCCGGGCACTCCGGTTTCCTCCCACATTCCAAAAACATGCATGTCAGGTTTATTGACCGGTCCAAATTGTCCCTAGGTGTGGATGGGCGAGTGAGTTGTCTGTCTCTGTGTGCCCTGTGACTGGCTGGCAACCATTTTAGGGTGTCTCCTGCCCACTGCCCGAAGACAGCTGAGATGGACTCCAGCACCCGTGCGACCCTACTGAGGATAAGCAGTGCAGATAATGGATGGATGAATGAAAATGAACGTAAACACTATCAACTGCGCAAGTGGCCGTTGCATACGTTTGCACTAGCACTTATGATTTCAAGAACGTAGCTTTTGGTTAGAATAACTTCATATTTTTGGCTATATGGGAGTCAGTACACATGCACCATAAACTAAAAATGAAGTTTTTATGTTTATGGACAATTATGCATAGCTTGGTTACTAATCTATTAAAGTAATCCCTCGTTATAATGTAGTTTCTCTCTTCACGATCTTGCTTCTTAATGGATTTACATCATGCATTGCGTTCTGCATTCAGATTGGCTGAACAGTCCCTAAAAGAGTATTGCTAAAATAAATCAATATTTATACATACAGATATACCTCTGTCAAAATGTGTGTGAAAAATAAAAAGTTTAAAAAAAAAATATTTACAGATACAATATACAGTAAATTTGTTAAACAAACGCTTGGGCCTGTTTTGTTCTTAGATGTCAATATACTGTAGGGTGTTTCGTTAAATAAAAATGTTTTAAAAAATAAAATAAATGTGACTAATTGACAAATTTCACGTATAATAGGTTGTTTTAAAGGGGGGGGTCCCCGTGAAATACGAGGGGATTACTGTGCTGTGAAGCAAGTCCCAAAAAAACAAAGGAAATTATTATCAAAAGGTATCTGAAGCTCAATTCAATCTGCTCAATGATTTTGTCTCCATCCATCCATTAGGGTCACGGGTGTGCTGGAGCCCATCCCAGCTATCTTCGGACAGTGGGCAGGGGACACCCTGAAATGGTTGCCAGCCCGTCGCAGGGCACAGAGACAGACAACCATTCATATGCTCACACAAACCTGGGGACTATTTGGAGTCACGAATTAACCTGCCACGCATGTTTTTGGAATACGGGAGGAAACCAACGCAGATACGGGGAAAACATGCCAACTCCGCACAGGAAGGCAGGGAGCTGTTTTTTGATCCCCAGACAACTCACTTGCTCATTCACACTTAGGGACCATTTAAACCGGCCAATTAGGCGGAAATGCATGTTTTTGGAATGTGGGAAGAAACCGAAGTGCCTGTAGGAAACCCACGCAAGCACGGGGAGAAAATGCAAACTCTGCACAGGAAGGGTGGTAGCTGGATTTTAACCCATGACCTCAGAACTGTGCTGCAGACGCGCTAACCACTGAGCTGCCAGATTTGCTCTCATTTCTTCATTTTCAAAATAAAAATATAAACGTACCGAAGGAAAAAGATCACACATCAATAACCTTGCTGCAAATTCAGTGTATGGGTACCCATTGTTCTAATTAGAATGATGGGTTAAAAAGACATTATTTATTTGTAAAAGGTCAAATAGGCCAGGGGATATCATTTTGTTGATGTCCATGTAATCTGGCCTCAACCGTACGACTTTCGAGTCGCATTTTTGAACAAAATCTCCCAGAACTCCGCTCGTCGTTCCTGTTCTGAAGTGTGTGTTTCAATTCTTACCAGTCTTAAGCTCCTGGCTATAAGAATCACTCCAGCAAGAGCGAGACCACCACTTATGCTCTATAAGTAAAAAGAGAGATGCGTTATGATACTGACCGTGTTGAACATTTACAAAAATTGCACAGTAGACCATCAACTGGTGTTTGTACTATTTTTTCTGATGTACATGCAATCTGTTACTATTACTGTTACTAGCTACTATTGCGATTGCAGAGAAGCTACGTTTTTGTTTCTGATAAACGTAAGGCCTACCAGTTTTATATGCATTTCTGATCAAACAACTTATTGTGTTATTACTGTGGTATAATAGTGTTATAACCAGGCTGTAATTATTTGAAGCTCTAATGTTTTTTTATGCCAGTAAGAAATCAAAATTCATAGAAAATCGCGATGCACAAAAACACTGGTGAGCATCCCGTGTTCATAGGGGGATACCTGGTGCCCAATAGAAACCACGTTTGTGACAACTGACATATATTTTCATCGTTTTGATTGAAGTTGTCATTTAGACTTAGGTGATTGGATATATTAATCACTAGTATATTACAAGTAACAAAATTAAAAAGAAAAACATTCTGCGAAATTGCAATTTTATTTTCAAATGTCAGTGTGACACAGGTGTTCCTACTTAAACGGCCGGCGTGTCTTCACATCAATCGAACAACCGACTTCCGCATTCAGGCGGTTCCTACCCGCACAAGTGTGAGATTATCATCCGCCAACTGAGAAATTGTACACACAAAATTGTGTAAAACTGCATTTTGTTTTTGTGTTTGTGTTGCTGGTCTTCTCCATTCTTCAGTTTGCGTTTCTTGGCCGGATTCCGGCATGTTGTTGACATATCGATAGTGGCGTTGCAGTCACCGGAAGTTCCGCCTTCTTCTAGTTCTCTCACCTATCAATAGAGACGTCAGTGGTGACGTCAGACTACGCCCTGTTAAACTTGAAAATGACACGCTGACGTTCAAGTGCACTCAAAGACGTCATTTGACACGCAAATGAGAAACAATATTATAATTAGAAATTTGTTCAAAAATAGATCTTTTTATGTTGGGCAGGTCATATTGTCAGATATAACGAAATTGGGAATATGCTTAATTGCTGCTAAGATTATCGAGAAAAATTGTTCAAACCTCACATTGTTTATTTGCTGCTAATAGTGTCAATAAAATTGTTCAAACCAAAAAAAAAAATATATATATATATATATATATATATATATATATATATATATATATATATATATATATATATATATATTTTTTTTTTTTTTTTAATAGGTAGTATTAAAATGCACCCTTTAGGTGTTAAATGAACACGTTATTTTACTGTGTATAATTCTATTTGTAATGTGTGTCACAAGCTCAAATGAATAGATTCTCCTGTTGAGATTAATACAAACGTGTAGTACTGTAGCAAAATATTTTGATCATATAAGGCCCATATTTTTATCTTGAAAGGCACATCCCAAATTCTGACCTTTGAATTTAAATATGCAGGAAATAATTGTAAGAAAGTTAGTATGTTATAACACTCTTATATTCTATGATATTTTTGGAAATTAAAACTCATTTCTACTGCAATTGAAGAACATGGGAAACAATGTACAGTCTCTGGAGAGTAATGCAATTAAGCCACAAAAGTGTCAGTCGACCTATTTGTTATAATTATAAGACAAAAACGTGATGAGTGTTAAGGTGAGGTTAAACACTTTTTCAACCGTGACATTGCACAATGCAGTTGCTTTGCACAAATGAAACTGCGCAAACTATAACAAGCTGAAATAGACAATGCCACAACTGCATGAAAAGCTGACATGAAATGCCGAGAAACTGATGTTTAAGTCTTAAATGTATATCTTCAATAGGAAATAGTGAATTTATATATTCACATATTGTATAGAAACATGTTTTAATACGGGATTTCATCCATTCTTCCATTATCTGCACCGCTTATCCTCAGTAGGGTCGCGGGGGCGCTGGGCAGGGGACACCCTGAACCGGTTGCCAGACAGTCGCAGGGCATAATACGGGATTTTTAATGAAAATTTGGGGAATACAAACAATTCCCTAGATGTCCAGAATGAAGGTTATTTGTGGTGAACATTTTGAATCACCCACTAAATATAAAAAGTAGTGCAGGTAATGTGAAATAAATCGAAATTTGTGATTTTTATTTTAACATTTGGTGTATTTCATTATCTCTCTGATAGTTTAAATAATTTGAAGACAGGATGGTTTGACTTCGTTATGAAATGAAGAAGAGTGTTTATTCAGTAAGATATCTCTTTATAATAGTGTAACCACTAAAATGCAACAGTAATGGAAAATAGGGAAAAAACAGTTTTGGGTAAAAATCTCTCAATTGGAAAATTATGTTAAATATTTGTTGGAAAAAATATGACTTTCCTGTCATGATTGCCGATTGAGTGCAGCTGCGGCGGCTTAATTGGTGCCAACAGCCCGGACAGCTGATTGGCTGTCACTTTCTTTTTAAACCCCCGGCTTCCTCTTGGAAGCCATCAGATCGTTACGCGAACTGTTGCCTTCAGCTCAGTTAGCCTTTTTGTCCGACTCCGTTTTTGCCCTGCCTGATCTTTGTTCTGCCTGCATGTTTTTGGAATGTGGGAGGAAACCCATGCATCCACGGGTATAACATGAAAACTGTACACAGAAAGGTTTGGGGCTTACAGCACCTGGTATTCCCTGGTGGTCTCCCAACCAAGTACTAACTAGGCCCGACACTGCTTAGCTTCCGTGATTGGGTGTGTTCAGGGTATTCTGGCCGTAAAGAACACATATTTTTGTTTATTCTAATTGCATCACAGAAATAAAGAATTTAATCATAAAATTCAAATTTTCCGAGGGACTGTCTTGCATGTACATCAGAAAACCTTGCAATAGAAGCAATGTTGTACAAAATGAATAATAAAATAAGAAAACAAGATTTTTTTTTTAGAAAAAGCCTGGAATTTGGGGGATGGGGGAAATTCTTTGCCCGGAAACTTTTGAAATGTGTGTTTTCATAGGGACTTATTTTCATTGTAATTAATAACAACATATTGAGATTAGCCTTAGTACTCCAGCGTGAAAACGTAACGAAAGACTTAATAGAGAAAAATAAAATGAAAATAGAATTCAACTGTAAATAGACAAATATATTCCAAAAAATGCTTGTAGATTGGCCTCATAAGCTCATCGGTAATAGGAATTTAATCGCGATAAACATGTAATTTGGGGAATGAGGTATTTCTTGGAATGGAAAATTTTGGGGTGTGTATTTTTTAAGACGATGATGTTATTAATTTTTATTTGTTGAAAAATTGTATGTGGGGTGGAGCTTGTCGAAAACAATTTGGTGTACATTGTTTACAACTTGATTGGATTTTGCACTCCACGATATAGGTGTGTTAGATGACTTTAATTATGTAAAAAAATATGTTTAAAAAACAACATCAGGACAGATTGGTAATATTTACAAGTTGATGGTTTTAGTGGTCAGAAGATTACATTAGGGGCAACAATGAGCAAAATAAAAATACAGAAGTAAATGTGAATTATAATTTGAAAAGCCGAAGAGGATGAGAAAATTATTAAAATGGAAACTTTTGGAATGTATTTTTTCAGTAGAGGATATTTTTTTAATTTGTTGAACAAGTGTCATACTCTGAATTAGAAATGTCTTTATTTTCACTGATAACATTGTTTAAACATCAAGTCAGCACGGCAGATGAGTGGTCTCCCACATTCCGAAAACAAGCAAGTAAAGTTAATTGGCTGGCCCAAAGTGTCCCTAGGTGTGAATGAGTGAGTGAGCGCTATGCCCGTGTGCTCTGCCATGTCCCGTGCCCACTGCCCGAAAGACGGCTGAGATGGCCTCCAACACTCCCGCGACCCTAATAAGGATAAAAAGTGCAGATGATAGATTGAAGCTCAAAATCTCCAGGTCTTTCTCTCTCTTTTTTTTGTTTTTTTTTTTTTTGTTTACAATACTAGTACTTTACTTTCCAATTGGTGTTTAACCCAAAAAACGACAACTATGCAATCAGTCTTAGTGGTTGAATTTCATGTGAAAGTCCCATAAACACAACTGAACTTTAATATTTAAATCACATAATACACTTGAAGAGTGTGCACTCCATGAATAACATTTAGTTAAGAAAAAAAAAGAAAAAAAAAAGAGATTAAAAAAGAATCCTAGGATAGATTGGTAATATTTACAAGGCAGTGGTTATATTTAGTAGTCAGAAAATAAGCAGCAACATTGTGCAAAAACAATTATAAAGAAATAACTATGGATTGTAATTTGAAAGGCCTGGAATATCTGGGAAAATGGAATTCTTGTAATGGAAACTTTTGGAATGTGATTTTTGGGGGAGTATTTGTGTTTTTGAAAAAAGTGACTTGGGGCGGGGCTTGTGGACAACTACGAGGAGGCTGAACCAAATAATAAAGTTTTTTTTTTTTGCTTCCATATGTGTAGAATAAAAGTAGTGTTAAAGACGATGAAAAGTCGTCTCGATGAGCAAGGCGTGGGACCGAGAAACGGTGAGGGAAGTGAGCAGCCAGTGACAGAAGTATGACAGATGCGAGTGGAGCTTTCATCTTGTAAATTTGTCATGGGTCGTTCACGAACAAAACGCCTATAAGAGCCAACTCTTTGAAGCGAACGACAAAAGCCTCCTCGCCGTTGAAAATGAGCTGGCTCCATTTAAAAAGCGCTCTCGTTCTCTCTCTCTCTCTCTCACTCTCTCTCTCTCTCTCTCTCACACACACACACACACACACACACACACATTTTCCTCTCCCTTTCTAGATCTCTATCTCGCTCTCCATATCTCCTTGTTTCTGTCGACCTCTTTTTCTTGATCGCTACTTTCTTTCTCTTTGCTCTCTTTTTCCATCTTTCTATCTCGTTTTCTCTCTCTCTTTCTGAATCAATCTTTATCTCTCTTTATTTCTCTCGCACTTTTTGTCTTTTGTTCTCTTTCTTACTGTATCTCTTCCTCTGTATCTCTTTCTCCCTCTTTTGTTAAGTCAAGTCACGTGTATGTATAGCCCTTAATCACTAAAATTCTCAAAGGGCTGTACTGACTATTATTACACCATCCCCTGATCCAAAACCTAGATGAGGGCAAGGAAATACTCAAAACCTCAGCATGAGGAATTTAAGAAACCTTGAGAAGGGGCCGCACATGAGGTAATCCCATTTCCAGGATGACCAGGCTGCATTTGATGCAAGGGCATCAACAGACAATACACATGCATCAACAACATGAAATATAGGCCATTCATAACCCATAGAATACACGTATTTTTAAGCCTCGATTTAAACAGTTCTAATAAGGTTATAGATTGGATCTCAGAGGGCAGAGCATTCCACAGCACTGGGGCCCAGATGGAGAACGCTCTCAAACCTGTAGATTTCGTCTTGGCTCTTGGGATTACTAGTAAACCAGCATTTTTAGAGCAAATGCTCTGGACAGGAACATAAAGGGAAATTATACCTGTGAGATGTGAGGGGGCTAGTACATGCATCGTTTTGTATAATACCAACAGAACCTTAAAATCACATCTTAACTAACAGGGAGCCGATGCAGGTTAGCTAAAATCGGGGTAATGTGATCAAACTTTTTTGTCTTAGTTAAAAGCCTCGCTGCAGCATTTTGTGCCAGCTGCCAGAGAGTCGTACAATATAGTAATCAAGACAAATGCATGAATTCTTCTCTCTCTCCTTTCTCTTTCTTTCCCTCGTTCTCACTCTCTTTTTCTATCTTTCTCTCTCTCTGCCTTTCTCTCTCTTCTGTTTCTTTCTCTCTATTTTTCTTTCCTAATTCGTTTCTTTTTCTCTATCTCTTTCTCTTGCTTTTTTTCTGTCTCTTTCTCCCCCCTCTCTTTCTTTATCCCTCAATCCCTCTTTATTAATCGCATTCTATTTTTCCATCTCTTTGTCCCTCTCTTCTTTGTTGTTCTCTCTCTCTTTCTTTCTTCTCTTTCTCTCTCACTTTCTCTGTTTCTAGTTCTCTCTCTATTTCTTTCTCACTCATTTTCTATTTATATCTTTCTCTCTTTTGCTCTCATTACCTTTCTCTCCGCCCACCTCTCTCTTGAAGGCGCTCGTGACTGGTCAAAAGAAGGGGCGTCATCTCTATGTTGTTTGATTAGTAAGAGCAATTTGAAAGTTTAAATGAGTTGAAAGTTGAATGAATGAATGATAACTTTATTCGAACATCAAAATAAAAAACATTACAAAAACAATAACTCAACAACAAAATAACGTTACATAATATGTTCGAAAAGGGGTAGTAAGAAGCAAATGCTTATATTACCTACCTCTTCATCTTCCCCACCGAATATACCAATGATATAACAACAAATGTAATGATATTAATAATAACAGTTATGAAATAAGAATCACAACAATAACACAAAGTTAACTAGACGCACTATTCCCAATCTCCCGCACCACTCATACCCCACCCTCCTCATCTCTGTATTCTGCCAGGAATGTTCCTTTGTATCTAAACCTGAACAAGTGAATAGTTGGACACCGTTTGATCTCGTTTTGCAAACCGTTCCAAAGCTTGACTCCACACACACATAATTTTCCTGGTGGTTCTCACCTTTGGGATTATGAATTCACTACAACCCCTTAAATTATAATTTCCCTCTTTCCGAATTAATAATTTGCGGATGTTTTCTGGCACCAAGTTTTTGCTGACCTTAAATAGCAGTTGTGCAGTGAAAAATTTTACTAAATCATCTAATTTTAATAATTTGGACTGCAGGAATAAAATATTAGTATGATCTCGGTATGCTACCCCGTGTATGGTTCTAATTGCACGTTTTAGCAGGATAAAAAAGGGCTGTAGTGAACTTTTGTAATTATTGCCCCAGACTTATGTTAAGTGTAGAAGAACTAGAGAACAATATAATAAATACAATGTTGCAAGGGCATCAACAGACATTTCCAAAATTAATTAATTCGGTTCGTAATATTTCATATTTACCGATAACATATTATAAAACAGAACAAAAATCGTCAAGAACCGTTTGTGAGTCGAGCTGGAAGAGCCGCTTCTCCACAAAAGAGCCTTGAGTTCCCATCACTCTCGTAAACTGTGAAGTCACCGAGTTACTTAAAACCACGCCCCCATTAACCACAAATGACCAATCACGAACGAGAGGCAGACTTGTCCTCCTGGCCGCCATTAAAGAATTCAATCCATGAGCTGAAATAATGGAAATCGGCTGGAGCTATGGAGCACAAACAGGGGGGCGCGCAAGTCGATGAGTAAAAACCTCGCCGTTTTCCCTTCTTTTCTCCGGGGGGGCCGTTGAATTCGGGAGATCGCGCCGAGGGGGAAGCATCATGCTGCGTGTCGGCGGAAAGGGGGGGCGGCGGAGCTAATTGTTTTATGGGGGCTAGCGTTTGTTGGACCTCTGGTATGTTAGCTCGTGTGCTAACAGGCTAGCAAAAGAAACCAGGGGGAGGGGAGAGACAGACGCACGGACAAGACGCAAGACAGACACTTGTTTTTTCTCCAAATTGTTTCCAATCGCTTAGCATTAACAAGTTTCGAGTTTTTCTTTGGAGTTTTTGAAGATCTCCGTCTATTTTTCTTATTTTCTTGCACACAGCGAATATCACTTAGTCAGCGGTAGTCGATCCGGGTCATGTAAACTCGTGCTATTTTGATATGTGCGATAATGTAGCAACCCCTGTCCAGTTTTTCACTTAACGGACATTACATTTCAATTCGATGAACTCGTTTTTCCGATGTAAGCCATACGATCGGGTTAGCATTCAAGCTAGCGGCGGCTAGCACCGGCTGGAAGTTATCTGCAAGAAAAAAAAACACCACCCTAGCAGTTGTTGTGTGAAAGCATGGATTTAAAGGATCCGATCACGCAGTGACAAAGATGACTTCGTGTTTTGTACCCAACGGGGCCAGTTTGGAGGACTGCCACTCCAATCTCTTCTGCCTGGTAAGAGCGTGCAAGAGCGTCAGTGTGTGTGAGAGAGCGAGTGTGTGTATATAAGCTAGCTTTTTTAGCTCGTTAGCAGCGCCCGCTGAGGCCACGGAAAGCCATTTTGGCTAATCAGGCTTGCCCGAGCTTTGTAACGTCACTCGCAGACTGGAAGGCAAATCGGGGCCTTGCGATTTGCTAAATCGCGATCGCGGGCCCCTTTCCATAATAGGAGCCTCGGTGGTGCCCACTTTTTGGGTGCGCACAATACGCTGACATTAGCATTAATTACGCGCAAGGCTACTACGAAAACATCATGTCGCGTTTAGACGAAGCCGTCAGCTGTTACTCGTTTTACCTACTAATCAGGTTCTACTGACGTGCAAAGCTTGTGCACTGCCAACTTGTGCACATTAATCATTATGATTGTGTGTCGCTTTTCCCCGAACAGCCCTGTTTATTTTGTGACTTTCACTCGCAGTGATTCATTATCTTTTGTATGCACAATTCGATTTTGTATTCGCAGCAACAGTTTGAAAGTTGTGTGGTGTTTGCATGTTCTTTTTTTCCCACGTTCCTAAACATTCATGGTTGGTTAATCGTCCTCAAACATGTTTTTGTTACTCTGACCTGTTGGTTAACTTGTTACTTCTATATTAAACATATGTTATTACAGGGTAATTATTAGAACTAGTTGTTTTGTACATCTGACGTTTTGTTCAGCTTGTGTATGTATGCAAATAGTTCTCTGCATTAAGTACAATATTTCAGATCCATTAAAACTATAAGAGAATTGTCTGGTGAACATAGTTTGCAACCAGATTTGACGTGACACTCCAACAAACAAGTAATGAAATACTATTCTATTTAGGATCCGTATAAACTGTATTGGAATTGTGTTTATTGATATTGTTTGGTACATAGTGAGCATCATTTACTACCCGATTAGATGTGGCACTCCAGAATAATTATGTAAAGTTTTTTTTAAGAAGTAAAAAAACCAACACAATGTTAACTTTATAAAACACCTGCTATTTTCCCCTGAACGCCTTAAAAGTAAAACTGAAGCTGTATTTGAACCATTGTAAGTATCAGCATAGTTTAAGTCCCTTTAAGAAGTTAAAATGAATATGCAAATATATGCAATGTAGACTGGCCTAAATTGTGTGTAAAAACAATAGGGCAATGACAATAGCAGGCATGTGCTTGTATGGGTCTTAAGATGCGGGCACCATGTTGGTGAACCCCTGATTTATTAGTTTTTCCCACTGACTACATTATAATTGACAAGTACTTTACATCTGTTTTCAAGAAGTGTCCTTAGCAAGTATCTGCGAGTGATGTGAACATTGTAAAACAAATTATGCAGATTAACTGTTGTTGATTATGTCTTTGTGATGCACATTTCACCAAACACCTCTAAAACAAATGTGCTCAAATTACCTTTACGTTTAGAATAGAATTGTCTTCATTTTCAATGAATAGTATGGCGTGTTCATTTTTTGTACACTGTTTACAATGAGATTACATGTTGCACTGAAGATATACTTGTCATGTAATATTTACTTTGTAGTGTCTTTTTTTCTGGATTACTATTCAATAACTAGTATGTCAGACAATGCTCACGTTTTCATTACATTCCTTGAAAATTACAATGTCTTATTACTGGTGAGCTATTTTTAGAAGGAGCAGCTTGTGGTCCCTGGGTGCTACTTCGAGCCCACATGTATGTTCTTGGAAACTGTGGCGCATGAAACATGCGAGTAAACAGGCCAGGTTACACATGACCTCCCCAAGTTGATCAATTTTAAGACTTGCGATTTATGATAATTTGATAGTAACCTGATTTTGTCTGTGTCAAAATGTGTATTAACTATGCAAACCCCAAACCCTGCTTTAAGATAAATGATACATTGTAATGACTCGTTATGGTTAGTGTAATATGACAGATTTCTTTTAATTGGTCTTTTGTGTATTGAAATATCACACAACGCCGCATGGCTTATTAATACCATCAAACAGCAGATGTTATTTTTTGATTTGAGGCCCCCACACCACACACATTTGAGATGCAACACTCAGCCACATTGGCAAGGAAAGACCCTCAATACGAGGGATAAAAACTTTCAAGAGGGTAGGGCTGAAACTAAAGACTGTTTTACTAGTCTACGTCTCACCAACTTTTGAAACGATAATCGGATAATTATCTATCTTTTCTTTTAATTTAGCATGAAGTTAATTTATTTATCATGTGGAAAATGATAATACAGACAAGACAAATGGGTACAATAAAAAATGGCATCTTTTTATTGAACAAATTACCAATTATTAGCCGTGCTGGGTCAGTAGAGACCTAAATCCATAAATAAACCTCCGTCCATTTTTTAGGGAAAGGCAAATGAATAATAAATTAAAATCAGGTTAACATTTTTTATCCTTGTAAACCAAGAACAGGCTCATTAGCAGCAGTAGAACGGTAACTATAGCAAATGTGAATTACATTCAGTGGTCTACTGCAAAGTCTATCAAAAAAAACCAACAACTACTCTCAAATGTTTTACTTCAAACGATTTTACAACTTACTTTTTTTGTTTTTAACATGTTAACAACTAAAGTTTGTTCTTTAGACTTTATGCATTAAAATCAAATAAGTTTGTAAGGCACAGTTTGCATAGGGCTCAAGCTTTTTCTTATAGTGCAATATACACGTATAAAATGTACGATACGTGTCATCAAAACCTTATTGGCTGGAATGTTACTTGAATCTTACAGAGGCGAGTCAGACTCGATTTTGTTCAATGTGCTCTCTAAATGTTTGTTCCGCAGGGTACTGCGCATGTGTGAACCTCAGCAGAGATTATATACATGTAGAGATGCCTAACCCTGTTGAAAAAACATGTCCGGCAACTATTTCTATTATCAATTTTTGTCGACGTCGACTAATCGTTTTAGCAATACAGTAGAGATGTAGGTGGTTTTCTGCCCATACCTGTTTCTAGGAGTTGTAGTGCTTGAGGTCAGGGACAGTAGACACTGAGAACAGTTAGAACAATTTTTTTTATCAGTATTCTGTTCTTTTTCAGGCTGATTTGACCGGGATCAAATGGCGACGCTTTGTGTGGGAAGGGCCCACCTCGTCACCCATCCTTTTTCCCGTGACCGAGGAGGACCCCATCTTGTGCAGCTTCAGTCGGTGCATGGCAGCGGACGTGCTAAGCGTTTGGCGGCGGCATCACTCGCCGGGTCGTCGGGAACTTTGGCTTTTTTGGTGGGGCGACGACCCCAGCTTCGCCGAACTCATCCACAACGAGCTCTTGAGTGAGTGCGCCATAGTGAAATACAGTGGTACCTCTTTATATGTGCCTAATTTTTTCCAGGATCGTGCTTGTAGCTAAAATAACATGTGTAACTGGCAAATTTTCTCAATATAAAATAATGGAAAAACTTAATTGGTCCATTCCCGTCCTCCCAAAAGCATCCCAGTGAACTAGCTATACTACACATTCTCTTGATCACTAAAACGCATTCAACTAGAATGGTTGTGCACCATTAAAACATCCAACCGTGTTGAGACGCAAAACCGTTTTTGGTTGGCATTTCCCTTTTTGGCTGGGTCATTGGCACATGAGAACGGAAAACAAAAACATTAAGACTGTCCAGATGGAGACTATATTCATGAAATGTAGGTACAAACAGCCCAAATATGTAATTTTATACATATATATATTTTTTGGAAAAGATTAACCTCAAGATGCAAAGGAAAACTAGAGACCAAAAAATGCTGTTTCAACAAAAAAATTAAAAGTGCTTAGTCCGCATTTTTGTCATTTTTCACATCTAAGGTGACCTCCTTGACTGCCCGTAAAAAGTGGTGGTCGTATCCAAACTATATATGTGTGCGTATATACATATATGCATACTTCCCAAATGAAAATATTATTACCTCCTACACTTTGCTCGCGGGCGATATATAGTAATTAGACATAAAAAAATACAGTAATAAGATAAATACGATATTAACAAAAAAATGGCAAGTTTATTCTAAGCATTTACCTTGCGGTCACAGTGACAAAGGTGTAAGCGTCCTGTAGAAGAGGGGGTGCAAGGAGGAGTGACAGAAATTGCATACCTGTTAACATATGTTTTCCCTGTATTTTTCCGTTGTCTTTTTTTGATCAATTCAAATTGTGAATGTGGTAGAACATTTTTTATATGGGAACTCGGGCACTTCTGGTGGGGTGACGACCCCAGCTTTACTGAACTCGTCCACAACCAGCTCTTGTGTGAGTGTGCCAGAACGAAATACAGGGGTACATCTTTATACAAGCTTAACCCATTAAAGGTTCATGCTCACAGCTCGAATTGCTCGTGTAATAAGAATTTTTTCCCGATATGAAATCATGAAAAACTAAAAGCATCCAAGTGAACCTTAAAGTGGTAGAACTCATCTAGAGCGAACTTCTGAGTGAGTGTGCTCACCTAAATACGAGCTTAATTTGTTCCAAGATTGTGCTCGTGGCTCGAATTGCTCATGTAACAAGAGAATTTTCCCAATAAGAAACTATTTAAATCTAATTGGTCCGTTCCCGTCCTACCACAAAAATCCAATTGAACCGTAATTATCTAAAACTCAGAGGAAAAAAACTGAAATACTGTGGTACGCCTTCTTACAAGCTTTTTACGTTCCAGGATCATGCCCTTATCTCAAATTGCTTAGTTTGAGCTTGAAGAAAAGTAATACATTTAACACCCAATTTTTTTCCCCATCACCTTGTTTTCTCATTTCTCTAACACATCTGGTACCTTGTCATATGTATTCGTAGTAGTCTAGTGGCTAGGATATGAAGCTCTCCCCGCCGCAATCCGGGTTCAGTTCCCTTTGCATACAATATAATGCAATTGTGACATCCATCCATGTCCATTGCGGCCTGGTGGTTAGGATTTGGGGCTCTTACCATTGCTATTCGATTTGATCCCCGTTGCCACCATTGTTATGCAATTATGATCAGCGATAATTTGGCAAATGGATATCCAATATTAGGTGCACCGGGTGATAAGGCACACGTTGAACTGTCTGGCCAATTTGGAGTTTTTGGGTGCGCGTTATAGTTTGAAAAATTCGGTAAAAATTAACAGGTCTGCTCTCGTCCTACCAAAAGGATCCAAGTGTACCTTAAGTAGCTATAAAGCACATCCAAATGGTAATTTACTTAAAACATACTGTTGTAAAATAAATAAGCTGATATTAAAAAATTAAATGCCAGTATATTATGGGCATTTATCATTGAGGCAGTCACCGTAACAAAGGTCTGGTGCTGAGGAAAGGGGGAGGTGAAGGAGGAGTGACAGAGATCGCTTACTGTTAACTTGTACGTTTTCCCAGTATTTTATGGTTTTTGATCATTTGAAATTGTGTAGGCTGGGTTTTGTACAGGATTTTTTTTTTTTTTTTTTTAAAGACCGATTGGCTGTAATCCGGATCGTCTTGATCACTGGTAGCACACGACAAAGTCATCATAGATTGCTAAAATTGTCTATATGGTCTGTGTGGTGTTGTGTTTGTAAGGTTTATTTATGCTTAATAAGGGGTAATGCAAAAAGTACACATAATAAAATTTACAAAAAAAAATGCCTGCAGTAGTTTGCATGCACAAACTACATCAAGCTAATGCTGGCGGTGAGCAGTCACAAGTGGTGAGCGGTCTTTAGTGGGAGCCTCTGGGAATGCTCAAGACCTGGATTTTCGAAGTTCTTAAGGTGGAGGTGCTAGTATAAAAAAGTACTACTGTACACGTCATGTCGAACATAACGACTCAGAACTTGAAACAAACGCAGAAAAAAGTCACTGGAACAATTTTCTCAAATTTGCCATTACAAAGCAAGACACTCGTTTTTTTTTTCCCCATTGCATTTTGTGTTATACAACATCTGATGTGTTGTGAGTCAGTCCTCAAAAACTGTGTGGAATCTGTTGGCTCTCGGCCACCGGCGAGTCAGGCCAGAATATAGCAGCTTTTCTCCAAAATGCTTCTGGAATTTGATTTTCAACGAGCCATTCAAGATTAACAGTTTTGGGTTTTATAACTTATTGTCTGAGAGTAGGACGATCCTTTTTGGGGCACATTGAGGACCGTCTCAGATAAATAAGAATAGTTCTTTATTTTCTGTAATGCAATTTTGGGGAAAATGTCAAAAATTCTGGATTTATAACAAATTATCTGAAATATTGCTGTTTTTTTCAATAGTTTGTATATTGTTGGTTATGACAAAACCTATATATTCGAATATTATGAAAAAGTATACTCGTAGGCTGTAAGCCATTATCAGCACTATGAACAGAATAAAAGGCTGGCAAAAATTCAGTTGATCTGTAATGAATCCAGAATGTATGCCTTTTTTAAAAATTGCACTAAGAAAATTAAGAACTTTGTCACAACATTATCATTTTCTGAGACCGTCCTGTGAAGGCTGAAATGATCATGAACCAGTTTCTCTTGACGTGCAACGGAAATTCATCATTCATGTGTATGAGATCCAAACAAACTCATCTCAAGACTTTTTCTCCTACAAAATGTTTTAAAAAAAGTTTAGACAAGAATGCCCCCGATAAGAATGTAGTTGCCTTGCTCAGCTGTCGCTGCTATCTATCGGTGTGTGTGTGTGAATGGGTAAGTGTGAAGCACTTTGTAAAGCGCTTTGGGAAGTCGTCAGTGACTTAAAGTCCTATAATATAGAGCCTATATAAATGCAGACCATTTACATTTAAAATGGATTTAAGAGATTTAATCATTAACATGTGTGGTTTTTGATATGAACATTGCTATTCGTAGCCTGTGCCTAACCACAATTAACTGGTTAGTTATTGGAGTAAGCCTGTTTTGTTAACCTTTACAATACAGCATCCTGCCATTTGTGCTAAAACCTTAAATAGTTTGCATGGATTTTTGAATTCCTTCTCTTGATTATGAAGTAAAGTTTGAAATTGTCCCAAAAATAGTTAGACTTTTATATGTATTTCAACATAACGCTTGATTAACTCATCCTTTATTTTCTAAGGTCCTTATGTAAACTTTGCCCAAAGTAAGGATACAAACGCTATTATCTAGTTGTTTTACTGCATCTCAACTCAAAATTTACCCTGCATCTTATTTAATACGGTAATGACAGTTCAGTGTAATTATAAAATAAAGAACATAGTTTACTCATTACACTCTCGACACTAATTTGTTATATTAGCATTTCAATAAAGTTTTGGATAAATTCCACTGCCAGTGATTATTTGTATTATTTGTAAAATGAATGGAATAAACACTTTAAGACAGGGGTCACCAAACTTTTGGAAGCTAAGAGACACTTTTTCTGTTACTGATCAGTGGAAGGTGGCTACCAGTTTAATATGCAGTTCTGAAATAACAACTTATGTTATTACTATGTTGTTGCTTATCTATTACTGTGTTATTACCAAGTTAATCATTAGGAAAAGGGTCAAAATAGGCTGTCAACCACTATAACATCTGCCTTCTATTAGGGTACTGAGTAATTTACATAATAGTCTAATTAAAAAAAGAATTGATTATATAATTAAAGACATTGATCTTAATGATAATTTCTCACACCAGTAAAAAATCCATTTTCCCTTAAAGGTTTAATGATCCATCACTGGTGAGCTATTTTCAGCTGATCTAGGGGGGTACCTGGTGCCCCACAGGCACCATATTTATGACTCCTGCCTTACCAGATATGAGGATTTAAGATTTTTAACCAAGATGTGGCATCTCTCATGATTGTTAGTTTGCTGCATTAACAGTTCGTGCTATATTATTTTTTCACCTCGCCCTTGTCTCACTCAACCTTTAAAAGTTTTTGGAATTGTACTCACTACTATAAATGTTACCCTCTCTACGTTATGATAATGTCATGTGAAAACGCGGTTTCAAGTTCACCCGCGCTGCCCATACTGCTAAAACATGACTGACAACTTCCATGCTACTTCAAGGGAACACACAATCTGACGGCTCATGCTTTTCCGGTTTGCTAATGTCGCCCGTCTCTCTGCAGGCGAAGAGGACGGCGAGTGGGAGAGCGGCCTCTCCTATGAGTGTCGAACGCTCCTTTTTAAAGCCATCCACAACCTGCTGGAGCGATGCCTCATGAACCGAGGCTTCGTTCGCATCGGAAAGTGGTTCGTGAAGCCCTATCAGAAGGACGAGAAAGTCATCAACAAAAGGTAGGACAGTATCAACTGCACTTCTTAATAAGTTGTTATCAGGGTTGAAAATGCTTAAATTTTATTGTTGTGTTTTCAAGGATTTAAAAGTGCTTGAAATTTTGGTGAAGTGCTTGAAATCTTTGCTATGTTTCTCTAAAAGTCTGCTTAAAAACCATATCAACACTGCTCTCTGGCAACGCTTTCTCATTGCATTTCTTCTTCCCTTGTTATTAACTGCAGCTGGTATTGGTTTGTACGGCCTTGACTAGACATTGTCCTTTGATACATGGTCGCCTCCCACTGGTACCATCCAAGGGGGCAGGTACATTCCAACCTAAACAGGGCACTATGAAATGGATATTGGTGTAAGGATTACGTATCAATTATGGAATTATTTTATGGACCGTACAAAAAATTAGGGTAGTGTTTCCCTGTGGTAAATTTGAGAAGGCAACTGAAAATGTAAGCTACATATTACTGTCATTTTACCCTACACCAATTTGGGAAGAGATTTGTCTGAAAAATATCTACACACTAATTGTTCAGATCCACAAATATATTTGTGATTTGCTCAAGAACTAAAATCATGTGTCTTGATGAACGCGCACACGAGATTAAAAATCGCATATGTAAATCAGACATATTTTTGGCTCTGCAAAATACATGATTTACACTCGAACTGGAGAAATAGGAAAATTGTCTTTGAAAGTCTTAAAATGTGCTAAAAATTGGCCATGAAAAGGGTGTCCGAACCCTTTGTTACGACCATAATTGTATTTAGCAAATGAATTTTTATGAAAAAAAAAAAGAACTGTGCTTGCTCTACTTGGTGAAATAGAACATTTGGTTCTAAATAAATGGACCGTTTATCTGTGTGATGCATTTTCAAATCTCTGTCATGCGTTTTAAGTAGAGCACCACTTTTAAGATGCCTGAAAACACAAAAGCAATCGCCATGGACGGCTGTATTGACTCATAAATAATCGTTACAAAATCAACATTCATCTATTTAAATGACAGTATAAAGTATTTTAGTTAAATAAAACGGTTTGTAATGTACAGTAGCTAATCAACATGTGTGTTTAGTGTTTTACGAAAAATCATTACGTCTTGTAAATTATTAGAATCAAATAGATTATTCATTAAAAAAATCTTGCAAAATGTGCTGAATTGTGAAACCGATTGTCAGACTTTAATTACCTGTAATCATTCAAAACTAGCGTTGATTATTAAACAATAGTTATTAAGTAGTTAAAAATAAGCAAATTAATATCAATTACATTTTACAACAGATTCGATTTTTAAATCAATAAAATGTTCATCAGAAGAAAATGTATCCACCGGGTTTTATTGTTTAAAATCGATTAGACTTTATGATAAAGTTCAGATTAATTTATTGGGAATATCACCCATTTAAATAAGTTTATGGCAAGGGTTTGATTGTATTTATTATACTACTTTATATTACACATCTTACACATGTTTTATAAATTTTTTTGCTTTGTGTAATTTTTTAATCGATTCAGCGATCATTTATTGAATAGTTTTATTAAAATATGGCCGATATTATGCGACTATTTTCAATAAAAAAGGGGGAGTTGGATTTTAAATGTTTAAATTTTGTGACCTTCAAGCCGTCTCGAACGTAAATTAAATACTACACTTTTAGAAAATACTGCAAAGGGGGATCATTTTGGGAAAAGCCAAACAAAAGCTTTGCAGAATGAGATCTTTAAAGGTGGATTGCGTCATCTGAGGTGTCCTTAAAAAGTTGAAAGTATAATGTATTTTCTCTTAAACATATGTTCGCAATGTCCAACTGGGTTCAAAAAGCCTTCATATATTTTCATCTACTTCTATCTTAGTTTTAGCAAAGCTGTTCGGGACACTCAATGCATTAGGTGGACTGAAAGGAAGGGAGAAGGCGGGTGAGGTTGGAGAGTTTTTTGTTAGTGTAGCATGAAAATGTTATGGGTAAGAAAAGGCCTGTTTGAGATATAGTCCAAATCCCAACCCAAATCCTCAAGTTAGGTCACTTTTATCTGTACAGCCCTTATCACAAAATGCCTCAAAGCAAGCCACTTTTACACCATTCTCTGATCTGGAACCAGCTCGCAGGCAAGAAAAACTCTAACCTTAGCGTGAGGAAAATAATAAAACCTTTGGGAAGGGGCCACACAAGAGGAAATCGCCTCCCAGGATGACCAGGCTGCATTAGATGTTGCATTGGGTATCTGTACACAGGTTTGGAACTGCCTTGGAGTTCCTACTCAGTTGACTGTTGAACATTGCATGATAATCCCAAGTGGCATTTTATGCAGAAGTGCACGTGTCATACATTAGTTACTGTACAGCACGTCACAGTCGTCTTAACGTGTGACCTCCCCCGCCATGAGAGCGTTCTTTGCACAAGCGGTGCGTGACGCAAGACTACACACCTTCTGGAAAGAAGCCCGGTATTTCATCTTGCAAAGCCCCGGCTCCTTTTCCCGGGTTTCAAAATGTTTCTGCACACGGTGCCAGAACTTGTCGACTGCACAGCCCCGGGCATACTCTGTTGGAGACGGGCCAGTCCTAATTAAAAGAAAGGCGATCAAAAAGTAGCCGCCTTGAGTGCTCCAATGTGTTGAGTCCACATGCTTACCACAGCCGGCCGGGGTCTTTGCGCATTCTGCTGCCTGCTCGATTAACATATTTTGCTAGCGAGCTTTTGAGAAATCGACTCATTCTTAAAGAAATGATGGAGGCACAGCAAGTGTTCAGGTTTGCTCTTTTTAATCTTTGCAGGTAATTGCCAGTCCTTTTTAGAAGAAATGACAAAGGGTGATTAGGGTGTCATTTGTAATAGCTGCCTAATGGCAAACCAAGATTTAAGTATGACACTGTTCTTAACATAACCGCCTTCAGGTGTTGGAATTTTTGGTCAACATGCTATATCATATGTTGGCAAAAGCCAGATTGATTATGCAAATCACTCAAGGGAGTCTGCAGGATAACCACTTAAATGATCAGGCATTCGGTTACAAACGGGGTTAATTGGGCAATGCAGCAAGAGATACCGTATACCAAATTATGTTGCCTGATTACACAGCGCAAACCTTTTTTAAGCTAAGTGCTACTTGTTTTTATTACTCATTTGGATAACAGCTGCCAGTTCAATACGCATTTCTAAAATAAAAAGTTATGTTATTACTAGTTTTTAGGCATATGTTAATTAGTAGTCTTGGGTTACATTAGGCCTAGTCGGCCACTAAAACATCTGCCTTGTATATGGGCACTGAGTGATTTACATAATAAAAATAGGCTAATTTTCAAAACAATTTTGGAAGAACTGATGAAGTCTGATTTCTTATGATGTAAATCACATTTCCTAGAAAATCGCAATGAGCCGTCACTGGTGAGCTTTCACAACTGGTCCATGGCCTATTCAGCTGTCCTTAGGGGCAACAAACGGGCACCACTTCAGTGGCTCCTGGCTTAAACAGTAATTGCTGTGGGAGGTGGTACCCTAATTCTGCCAGAGGTGAATCAATTGCAACTTCACATGTTCATGGGTTTAGTGTTTTTATTGTATTTATTTTTCATTATTTGTGGTTTACAAATTTCAATTCTGCAAAGTTCAGGATTTTAGCTCAGAGGTTTAGCTACGCTAATTGTACATTACAGACTTATATAATCTTCAGTCATGTTTAGCGGTGAATGCATATTGTAATTGAATTTAATAATTTTAATTTTGGGGGGCTTTCACCCTTGTTGCTTGTCCTCACAGATAATTGCAGTTGTCTGATAGCACAGCATATCTGAAAGACACACATTCAAAATGCAGTTCTGAATTTGGACATTTTTTTGTAAAGAAATTGTTCAATTGAGTTGACACTGTCATGTGATACACATTCACTGTATGCTATGAAATCGCTCACTAAACCATAACCGTTTTTGTATTAGACAGCTTGATCAAATTCAGACTTGAGTCAAGTTGAAGATTTGTCTTGAAGAGCGTCCTGAAAGTGTTTCGCTTTCATTTTTAGAAAAGTTTGGTGATAACAATTCTAAACAATAAACCTCACCCTACTCATATTACATATCGTGCAAGATAGTAATACAGGAATAATTGATTCTATTTTTATCTTGTATTTTTGGCCCAGTTTGAATTTTGAGTTGTTGCCAGCAGTTTTCATGAATTCATATTCAACTACTTGATATATGCCAGTCCAAGGAATGCTACTACAGCATATACAGATTATGTCCATTACCACTGTTGTTAATTCAGAGCAGCTGTGGCATTAAGCTTACATAGGCCGGCGGTCTACTAAATGGGTTACGCACTGTAAGTGGGGGTTGACTCAGTTCCTCTAATACAGTTGTTGTTTCTCGCCCTCGCTGGCCAGTAAACAGGGTCAGCGCTTGGAAAATGCTGAGCATGCAGTGTGGTTTTACAGCAACTATGTCAACAAGCACTTTTTGAGTGCACTTGGCCGCTTCTAGAAATGGAAAATAATGATGTCTATTGTATCATTTTGAGGTAATGTTTTTCTTTTTCGTGTTCTCCATGCTTACAATTGAAGTGGCTTTATTGGAGTACTGATGGTGTCAGTGGAACAAATTCGAAGCATTCAGATGACAGCAATTGAGAATATGATCCCTCATCTTTTGTTCACCATTTTCAAATAGGTCCCACCGCTGCAGGAGATTCACTTGACACCTTGTTCCAAAGTGTCATTGTGCCGTTTCAACGACCTAATCCCGCCGTATTAAATGTGTATCTCTTTCCGTCACAGCGAGCATCTGTCCTGCGCCTTCACTTTTTTCGTTCACGGAGACAGCAACGTGTGCACCAGCGTGGAGATTGCGCAACACCAGCCTTTGCAGCGGCTGAGTGAAGAACACCTGAGTCTCGCCCAGCAGAGTTCAAGCCCCTTGCAAGGTAAGCTCGTGACGATTGTGCTTATTTTTGACGCAGCAATCCTTTACTTACGCGTCCTGCCCCACATTTCCAGTCATCTTGAGCCCATACGGCCTGAACGGGACCCTCACGGGCCAGGGGTTTAAGATGTCGGACCACCCGACTCAGAAGCTGATTGAAGAGTGGCGGCAGTTTTATCCCATCAGCCCCAATCCTAAGGAGATCCAGGAGGAAAAGATGGAGGACGGCGACTGGGAGGATGATTCACTGGCGGCGGTGGAGGTCCTTGTTGGTGAGGCTTCAGAAATCGGAATGACTAAACAACAACGGCATTGCTATGTAAAACAATATGGTGTATTTTTCGGGGGAAAAAACCATACAGATATAGATTATTTTTGTCTTTTGTTCAGCAATGTGTTACATTTACCGTGTGTAACATTCACCCTTAATCTTTCATTAAAAGTTGGTACTAAATTTTCTTTCACTTTTTTTTTTCAAGTGATGGCATAATATTAATTGAGACAACAACAATGATTTTCTCTTTTGGTAAGGCCATGTCCCCCCTTTTCATGCAAAAACTGTGCCCTTGATTTAAAATCCCCTTATTAAACGATGATAAACCTTACAAACGGTGCGTCACCTTTTTACTCACACAAACTATGTAAAATAAAAACAAAGATCATTTTTGAAAAGTTTGTTTTATTTTTCACTTAACGATTATAAAGCGGCTTGGCGGCTGAGTGATTATTGCGTCCGCGGCACAGTTCTGAAGTCAGGGGATCAAAAAACCGCTCCCAGCCTTCCTGTGTGGAGTTTGCATGTTCTCCCTGTACCTGCGTTGGTTTCCCCCCGTATTCTAAAAACTTGCGTGGCAGGTTAATTCGTGACTCCAAATTGTCCCCAGGTTTGAGTGAGCATATGAATGGTTGTCTGTCTCTATGCCCTGCAACTGGCTGGCATTCAGTTGAGGGTGTCCCCTGCTTCTTAAAGGTGGCTGGGATGGGCCTCAGGTCCCCCTAGTGAGGATAAGCGGTACGACAATGATTGGAAATAAACAACACAAAAAATTATTTGAATATCTCTATTTGTTGTTTTCCCACTTGCAGTAAATGTTGTGTTGCTTATTAGGGCTATTTTAATTTCACCTTGAGTTGATGCCCTAGACTGAGAGTATACAACTGTAACAAAAAATAAAAATCTACAAATTAAAAGTCTTTATTGTCATTATACAAAAGTACAAAAAAAATCAATAGGCCACTCTTTTCAGTTTAAGAAAGCTATTTAGGGAGCGGCTGGCAAGCTGCATGGTAGCATTGGTAACCTCAACTTCTGCAAAGTCTCTGTGATGATTAGAATACAAAAGTCACAAATGTAGTGGTTTTCCACGAGTGGTAGCTCCGAGTTTAATGGGTCATGGATTTGGCGTTGGTGACGAGCCACGCTCTGCAGTGGTGGCTTAAGAGTTGTTAGCCTAGCTGTTAACTTTCCCTTCTGACGCCGCCTCAGTCAATTCCCTGACGCGATATAAATCCAGGCAGCACCCGCTGGTGATCAGCTTTTCTCTGTGCTTTTCTGACTTCCTCCGATTGAAATTGTGTATTTACTTTCAATGTAACGAGCCACCAAAGTTATGAGCTGTGGCGTTTGTTTTGCTGGCCATTTGTGTAAAGTCTGTTTCAATGACTGGCAGCTTACACCAGCCAATCAAAGTCGCACACACACGTCGTGCTATCTTTGCCTGGTCTTTATTGGCTGGTGCCATTAAAACCTGCTTCTGATTGACCGGAACCGTTAAACCACGAAATGTGACAATTCTTGTTGGCCAAACACATCATCACTCAAATAACAAACAGGAACTATGAATCCTTGAAAAAAACAGCAGTGTTTCGTGGTTTCCCTATCGCACTTCTTCACATCGCGATATCGATTCGATTTTGGTTAATCGTTCAACCCTATTGCTTATTCTTTGTAGCAGTAGAGGTTTTTTCAGACTTAGCAATCTACATTGACGTTGTCGTAGGTACTAGTGACCAAGACGATCCGGGTTGGAGCCAAAATGGGCAAGATGAGATCAGCCCTATAATTTTTTTCCACGTACAAAAATTGAAATGATCAGAAAATACAGGAAAAACGTATACATTAAATGGTATGGAATGGTCTCATGATCCTATGATACGTGACTGAGGCAACTTGGAGGAGTGCTTAAAACTGCTTCAGGTGTTTGGGGCCACGGCACAGTTGGCATTATGCAGCCAAAGGTGTTAAAGCCAAATTCCCCACGCGGTTGGCGCTAGGTGTGCACAGTGAATTTTTAGTTGGCTGCTCGATTTCCGTGAATTTTAGCATGAATAGCAACCTAGAGTTGGAAAGAGAGGTTATTTGCCGAATGTTACCTCTTTGCAGCCCGAGTTGCCGTCTAATGGATACCAATATACCATTGAAAATTTGAAGAAGACAGAATCAAATTTTTTTAATTCTGATTATTGTTATTTGCGCAAGACAGCAATGTTTAACTCACGTTCCAGTTTGGGGGCAGTGGGGGTGATGAAAGAAATGAATAGGTGCCTCGCCTCTGCGCACGAGCTATTAAGAATTACTGTATTTCTAATAAGTTTTTTGGATACAGTTTCTATAAATAGAATATAGGTGTCTGTAGGTTGATAGATGCGGTTGCATTTATTGTATTGCTATTGTTGTCAGCAATTTTCTACTGATCAATCTTTGCGCAATTACGGTAATGCACTACAGTAAAACCTCATGAATAACGCTCACCCAAACATTATTATATTGCTTAGGTACAAACAAATGCACATCATACACAAAAAATGTACTGTGGGTTTTGTTCTGGAAGCCATTAATGTCATTATTATCAAATCATATATAATGATGCATCCCTTATCTTGTTCTTCTGTCAGCTGGGGTGAGGATGGTGTATCCTTCCTGCCTGGTTCTCCTCCCTCTGACGGATCTCCCCGCCGTGGTCCCTCAAGGCTCATCCAACACCTCAGGTAACATGTGTGGCGCCCAGCTGAGTCAGGCCGCTCACAGGGATCCTGCCATGTCGTCTGTCACGCTGACGCCACCAACGTCACCGGAGGAAGCTCAGACTGGTAAACGGCAATAATTTCTATGGAAAATACAGTTGGTAACTTATATTTTTAGGGTGTTGGGAGATATAGTATACGAGCAAGAAAATCACCAGGAAGTATGGCTTTAAAAGCGTTGCAGGAAATAAAATGCACAATTTATTAAATTGATAACAATAAGTTGATGCAAAAAATAATATATTTTACAAAATTAGTCAGTGGGGGCATAAATGTGTCTCTGATTTACTACTGTATCACATGCAGTTAAGTATTATCATTAAATCTTTGTCTTGCCTTGTTGAAGATTATCAGCCAGCCCAGAGGTGGCAAAAATTGTCCTCTGCATCCGACGGCTACAATTCCAACAATACTCTTCACGGGGGTAAAATACCAAGGAGGCTGGCCAGTCACATGGTGGAATCAGTTTGGCAGGAGTATAACATAAATCGCACAGGGAACAAGTACGTGGAATCCTATCACGTTTTCTATCCAAAACAGATGTGTCAGGAGTTTGTTTCAATGGTCTTTTTTTCTCTGCTAGGAGGAAGTTTACAAACTTGACCAATGGAGCCTGTGATGAGGAGATGGACAAATCTGGGCTTTGGGATTTCGTGGAGCCTGTTCACAGGCCACATTGCCAATGTTCAAGGTATTTTCAACAGCATGCTTTTCGGTGCCACGCAAGATCATGTTCAGATGCTGCAGGATTAACTACAAATATATAGTTCATTGGCATTTTTATACTGTTGCGTGTGGAACAATGATATGCTTTTTTTTAATTGCATGACGGAAAGTACAAAAGAACCTGTATATCCACCTGTTGCTGTTAATGTGAAACAAGCCATAACTTCCTGTTAATATATATCAGTTTTTACAATTCTTTCACAAGATTTCCATTTCTTTTTTTCTGGTATATTTTGTCGCATAATACTAACATTTTTGGGGGCTTATTTAGTCGGCTGCACGATACAGCACTGTATTTAATCACATTTTTTTAGTGGAAGTACAATGTTGGCAACAAGATTGACTTGGTGTAACTGGAAATTATTTGAATGCAACACAAACGTTTTCTTCTTTTTCCCTTTTTTTTTTAAATTCCTTTAAAAAATATTATTGTGTTTATTTTTTTCCTAGCTGTTACTTTTTTATTTTTGTTCTCTATTTACTTTTTTTTTCCTTTGTTTCTTTTTTTCTGGGGTTTTTCTGATTTTTTTTTTTTTTTCTCTTTTGTTTCTTTTTTTCTCGGCTTTTCACTACTTTTTCATTTTGGTATTTTTTTCTTTTTTGTTCTATTCCCCCCTTCCTTCAAGTCATTCTGTGCATAGTTTTACATAATATTTGGTTGTGTAGGGATTAAAGAAGCAAAAACAACCTGAAGAGACGTTTGGAACCTGAAAGAGCCGGCTCATTATAGTGAGCTGAGCTGAAGAAGCCGGTTCTCAAAAAACTTTACTGACTTCGTTCTACTTCGACATTAACTTCAGAATACTGCATTTAGAACACAAAGTCAGGGGAACCCAAGTATTTTTACCTTCATACACTGTAACTTTGACTTAATTCGCTTCTTAATTAGCAATTTCGAGCCCTGATTTTTGTGAGCTGGCTAGATTTTCTTGTGCGCGGAAAAGCTCTGGGTAGTGCCCAATTGCGCACACACGCAGCTTAGAGGGAACATTGCGCTGACTAGATTTTCTTGTGCGCTGAGAATGTGCGGGCAGTGCGCGATTGCGCACGCGCGCAGCTTAGAGGGAACATTGATTAGGACCCGGAGCCATTCCCATTAACTAAACTATATGATCCTTTTAAAAGTAATTTAGGAATATTTGATCATGTCTTTACACTCTAAATTTTAGAGACACTGACCATGTCAAGGATTTCTCATCCCAGTTATAAATCAAATTTCCTTGAAAATCTTTATTACCAGTTACCGGTGAGCTATTTTCAGAATTGATTCTGTACTGAGATGTTCTTTGGAGGGTATCTGTGTTGTTTCTAAAATGCCTGGATTGCACACTAGATATTAAGAGCACAAACAACTTGACAAATAAAAGTTGATTGAAAAGAGACAGATGGCATGGCAGCTGGCTGGCTAGCGCGCAACCCCACAGTGCAGAGGTTCAGGGTTCAAGTCCAGCTACAGCAGCCCCCCATGTGGAATATGCATGTTCTTCCTGTGCTTGCGTGGGTTTTCTCCGGGCACTCTGGTTTCTTCCCACATTCCAAAAACATGCATGTCAGGTTAACTGGCCGGACCAAATTGTCCCTAGGTGTGAATGAGCGAGTATATGGTTGTCTGTCTCTGTGTGCCCGGCGACTGGCTGGCAACCAGTTTAGGGTGTCCCCTGCTCACTGCCTGAAATAGCTGGCATGGGCTCCAGCACCCCCGCGACCCTGAGGATAAGCGGTACAGAAAATGAATGGATGGATGGATAAAAAGCAATATTTGTATAGGGGATAAAACTGCCTACTGTATGTATTTGTGTTGACGCGCATTTTTTTTTTAACCTAATAATAATTTAAAGTTTTGGTGCGCATTACACATACGGTTTTTAAGTAGCATATTGTGTAGTAGTGCAAGAATTAGTTTGTTGATAACTATTGCTGACCAAAAATGCAAAACATTGAATGCAACAGGAATTGAGAGCGCCATATCCTAACTACTAAATACCAGTGATATAGATGACATACGGCATTCGATTTGAACTCATTATCACACTATGGCGCACCGGGTTATTTAGCGCACTTTTAAATTTATGGCCAATTCAGGGTTTTTATGTGCGCTTTATATTCTGGAAAATACGATACCAAATTCTTTGATGTGCAGAAAATCGAAAGGAAATTAAATGCCAGAACATTTTCAAATCGTTTTATTTCTTCTTCACCTAGACATAAGAATCAGAAGCAGCGGCCAAGCACCACCTCAGGACACCCACCGTCATCGGGCCAACCCACCCCACCAGCCCTAAAACACAAGCTGGCTGAGAAGCTAGAGAAGAGCGAGAAGCAGCAGAAGAGGCCGCAGACTCCCTTTCACCACCGCAACTATGTGAGCGACGAGCAGCTGCTAGAACCTCAGACCCAGAGGCTTTGTCTGCGAGGGCAGGAAGAGGCTTCCTACCCCAGCTTGCACCACGTGGACTCCACGGCTCCACCCAAAGCACCCACCTTGCACACACACGGACCACCCGCCGACCTCGTCGGTTCCCCACCACCTCCGCCTCTCAGCCCACATCCCTGCGACCACGTGGAAGGCGACCTGACTCCGAGTGGCATGAAGAACTCTACGCCTATTCACCAACCCTTTTACCCGCCATCAGTGGAGCCTTGCCTGCAGCCTCAGAAGAACTCGTCAGAGGAGTCGCCTCCAGAAAACATACCCATGCCTTTACCCTTTCCTCCCCCCTTCAGCGAAACTCTGGAGCCCACCGTCTTTATCGGTTCCGCCGTCAATCCCAACGAAGAGCCCGGACACAATCCTTGGAAGTATTTCAACTTGCCGAGAAAGAAGGGAGCCGTTTTCCACACACCTCTGCTGCCTGTGGATAAAGTACGAGATGACCCTGGAGGTAGCCTGGCAGTGGAAAGTGTCGTGTCGGTTACAGAGTAAGTAATTTAACTGCAGAGCTGGCGGAATGTTCTGTACTTAAGTAGAATAAACCATTTAGAATAGGAGAAAATAGTATTGTCTTTATTGTCATTGATAACAACATAGTGAACATTGTTCACAATGAGATTAGACTTAGCACTCTCAGGCATAGGTGTAATAAAAAAACTTTATGGTTAAAAAAAAAGAGAAAGACATTAATATTGACAAGAGTGGTTGTAGACTGGCCAAAGTTTTAAGTGGACACCTGCCAAAAGCTGCCGCTTTACGCGTTAGACTACCGCTTTTTGCCCCTTAAAACATCTACTGCTGTTTAAAAAAAAATGTGACCGCTTTTTCTAAGTCAAACAACAAAAGTTTTGACCCAAGATGCTGCTTTATTTTGAAGCAAGAATGAGTCTTTGTCCGCGAATAAACCGCTCCAACGACTGCATTAGATTTCCATTGTGGTGAAAGTTTGCTACTTTCAGTTTTATACAAGCACATGTAGTTGTCTTATATTTGGAGACTGTTTCTCGTGTGTTAAAACAAAGAAGCAATAAAATCTACCGCTTTTTAATGACAAAAGGTTGGCATGTACGAAAGTGCATCAGAAACATCATGGATAATTGTGCAATGACATGTGGCAGCAACATTGTACAAAAATAAGAGTAAAAGAGTTGAAACATGAATATACATTTTTTTCTATACATAGCACACAAGACTGAGAAAATATCTCGTCTCTTTCGGCTTGATGATGGCGCTTAGGAAGAAACTTGGTTCTCATTCAAATTGGTAGTTAAGTAAAAGTAAAGTGCTAGCTCCTAAATATACTTTTATAATTGTTAAGTTTTTTTTCATCTCCTAATCATATTTTTTGATAAGTCACTTAACAAATGCTGAATCCTGCGAGTACACTTTAGTTATAATGTAAAAGAAACATGTAATCTACCCAACCCAATAGAGCAAGATGCTTTTCAAAAATCTTAACATACACCCGCAGGTTTAAAAACAATGGATTTTGATTATTTAAACTGAAGCAAGTGCGTTGATCTAAAGGCTTTATTGTGGATTATTAATGCTCGCTTCTCACGTACTCTACCCAAGTTCTGGTGTATTTAACAAATGCCTTATATATGCCTGGATCCATCTAACATTACCTTTTTTTGTTGGTTTTCATTCCCCATAAGATATTGGCATGAATTTGATATGTAGTACAAAAAAAGTATAGATTTGAAAGAAAAAGTAAGATAACTAATTTCTGAAGAACATCAACAAAATAACTACTCATACATTCTTCTAAGTATTTCCCAGTGCAAGTTCAGCTTTATTTAACCAGTGCTTTAAGTATGCCTGTATACTGCTACTATTAGCATATTTTTAAATTCCCCTTTATTATATACTGCCATGGATCTGAAATATAGTAAAAAAAAAAGTACAGCCTGGTAAGAAATTTAAGGTTAAAAAAAAAATTTAAAATCTGGGGGGGAAAAGTCAACAAAGAATTACTGAGGTATCTTACTTCTAATGTGTTTTCTAGCCATAAGTAATACACAAAAATAAAACCACATGTCCTCTCTTCAGGTTGATGGCAGGCTCCGTGCAGCTTCTCAAAGTGTCCGAGGACCTGGTGAAGACCTACACTCAGCGGAGAAACTCCTACCTATCTTGCACCACGACCGATGGCGAGCACAGCGACGAACCGGACCCTTACGCCTTTGACGACGTGGACGAAGAGTTCAGTTTAAAGGAAAAGAGGGACAAATCTGGATCTGAGAGGGATGGGAGTAAAAAACACAAGGTTGGTGTCATGGCACGTTTGCGTTTTATTGTTAAGATTAAATGATTGCCTTGATTGATTTGACTAATGACTACAAACTCTGATCCGTCCTTGTTAATATTAGCTGGATGATGGTTCAGCCGATGGTGAGTGTCTAGCAGTCGATTTTATATATCCAAAGTGAGCGCATTTTCACACCGTGCTTTTGTGTAAACGTGGCGCAGAAGGCCAAGGTCCATCGGGCAGTAAGCCAGCCCCCTCCACCAGCCTCATCCATGAGAACGACTTGGCCGTGTCTTTCAGCGACTTGGATAAAATCTTCAATTCAGATGAAGATGAGCTAACGGTTAGTGCGCAAATGAATATTCACTAAAATAATAAATTAGACCTTGTGGTAGGGGATTGCAAGCTGAAATTGTCAACTGCCAGGTGATGAAAAGCTATTGTAATTAGTTTTGTTCCAAACCCATGGTACTCTAAGTAAAAAATAAATAAAATTGTATATACATATGCAACATTAGTAACAAAACACGGTGAACCCTTGTTTATCACAAGGTTTGCGTTCGAATAAGAACCTGTGTTAGGCAAAATGCGTAAAGTAGAAACCTTTCATTATTTTGCAATTAAATACTAATTTACACATTCGAATAGATGAACAAACTTCTCTAACAGTACCAAGCATTCATTTATCAAAAAAGTACTGTACATGTAAACATGATTTATTTTTACCAATATCTACACTTTTACAGACCATTTAGCCAATCAGAATGCAGAATGCAATGTATGATGAAAATCAATGAGACCGTGAAAGGTGAACTGCATTATAGCGAGGGATTTCTGTAACATCAAGTCAGTACCTCTTGTATTTAATATATGTGTATATGATTAAATTTCCTTGTCAATAAACATACATGTAAAGGTCAAATTACATCTTATTTACCCTCAGTGTGGACTGACTGCAGCTGGTACAGTGGAGTTAGAGGGTGGATGCAAAGGAGGAGAGGAGACAGTGGATTCAAAATTGAAACTTTTTATAGGTCCTTTTTAGAATTTTTCAGAACTTTTTAGAATTGTCATGACTTATGGTTTAACCGCCACCATATTCATAGCCATTGTCCCAATCGTTGATTGGATACAGTTAGTTCTTAACATGGGCAAATCTGCGCGTCCCGTCTTCGTATTTTTCTCAAATTTGGTTTCCATTGATACTATCTTTTTGCTTATCTCTTTACCGCCATTGCAAGTCTGGGAACCTTTAGTCAAGTTAACTCGCATTTATTTATATAGCCCTTAATCACAATGTCTAAAAGGCCTGTACAGCCATCAGTGGACCTTCAATGAAACAAGCTCATTTTAGGTTGATTTCATTGAGGAAAGGGCAATATGGCTGGGGGAGCATGGTTCATTGTATTTTGTTTATTTAGGGAAATAGTTGTAGAAAGCACAAGTGGTACACTTTGAAGTTGGAACAAGTAGTAGCTCAGGAGGTAGAGCATTTTGCCAATTGACCAACTATGCATATACACACATTTGTGCTCTGGCAGTAGCTCAGGAGGTAGAGCGATCGTTTTAGGATTAAGGGATCCCAGTTCGAATCCCGGCTTGTCCGTGTTACATGTCGAAGTGTCCTTGGGTAAGACATTGAAACCCCAATTACCCCCAATAAGCAGGTTAGCGCCTTACATGGCTGCACAGATCACAGCCGCTATTGGGAAATGTGAAGCACAATGTAAAGCGCTTTGGGAAGTCATTGACTTGAAAAGCGCTATATAAATGCAGATCATTTCATATAAAAAATAGAAATATTACAGAAACTTGACTGGATTCACTTTCATTCTTGACCTTATGTTTTTAATAAAAATGACAGAGTTGGTGAATACAACCGGAATGTTTGATGTTTGATCTTACATTACACATAGTCCAGTGTTTTTCCCGAATTGCTCAGTCCACATATTGAATGGATTTGGGAGTACAGTCCATAAACATGCCCGATTAAAGTCGCTGTCGACGATAAAGCTCCGTTGGGGTGTGCAAGCTGCTGTTTATTAATAGTAGCGGGCAGGAGATATAGCGCTATGCTAACGTTAGCATCCGGTGAACCGATTAGCAGTGGAAAGTAAACAGCAAACACAAAGACCACAGTTAACTCTCCCGGTACATAGAAGTGTCTGCACGATACTGCTAGAAACTCCATATCGAGTGAGCAGTGTGTGTCAACGGTTCGGCTGTTATTGTAGCGCGTAGTCTCCAATCCCTGTTTTTACCGGAGTCTTCGTCTCGTTCGAGCCGGTGATGTAATGCGGCGTCGGGCAAGCCAAGACTCCGTGATGACAAAAATACTCCAATTCCGGACGTTGTTGGAACACAGTGAAATAGTGTTGTGAGTAAAGCAAAGATACAAGTTCAAACAATTACTGCTCAGTCTGTTTTTAAATTTTTTTAAATTTTTATTATTATTATTATTTTTTTAGAAAGAAAAACTTTGAAGTCCTTCCCTTTTATACCTAAGGAGGCACGGTACAAGCACAGTCATACGCGCAAATACAGCAAAGTTTAATTCGTACGGTTTTGGATGCACGGAATTATTTCTTGTTAATGCTGTATAGGGGGGAAATTGCCGTAACAAGGGACTTAAAAAAAAAACTGTAGTCCGCGTCAAAATATCGTAAGCTAGGATGCTGAAACTGAGGGTCAACTGTTTTTGTTCATTGATTCATAATAGTAAATGTAACTATTCACCCTAAAGCCTGGAGTCAAACGAGCAGGCGCCGGTGTCGACGACAAGTTTGTCTCAAAAGAAGCAAAGCCCACCTCTTTGGACCCTCTGTCTTGTTTAAGTAAGTTTATTATTATCAGATCTGAGGGAGGTGTGAATGTTTTCAAAAGGGAAGTAACACCCTCTCCTTCAACAGGCACTGCAGATCTGCACAAGATGTTTCCCACCCCGCCCTCTCTCGAACAGCAGGGTTACTCCCCCATGAACTCCGGCAGCAAGGATAGCCTGGAAGCGGGGGCGGGCCTCACCCTGTTGGACGGCAGCCAGCTCAACAACCATTTCAAGATGGAGGTGGAGGAGGGTTTTTGCAGCCCCAAGCCTTCTGAAGTCAAGGTACGTGACTCTCCCCACCTTCAGATGGAAGACATACACCATATTGCTTTAGATATTCCGGTCTGACAATCTGCAACCTCTTGTGCTAGGCTGGGGGTTATCCAGGTTAAAGTGCTGCACAGAGTTCATTATTCCAAATCCAAGCATTTGGGGAAGCAAGTACTGTATTCTGTGCACAAAGGCGCACCGGATTATAAAGTGCACCCCCAAAAGAATAGTCTTGTTGTATATTTTCCATTTATGACGTGAACCAGAGTATAAGGGGCTACAGTAGGAACGTCAATAGATCAATGTTGAGAAGCAAATTTGTGTCTCGGACACCAATAGACACGGTGTTTTTGTGTTTATTTGTTCACCTAGCTATACTATGCTGTCATCTTACAATCAATCCTCCACCCTGCACTTTTGTAAGGTCCATTTTTTTTGCATATGAATTTGTTGGGGAAAAAAAAGTACAAAGAATTTTTAATTGTAATTTTATATCCTGTTGTGATTAAATTAAATGAAAAGAATTGTGCTCTGTTTTTTTTTTTCTTGCAGGATTTTTCTTTCGTGTACGAGCCAGAGACGAGTCAGCCGTTTATCGGCTGCTCGATGTACGCCCCCCTTAAGATGTTGCCTAGTCAGTGTCTGTTGCCGATCAAGCTGCCAGAGCACAAATGTGTGTATATGCGTAGTTGGTCAATTGGCAAAATGGAGCTGATGCCACCAGTAGTGACCAAAGACGGGTAAGAAATGGAGAGTGTTAATCTCATTGTCTGTTGTTTATTTAATGCAGCAAAGTTGAAATTTAAAGAAAACAGAAGACTGGTGTTGGTATGTTTGTAAAACCCAGTACACATCTTTTGGCTCCAGGATTTAACAATAATTCAATTATAAAAATGTGGTCATGTACTTTTTTAGCCCCAAAATTGGGAAAGGAGGTTTTGGGTTCGGCAACAATCCTGGAGAGCGTGTAGAGAGGTAGATGTTGACCACATACATATAGTTAGGCTTAGTCAAAGGCAACAAGACTACTGGGAAAAAAATATAGTATACTTTTAAGACAATTGTGGTATATAAAATACACCAAAAATTCAAGGTGCTCTATTATATTATATTATTATATCTATATAATCTAACAGGAGAGGTTCTGCATGAAAAGGACAGAAAGCAAAAGTAAATAACAAGGCTATGGTACAAATAAGGGCACCCCACTGTGGAGAAGTGTTTGTGCACTTGTGAATTATTTGCAATGGAGAGGATTACATTTCTAATAAGAATACAGTAAACCCAATTCATGGACAATGGGGGGAAATGGATGGATTATAGGAATACTTAGGACGCCACTTATGAACAGCTAAGACAGGACTTTGAAAATAGACTAGGTAATGTTTAATATTCCCCAACAATGCAATGTTTTGTTTGTTGAGTGCTCAAAACGGAAAGAAAGGCAAGTTAAAAAAAACAAAGTCAAACCCAAAAGGTGTTCGGCAAAAACAAAAATCTGGCTGATCTCAACCGGCGAAAGGAACCACAAAATTAATTCCTGTGTTTCATAGGAAGTAATTTCTCAGGACGGAATGTGCTCACCATGTCTCTTTTCAGTGTCTGTACCAAATTCTAAGCTCTTAAATCATCTAACCTCGTGATTATTTGGCCCTTCTTTCCTGAAAGTAACATCCCAAGCGTGGAGCCCGATGACATCCAGAGCCACACCCCTCAGACTCACACGCCCCTCATGTCGAGCAGCGCTCCTCCCAGTAACAGCGGAGCTGGTATCCTACCCTCCCCGGCAACACCCCGATTCTCTGTGCCTACCCCTCGTACCCCACGCACCCCAAGAACACCCCGCGGACCCTCCAGCGTCCAGGGATCACTTAAATACGACAATTCTGACCTCTACTCGCCCGCTTCCACATCCTCTACCTGCAGGCCGCTCAGTTCGGTTGAGCCGGCAACCGTCCCCTCCATACCGGAAGCCCACAGCCTCTACGTCACGCTCATCCTCTCTGAATCGGTCATGAACCTCTTTAAAGATTGCAACTTTGACAGTTGCTGCGTGTGCGTCTGCAACATGAACATCCGAGGAGCCGATGTGGGGGTCTACCTGAAGGACAATGGTGAAGCCCAGTACCCGTGCACGTGCGGGTTTAGCGCCGTGGCAAATCGCCGCTACGGCCAGTCGTCCGGGCTTTTCCTGGAGGACGAGCTGGATGTGGTAGGCCGGGGCTCGGATTCCGGGCGTGATACGGAACGCTACTTCGAAGAGCTGCGGGCGCCGTCCAAACACAAGTCTTGCGGACTCAAGGAGAAACCTCCAGATGAACTCATCCTCTTGCTCCAGGATCAATGCACCAATCCATTTGCGCCGATGGCCGGCGTGGAGTATCCCAAACCAAGCGCCACCCCAAGCTCTTTTGTGAGGGTGGAGGAGAGAGACTGTTATAATGACTGCTATATGGCGCTGGAGCACGGCAGGCAGTTCATGGATAACATGTCCGGGGGTAAAGTGGATGAAACGCTAGTTAAAAGCACTTGTCTTCATCAGTGGCCAAAATGCAAAGGTGAGACCTAACTTTTTTCCCTCATATCTTTCCTACTCTGCAAAAAAAGAAAAAAAAATGTTATCACATTGACGGAATATTTTTTTTGATTTTACATGTTATTTCTTAGTCTTGGCCATTTTGACTTGTTTTGCTAAAAATAAAAAGAATACCGTATTTTCCAGACTATAAGTCGCACCATAGTATGTTTCCCCTGGCAAAAAAATGCGACTGTATATAGTAATCCTTTGATAGATAGCTGTTTACTTCTCAAGGTTTATCAACTACTCAACAGATTTCCATTGTGGATTGTGTTCAGAATTCTATTTGGCCAAACAGTGTTGCTGCTTATTATTATTTGATAGTACAGTCGTTATTAGTAAAAAAAAAAAAAAAAAAGAAAGAAAATAATTCAAACAATTATACTGTACTTTAATTTGTTAAACAAATGATCGAGCCTTTGGGTTTCAGTGTATAACAAAGTATTAAATGTACAGCTTGTTTGATTAAACAAAATTACATTAGAATAAGTAATATCATTTACCATGAGCTAAATTTAAAAAAATGCTATTTTTAAGAATTCTTATTGTTGCTGTCATGTCGAAAATCCTTATTTACAGATAACTTTTTTTTCATTTAATGAAAATCACTGTTCTTCCCCTCCAAAATGAATTTTGGAGAAGTTTTATTTATTCATTTTTATATATAAGAGCACTGATACATTTAATATTGACATGTACTCACTATATCTCGCTCTTTAATAAACCATGGGACAACTTCAATATAGTTTATTTGTATGAAATATATATAACGTGGTTCACATATCCTTTAACCGCATAGGTCATAGGGGCACCAATTAGGATGCAACACTGGACAGCCTTCTCCACTTTTGACGGTCCTTGGCCTGTTCTTGGGTCGTGGCGAAATTGGCACCAGTCCATTCCTTTTTGTTTTCGGCCCAGTTCTTTTTCTGTCTTCCTCTTATTTTCGTGGTTGGTCCTGATGATCTAGTGACGCGACCATACCAGTGAAGTCTCCGTCTGTGCAGAGTTGATAACAGTTCTTCGTTTTTAGAGGATAATCACCAAAAAGAAGAAAAAATGTATATAATCCAAAATTGTCATGATGGACTAAAATAGTGCTTTGAGACTGGCCCATGTTCTGGTGTGCAACTTCTTCCGAAATAATAGTGAAATGAAAGAGCATCCTATCAGTAGTGCAATGAAAAGTAGTGGAATAACATTTAACAGCAAACTAATTGTTCTATCTAACTGTTAGGGGGGATATTTTCCTTAGCGTTGTGCATTTCTTGAGGTTGGTGATTGCCCTATTTGAGAAATCTATTAAAATATCTTCAAATGAGGAATATTTTCTTTTGTGGTAAAATATCTTCAGTGGAGTAAATTTCTTTTTTGCTCTACCGTCTTATTTTATTTTCAGATTATTTTGTTTTTTTTTTTCTTTTTTTAAGATTTGTGAAGTTAAGATTTTTTTGGGTGCTCTTCCCTTGTAGCAGCGGACATGAACAAACTATTCTCTCAGGACGTCCTGCGGGTACTGTTGTCCCTACAACCTGTTCTGCAGGACGCCATTCAAAAGAAGAGAAGCGTTCGCTCGTGGGGCGTTCAAGGACCTCTCACCTGGCAGCAGTTCCACAAAATGGCTGGCAGGGGGTCTTACGGTATGTCCTTGGAGGACACGCTTCAAAGTTTCACTGTTTTTGTTTCTGGAAATTAAGCTTCTTGTGCACAGGTACGGATGAGTCTCCCGAACCGCTGCCCATCCCAACGTTTCTGGTCGGCTATGAGTACGATTTTGTGGTACTGTCGCCCTTCGGCCTGCCCTACTGGGAAAAGCTGCTCCTGGATCCCTTCGGTTCTCAAAGAGATGTCGGATTTGTCGTCGTCTGTCCGGAAAGCGAAGCGCTGCTCGGCCGGGCCAAGACCTTTTTCAGAGACTTAAGCGCCATGTATGAGGTAATATCCCCGTTCCTTTCTTTTTGCGCGCTGTCGTTTCCACAATCGATTCATCATCTAAAGATGCAATTGGATTTCCTGCCGACAGGCTTGCCAGCTCGGCCAGCACAGGCCCATCTGCAAAAGTCATCCCGAGGGCATCCTGAAAGTTGGCAGCACAGAAGGAAGAAGCATGGCCGAGCAGCCCCTAAGCGACTGGTTTCTCAAGATTGCCGCCAGAGACGGCAACAGCGAGGCTTTCAATAAACTTAAAGTCTTTGCTCAAGTGTGCCGCTACGATCTAGGTACTTGAGCCCTATTTAATAGCCGGGGTGCAGGGAGGTCTACTTATATGGCTGAGTTTGACTCAAATTGAGTGTATATAATGTGATAAATTTAACAAAGTAGCATTTATGGTTTGCCTGTTTAGAGAAATCAGTATTTCGAATTATTAATTAATATATTGGAATTCAAAGCCCTTTTACACTTAACCATGATAGGCGAAATCCATGATGTGGAAACCTTTTTTTATTTACTATAATTATACAATTAATCTATAATAGATTGAAACCAAAGAATAACCAATTTCTACAGTCCTTAGCATTTGTAAATGCCCATATATCAGAAACTACTTGAGAGATTTTACTGAAACTAAATACACTATTTGTTGAAGGTCAAAAGTTTTATTGGTAAAATTTACTAAGAAAGTCTAAATATTTGTTTGTTCTCTGTCAGATTTTGATACATGTTCAATTTGAGTGCCTGTGTCTCTGCACACATTGTCTCTGTATTTGAACTTGTGCCAAACTAACATAAGCATCCCTTGAAATTTTTTATGCTAAGTCCCAATTTGTTTTGTCATTTGAGCCTTCTTTGCAAAGATTTTTGAAGGCACCCTGCACTTTTGTGACTTACTCCTTATATGCTTTGAAGTGAAAATGCATTTATTAGCCTGAATAGATATAAATGTGAAAGGTCAAACTCAAAAACTTTCCAATAACGATAATTGTCTTACTAAATGGGTCAAACTTTGCGGAACATTTATTTATTACCATCACCTACTCTCTTTGTGACTGTTTAGCCAATCGGAATGCAGAAATATGAAAATCTGTAAAGCAGCAAGAGACATTGAGAGGTGAAACGCGTTATATTGAGGGACTACTGTAAATACAAATACATCTTTAAAAGCAGTGGCAAAGACTTTTTCAATAAAATGTAAATTATTATGGTGGGGATTAAATGTTATAATCTGCTACCTTGAGAAATGTTTTCTTAGTGCATCGAAGCAATCTTTAAAAACTACAAAGAGAAACTGAAGCAAACTCCCCAAACTTGTCTAGTTTGGGTTTCTCGTCCTTTGTGAATCATACCTGTTGTAATGGTGGTCTGTGCAGCATTCCAAGACTTTTTGCGATTGAGGCCTATACAAATGCAGTTGACTATTCTCACCTGGAAGTAAGATATTTGTTTATAAAAAGCACACCTTTATCAGGACTCTTGGTGCATTCAAAGATCAGACATTGTCAAGTCATTTTGTGTTTGTATAGCCCAAGGTGTCTCAAAGGGCTACACAGACCACAGATTATTGCAAACTACAGACTATTAATATGCCATCCCTTGATCTAAAACCTACATGAGGGCAAGGAAAAACTCAAAAACCTCAACATGAGGAAAATGAAGAAACCGCACATGAGGTAATCCCGGTTACAATGAATGTTGCAATAACAAACAGTACTAAGGATATTGTCAACAGGACATATACAGGGATCAGAATGGAGATTTTCATTTTCAGCTGAAATAGCCAGCGTCCAGGAATAAACCAGGGCGGAATGCCTGAGATGGCTTGAATTTAACAAAGCAGTAGTAGATTTGTTTTTGAAAAGTGGTAGGGGTTTTCAAGGGGGAGTCAAGTGGTATTCTTTACTCGTGAAGTGATAGGTAGTGTTGGCAGGTATAATGATTGGAGCAAAACTCCACTTTGACTGTTTTGAGTGAAGAGCAGACTTCAAAATTATGCAGTGTCATTTACTATACAAACAAAGCTCGACGAAAATCTATTCAAATTTGAATTTCAAAGTAGTTAAAGACTGTCTTAGACCACAGACTCAGTTTAGAGGTTAGATCCGGCCTAAGAAATCTAGCCCGACCTGACCCAGAACTGCAGGTTTTGATGTCCGACCCAGCCCGAACCTGACCAATTAACTTGATTCACAGGACATTTTGACAAATTGAAAATTGGGCCGTAAACCACAGCAGGGGTATGTTACCAAGGAGCTAGTGTGACACTTGGAGCGTGAGAGAGACAAATGTGGCTAGTGGATATTTTTTTCTAAAAAGTCAGCAAGAGGGAAGCCCGGCCGGACCCAAACGTAATGATTTCTATTTTAAGTTTAACCCGAGCTGAAATTCGGGTTGGTCTCGGGCTTAAGATCTTACCTTTTTAATCCAGCTATTATTTATGACTTATTATGAACCATATTCTCCTTCCACAGCACCATACCTATCTGAGCAGTCTCTTGACAGCTCGCTCCTCTCCCAGCGAAACCCGGCCGCCTCTCCTTCTCCGAACTCTACCTCTTCCAGCGGCGCCATTGGAACGGTGCAGATGAACAATGCCCCTCCACCAACTTCTTCCACTTCCCAGCCCATAAGCGGCTTGTCCTCGTCCAAGCCGGGAGCTTACACCCAGTTTGGAGCTGGCGGTTTGCAGGGTAGCGTGTCTCAAAATGGGCCCCAGTCCAACCCACAGGGCCCGGGCGCGGAAAATGGTACCACTAGTCAAAGCACGAGCGAGGCACCAGAGAGGTGAGTCGCACCTTGGAATACGTGTTTTGTTTTTGTGGTGTTTTGACCCGTCTTCCCTTTTTAAAAAACACATTACCTCATTCACTCAATATTTAAAGGTGTTAAACACGTTCAATGCCAGACTTTTCTCTCAAATGGGATATTTTTATTGCCATTTTGACTCAATTTTGAAGGCCTACACAGGTTTTAGCTTTGTAGCTGTATAAGACACACCAAAAGAAAGCTTGAACCCTCATCTTTCATCAGAAAAAAAGCAAGTATGCTTCAGACAAAGGTTACACAAAGGGTTCCTAAAGGTCTTTGAAATCCTTGAAATGGCTTGCATTTTTATGTTGTGGATTCAAGGATTGAAATGGGCTTGAATTTTGGGGATGTGCTTTTAAAAGCTTGAAATTGCTGCCATTTTTCTCAGCAAGTCTGCTTAAAAATGATGCCCAATGTTCTTTGTTGGCTTCACTTTGCAATTGCATTCCATTTTTATTTTAGTTTTTTTTTTCTTTTTGCTTGCTATATTTTCCTCCCTTTTCTCTTTTAATCCTTTTGTTTCCTTTTTTTTTCTATTCGACATCTGTTCCAACATTTTTCCAAAGGGTTACTGGGTTACTCTATGTTCAGTTGTTCAGTTGTCAGTTTTAACTCCAGATTTTTGTTTTATTGCATCCCTAATGGAGATCAACTGATATATGGGTTTTTTAGGGCTGATGCTGATTATTAGTTTTAAGAGGAGGCCAATCACTTATTTTTGGAGCTGATACTCATTTTCTGTAAGAGCTTAGAAATTGGCTCAATATTTTTTTTAAAATACATAAACAAACAACATTTGTGATAAATTCAAGTAAAACTTAAATAACCTTTTTAAAACATTTTACAGTAAATACATTTGATTTTCAATACAACTAACATGACTATTCCTTCACTTAAACCAAAAGCTAACTGTGCAGGAAATAAAATCACGCTTAGCAGCAACTCTTATAAAGATGCATAAAAACATAAATAGCTCCCTGATTTTTTTTTTTACAATTAATGCATAAAAATGTCAGTACAACCAATATGACTTAAATTAACTTGCAATGGAAATGTTAATGGAGCTTGCAAATTGAAAAGTGTGGGCAATCCTTTTTAGGAACCAGATTGACAAACTAATTTTATGGTAACAGCTTGGCCTTCCACTTTAGCATGCTTTTTGTGCTCACTCTCAATCACAAACACACATGCTTAATTGACAAACTAATTTTATGATAAGAGCTAAAATATAAGTCTCCACCTGAACGTGCTTCCCTTAAACAACTTAACGACACTTTTTACGCTATCACTTAATCACACGCACGTCTTTCTACAACAGCCCGGAATAACAGACTTCAATCTTTATCAATATTATCAGCGTCTTTATTCAGGTCTGGAGTTTTTGAAATCAGGAAACCTTTTGCCTCTCTGGCTCTGCCTCTGGTCGCTTATCCAATCAGAAGGCATGGGTTGGTAGCGAGGAGGAAGAGTAGGAGCCAGGTAGAGAGAGAGGCTCTGCTGCATCGGAGCCTGAATAATTGACCTGTCAAATAAATAGAAATGCAGTTACCGATATCCATCAAATTCCCAAATATCAGTGGCGAGAATAGGCCCGCCCGATAATCTGTCAATCTTTAACCCATAATATTGATTGCTGACATTGTTTTCTTCCCTACAGCACAATGGACAGAGACAAAGTAGGAAAGCCAACGGATGGAGAATCCCACGCCATCTCTTACCCGCCGGCCATTGTGGTTTACATCGTGGACCCTTTCAGTTACACTGATGCAGACCGCGAGGTCTACTCCAGCGCTTACACGCTCGGCCTCCTTCGCTGCTACATGGAAATGCTGCAATTTCTACCCGCTCGCATCCGAAACGCAGTCTCTGTGCAGGTACGTGAGGCGTTCAGGCCCTAAGGGAGACGGGAAGAAGGGAGGGACTCATTAGCGGCGTAGTTGAAGTGCAAAGTGATAGACTGCTTGACACAAAGTTGCGTCAACGTGTCAAAGAAGATTAGCGCTAATGGCACTGATGTCGCTGTAATAGAACAAGCTTTAGTTCCAAGTGGAACTTGATGATTAATAGAAGTAATGCAACAGCAAATAGAACTTTAAAGTAAGGCAGTGGTCGGGAACCTTTTTGACCAAAAGAGCTATAATAGCAAAGTTTTTATTTATTTTGTTTATTTTTAAAGAGCCACACTATATATTTTATGTCAAAATTCAACAAATAGGCCAAACCCACTCTCCAGACAAAATAATTTTTAGTGCATTTTATTTCACTCTGTCGGATGATTAGATAAAATTTACGAAATAATAATGGTGGCAGAGTCTGTGTTTCATATCAACAAATATACCACTTTAAACTTATCTTCCTCCTGCAGTTATTTAAGATCATTTAGGCTTATTTTGACCCGTAAATTATCGTTTCAAAATAAGGTGCCAGCAGTAAAGTTCTTCTTTTGCAAAAACTCAAAAAAACTGCAAACAAAATGTATTTCCCTTTAGCACAGTGGGCACGTGTGTGGGAGAGGGGGGCACATCATGTGTGCAGGGATCTGCTAACCCAATCGAAATACTCCTTGTGCTTTGGCTGGTGATTTAGAGTGCTTAAAATATGTTCTGTGGGTTTTCATCACAAAGTGTTTCAACAATAAACAGATCGTTTAATGAGCTTCCATATAGAGGATTCCTTAGCGGCGTACAGCCAAAACGGGGTCTGTTGGTGTTGCACCTTGATTGTAAACTGGAGTGAAGAGTGTGCCCTGTATGTACTGGACCAAGACAGTTTTGAATTGGTTTTGAATTTCATTGGATGTGGTCTTGAAAAGTCTTAACAGGTTTGAACGGAAAAATCCTGGAGGAACCCTGACTTCCTTTTCTGCTTGGATTTCCTCTAGATGGTTCCGTGCCAGTATCTCTTGCAGCCTGTGCACAGCGGGGAGCGTCACCTGTACGGGCAACATCTCAAGTCGCTCGCCTTCTCCGTCTTCACGCAGTGCCGGCGGCCTCTGCCCAACTCCACCAACTTCAAGGCTCTGACCGGCTTCGGTCCCGGCCTCGCTATTGACATGGCGCTCAAAAACCCGGAGGTGGGTCATCAAAGCCAGACTAATTCTGATTGACTAGATAAAATTGTTTTATTTGCTTTTATAGAATGTCACATACTCCTTACAGGGATGCATTATAATTGTCTTTACCTACCGGTAACAAATAAATACCTGCTGAAAAAGACTGAAAAATTATAACTTTTTACATTTAAAGGATCTAGAGTAGTTTTATCTCCATTCACCGTGTATATTTCACCCAACTCCTAATGTATATTTCAAGGATTTGCAATCCGAAGAGAAAAAAAATGATCTTGTTTTGAACCATGGATGGATGCACAATGGATGGTGCTGCAATAGACGCTGTATCAGAAATTACGTTTTTATGGGTCATGATGGACAATAAATAAAGCTGGAAAACACATCAGACACATGTAAGCTAAAGTATCTACAAGCATTTCAATAATTAATAAAGCCAAATTCATTTTAAACTATAATGCATTGTATTTATTATATTGTTCTCTAGTTCTGCCATACTTAACATATTGTGCAGAAGTCTGGGGCAATAATTACAAAAGTTCACTACAGCCCCTTTTTATCCTCCAAAAACGTGCAATTAGAACCATACACAGGGTAGCATACCGAGATCATACTAATATTTTATTCCTGCAGTCCAAATTATTAAAATTAGATGATTAAGTAACATTTTTCACTGCACAACTGCTATTTAAGGTCAACAAAAACATAGTGCTAGAAAACATCCATAAATTATTCATTCGGAAAGAAGGAAATTATAACTTAAGGGTCTGTAGTGAGAACAACCAGGAAAAGTATGTGTGTGTCTGTGTGTGGAGTCAAGCTCTGGACGAGATGAAACAATGTCCAACTATTCACTTTTTTAAATTTAAATACAAAAAAACATTCCTGGCGGAATACAGAGATGAAGAAAATCGGGTATGAGTGATACGTGAGATCGGTAATAGTGTGTCTAGAACTATGATTAATTTTGTTATTGTTGCTGTTGTTATATTATAACTGTTATTATTAATATTATTACAATTGTTGTTATATAATTGGTGTGTTTAATAGGGAAGATGATGGGGTAGGGAATATAAGCATTTGCTTCTGACTACCCCTTTTCGAACATATTATGTAATATTATTTTGTTGTTCAGTTATTGTTTTTTTTCTGTTTTTATTTTAATGTTAGTTTTCATTCATTCATTCGCCGTGTCGGTTTACTTCATAAAATAGTGCTAGATGAAGTTCTGCATAAGGATATTTTCTTTGTTAAGGGTTCATGTCGCTGCACACTGTTGTTTTGAACGACCTCAACAGGGATCTTGTTTGTTTTTTTTTATTTTGTTTTTTTTGGAGGTACTGAAACACTGTTGTGGGCTCTCATGTTGATAAGTTTTCCTTGCGCCTTAAATATGAAAAAATATCACAAAAGACTATCTTCCGCCTTATAATCCAAAGCACAGTATAGTGCGGGAAATACGGTACTTTTTGTGTCTTGAACAACTCAAATGTTTTTTTTTTCTGTCTTTGCAGAGGCCCGAGTGTTTGCGCCTGTACACCCCGCCTTTCATTCTGGCGCCAGTAAAAGATAAGCAGACGGAGCTGGGCGAAACGTTCGGGGAGGCAGCGCAGAAGTACAACATCCTGTTTGTGGGTTACTGCCTATCTCACGACCAACGCTGGTTACTGGCCTCCTGCACCGACCAGCACGGCGAGCTGCTGGAGAGCTGCATTATCAGCATCGATGTGCCCAACAGGTCAGGCTGGCGAGGTTTGCACGTACAGTGCCGTGAAAAAAAATTGCTCCCCTTCCTGATTTCTGTTTTTTTTTTGTGTGTATTTATCACCCACAAAGGTTTCAGATCATCAAAGCAATTTTAACATCATCCTTAAAAACCGTTTTGTGTCGCAGGGCTCGCAGGAAAATGGGCTCGGCCCGGCGGCTAGGCTTGCAGAAGCTCTGGGATTGGTGCGTGGGCCTGGTGCAGGTGACGTCGCTGCCCTGGAGGGTGGTGATTGGTCGCTTGGGGAGGATGGGACACGGAGAACTCCGAGGTAATGGCAGTCACTTGATATCAAGTTGAAATGTGAAGAGGAGTCTCAATTTAAGAGGTCCGACAAGCAGTAACTTTATTATTAGCAAAGATGCAGTATTTTTTCTTGTTAATGATTGAAAAGTTCAGGATAACTTTGTGTAAAATTTAAAAACTGATAAAAACCCACATTCTTCAGAAACAAAAATAATTTTTACCCTCTGCCTTAGGGTTTTGTGATCTTCTCCAGTTTGACATTTTATTTTAAGTTTTATCCTAATATAGAGTATGCAGTTATAAAAGGATTATCAGTGTTGGCCTGCAGAAGCAGGATCATAGCAGTTATCGGTGTCTGTAGGACAAAACGGTTATCTAGCATCCAGATTAAAAACTGCTGCTGTCATGCACAAAACAAACTGTGGAACGTATAATCAAACATCTCCTGAAAGCAATACAGTAATTTTGCATACAGTGGTACCTCTTGATACTCTCATGATTAAAATTAAAAAGATCACAGAGGGGCAAATAAATATTTAGTCAACGACTAATTGTGCAAGTTCTACCACTTGAAAATATTCTAGAGGCCTGTATTTTTTTAAAGATTTTATCTGCAAATCATGGTGGGAAATTAATTAATGTCATTACTTAATGTAGAGTAGCAATTGGCAATGATGGAGGCAAACATTTTCTGTAACTCTTCACAAGCTTTTTAAATGCTGTTGCTTGTATTTTGGCCCATACATCCATGCAGATCTTCTCTATAAAAGTGTTTTGGGGTTGTCTTGGGCAAAATGGACTTTCAACTCCCACCACAAATTTTCTGTGGATTGAGATCTGGAGACTGGCTAGGCCACTCCAGAATCTTGGAATGCTTCTTACTGAGCAGCTGGCTGCGTGATTGGATCATTGTCATGCGGAACGACCCAGCCACGTCTTATTTTCATTGCCGTTGCTGATGAAATGAGATTTTCACTGAAAATCTCTCCGTATATGGCTCCATTCACTTTTTCTTTTGTACAAATCAATCGTCCTGGTCCCTTTGCCAAAAACCAGCCCCAAAGCATGTTTCCACTGCTATGCTTCACAGTGGATTACGTTTACCCATGTTGACTGTTACAGTCCTTTCTTTTAAGTAAGAGAACTTGCACAATTGGTGTTGGACTCAATACTTATTTGCCCCACTGTATATTGACAAAATAAATGCGGGTTTATTATGAGCACTTATTATGGAGAAAGTTGCCGGAATGAAGGTGCGCGTGGTGTGGAAAAACAGGCGAGGGGTTGTTGTATGGATTGATTGAGATCGCAAACCTGTCAACTTATTCCTTTCACCGTATGTTATACTTATTTTTGATCATTTCAAATTGTATACAGCGTAAAACAATTTTTATACAGGAGAGAATACTGATTTCGTCTTCCCCATTTTGGCTCTTATCCAGAATGTCTCAGTTGCTGTTAGCAGACGTCATTGTAGATTACTAATATTGTAGCGGTATTCTTCATAGTCTGTCTTGCTATGAGTAAAGAGGTGACGCGATGTGTTTGTAAGGTCTATTATTCCTTAATAAAGGGAATTGCTATCATGAATACAGGTAGCAATTGGCTGAGGTTGAGAGTTATGAGATCGAGAGACTGTTGACAATACATAAGCACTTACTGCACACTTAAAATAAACAATAGTGTAATTCTGGTAGAGCTGGAACCGAAGAGGTCGAAGTTTTGATTCCTGGCTCCTCTGAGTTAAATATCAAAGTATGTTTGGGCAAGACACTAAATCCTTACTGCCCTGAATAAGCAGGTAGGCGCCTTGCATGGCTGACTCCGCTATCGGTGTGTGGGTAAAGTGGGAAGTGCATTGTTAAGCACTTTGGAGGTCCTCTGTGACCGGTTAAAGCACTATATAAATGCAGTCTATTTACCATATTATATTTTTCAATAATACAAGTTAATGAGACTCTGGCGGGACCAATTAAACCCTGGCGGCCTGCCAGTATCTTCCTTCGTATGGGAAGCACTGCTGTCGAACATGTGCCTGAGTCAATGTGCTTGCTAAGTATGATCAGTATGAGATTTCAAAATTCTAACGAAGGATGCAGCCAATGTTTTTCTTTTTTTCTTCTTTTTTTTTTTTTTTTTTATAATTATCAACCGGCAATGCACTGAGATCACAAAGTACAGTGTGTTGTAGTGATTGTTTACAGTATTTCACTGACAAGCACGTAACGTTTTCTGGCCTGCACTGTGTTCCAGATTGGAGTATTCTGCTGAGTAGAAGGAACCTCCAGTCCCTCAGCAAGCGCCTGAAGGAGACCTGCCGGATGTGTGGCATCTCTGCTGCTGACACGCCCAGCATCCTCAGCGCCTGCCTGGTGGCTATGGAGCCACAAGGTTCTTTTGTGGTCATGCCAGGTAAACCACAACCACCATCAGGCCTTCCAGTTCAGAGTTTAGAATTATAATTGTCTTTATTTTCATCTATAACAACGTAGTGAGCAATGCTTACGCCAATAAACATAGCCCTCCAGGATAAACACTTAATAAAGACTTAAAAAAGGTCAAAAAGATCAAAAGAATGTCAGGAGAAATAGGCTAACATATTTACAAGGTGTAGTGCTTGGGGACGGGCCTAACTTGTTAGTGCATCGTAAAAATTGTGCAATAATATTTAGCACGAACAAAATTCGCAAATAAGTCTGTGAAGACATTTTTTGTTTTTCTATGCAACTGGCAATTTTTCAGTCTTGTGCGCTTGTTTAGGGTGGTGTCTGAAACTGTCAGAGTCCCTTAGCCCTTGGTTTAAATGTGTGTTATTTATCACCTCTTAAGCCAAAAATATTAATTCATTAATAAAAACACAATTATATGAATAATAAGCCACAATACATGAACGTTGATAAAAAAAAAACAATTATTTTCAAAATACTTGTAAGGTCAAGAAATGTGTAGTTTACATAACATTTGGCACACCTAGAGGAAGCTGCAAGGTTGTTTTATTCTTTTTTAATTTTTCATTTTATGTTCTTCTATGTTCTTTTCTGTCTCCTTTTTCCCCTCTCCTTACTTTCATTGTCTCCCATTAACTTCCTCTTTTTCCCTATGTTTTTCTCTTTTGGTTTACACCTTTTTTCTGTTTCTTTTTGCCTTTTCATTTTTTTTCTCCTTTTTGGGATTTTTTTTCAATTTTTGTCCATCTTTTGATTTTTTTTTCTTCTTTTTTTTACTTTTTTCACTTTTCTGTTTTTCTTTCTCTTGGGGAGATTTCCCAAAAGCTTGTTTTTTATTTGTTGATTTGCCTTCTTCCTGTCATCAGCTGAATAACTGTAACATTCATTTATATCAGTAGAAGGCGGCAGAATTCTTTTTTCTAGGCGATTTTTTTTTTTCCCACAAAGTAGTGAAATAACTTCTTTTGTCTGATAGAGGTGTTTAAGCTACATGACTTGAATTAGGAAACTAATGAATAAAATCAAATAAAATCTTAATTTTGTTGATTTCAATTTTTTTTTGGTTTCAGGAAATTCACAAAAAAATAAAAAAAGGTAAATGCAGGTTAATTTGGATCGATGCATTGTTTTTGTTATTTTAAAAAAGATAAATATTGTAAAAAAAACAATAAAATTTAGTTAAAATTCCAAATTACAGCAACATTATTAAACTAGATTAAAAACATTTGTTACCTCCGACGCCAGGGTGATCTTAAAAATGCTATACTGTCAATTCAGGCAACATGACAATTGAAGATTGAAACAAGATGAAACCGGTGCTAGTTATTTTCTCAAATATTTTCGGTAGATGGTGGGTCTTGAGATTTTTTGGATTAAAAAAAATGCCTTGGCTCAAAATTGTCGCGAAACATTGCACTACACAGTCTAGTCGTCAAATAATACACAGTGTCTCTTTAAGGGACCCTTAGCGCCTACCAGAGAGCAACATGTCAAAGAGTTGGTGGGCTGGGTCAGAGGAGTCCTTTATAACTTTGTTGGCTCCGTGTGCAGATTCTGTGTCGACGGGCTCGGTTTTCGGCCGCAGCACCACGCTCAACATGCAGACGTCACAACTGAGCACCCCGCAGGATACTTCATGCACGCACATCCTGGTTTTCCCAACCTCCGCCATGGTGCAGGTTAACACTAACACCTCGGAACCCATCGACATCAACTTCAACCCCATCAATCCAGGTGAGAGTCAAGCAGGTTCTTCTGCACCCGACTATGGTAAATGTACTGCATTTCTATAGCGCTTTAAACCAGTCACTGAAGTACTTCACACTTACCCATTTACACACACTCACACAGTAATTTGCTGAGTCAGCCATGCAGAGATATTAGGGGTTCAGTGTTGTGCCTAAAGACACTCTACATTAACGGTGATGCGCCGGGAATCGAACGTGTAATCTCTTGGTTCCAGTACGAGCGCTCCACCTCCTGAGCTTTGTGAAACACTTAGTAGAATAATCGGATGTTTATTATTTTTTTCCTAAATTTACTATAAAGTTGATATAATTATGTGGAAAATGATTAAAAAAAAAACAAGAAAAATGGGGACAATGAAAAATACATCATTTATTGAACATCAGTGTTTTCGATTCCATTGAAGGTCACTAGAGTCTAATTGGTCCTCGCCAGGGTCTCAAAGTTTTATTTTTTTCATTCTCTCACTCCCTTTTTGATAATTTGTGATTATGAAGGTTTAGGGGTTAGCTGAGGGACGGGTTGGGTCGGGGTGCCGCAGCAGCACATCGAGCACAAGAACGGTTCAAAAGAGCTCGCAAATAATTCGCAGGACAAAAAAGAAAATCCTAAAAAATAACTTCCCTACACTGTCCATGCACCAGGGTCTCACAGAATTTTATAGGAAACACTGAACATACTGCGGATTCCTACAAAAGTCAAATAAAAAAAGCCCTCTCTAAAACCAGCTAGTCAGTGTTCAGCCAGTATAGACATAAATCCGTCAATAAATCTGTCGGATTTTTTTTTTTAGGGACAGGAACACAAAAATGCATTAAAATCGAGTACCGTAAAATTCGGAATATACGCCGCATCCAGTACATTTTTAAAGAAACAACCTTTTGTTCATACATAAGCCACACCTGACTATAAGCGGCATGTGCCCACATTTGTACATGAGATATATACAAAGAAATATGGTACACAGGAAGACTTAATAATGTACGATAACTTAACCCCTTAATGTTCTGCCGGTGGGCCACTGGGCTTTTGATGTGTGTGTCTGTATGATGTCACCAGTCACTGAAATGTCATGCCACATATCATTGTAAAGCTTAAACTCTTTTGATTCAAAATATACTCATTAAAGAATCAGTCTGAAACAAGATACCCGATAACTATAAAGCCGGCGTAACTCGCCATTACGCCTCCTGGCCGTCTTTGACTTCTATGAGTGTTCATGAAAATAGCTTTGTTACATCAAGGATGCCTCACTCTTTTAGTTCCATTACCGATTTTTGTGGACTAATTGTTGCAGCCTTACTCCAAATATGACTAAAGGTTCACTTTGGGCTTGTTTCAGACGGCTCGGACGGAATGGGCATCTTGGAACTCTTCGACAACGAAATGGTGGATCCCGATATCATCAGCATTCTGCCCAACTCACCTACCACTTCCCCCGTCCACTCGCCGGGATCGCACTACCACCAGGGCGGCGATGGAAGCAAGGTCTGTACCGAAAGGAACTTGTATGAAAAACTGGTCCAATTTGAAGCAGAGGTTTTACCATCCAAACTAGGGATATTTAAGTATCGGTGTCAACAGTGGCCCAATACCTCAATGAAGGGCACTCTTTTTGGTCTCAGTAAGAGAGTAGAGATCATAAATGAAAGCCTTAGTGTGTAATATATGGAGAAGCTTAATGGAGGAGAAATACTTCATTCGTTTAAGTAAAGCACAAACGTATGTACTACCTCCATGATTCGTACGGTTGCTTGAAATCCTTGAAAATGCTTTCCATGTTGTGTTTTGAAAGGTGCTTGAATATTAGATGATGTGCTTGTAAATTCTTGAAATTGTTGCCATGTTTCGTAGGTTAGGTGTCAAAAAGAGGGTTTTAAATTGGTTTAAGGTTCCAAAATATGATTGGAGCTAAGGTTAGGAACTAAGATCTCCTTATTAGGGTATTGAACTGAATTTAGATTCTAAAATCGGGTTGGGACTATTGTTACAGCTTGAGTGAGGTGTAGGGTTAGGAACTACAGTTTGAGATCCATATTAAGGTTCTAAACTGGATGTAGGGTTTTAAAATTTGAGTTACTGTTTGAAACTGGGTTGGGGCTAGGGTTAGGACCTTAAGTTTTTTAACCGATTTTAGGGTTCCAAAATATTTTGCATTAAAGTTTGGGTTTAAAACTAGGGTTTAGGCTCCGGTTCCTTTGATTGGTGATGGATTTCTTTTAATTGTACTGGACAAATTGTCTTTGGTCCAGGCAATGGCTAGCCGCTATTTCTATTGTTAGCAGCTCTTTGTGAATAAAGCTTGCGTCTCCTTTCAGTGCCACTTTCCTCTCACAGCTAACAAATTTTGCTTAGTTCCTTGATTCAGATCACGCATGTCATTGGTGACGTTTTTCCCACTGTTTCTTTCTCTGGCCACTTATGCCATTCAGCTGCATGCTGTTGCGTGCCACTATTGTCCAATATTAATAAAGCACGAGTTTCATGATTTGAGGTTCCTTGACAATTCCTTCTGCTAGCTGCTTAATTTAGCCTTTCTGACCAGCTACAACTTTTGGCTCTTTTCAGTCGCTCCAGGTAAATCCAGCTTGCTCTTTTTTTTGGTTGCTTGTAGGGAAAAAAATATAGAGGTAGACTTCTGAATTTTGTCAAGTGAAGTCCTTTTGATTTCGGTAGTGGATTTTCCTTTAATGCACACATTTCAACTCCATTCTAAGCTACATCAACCTCTGCTAATAATTTATTGCACGCAAAATCAATTTATTGGTCCCAGATTCACTGGGTAAGACATACAATGTAAAGCGCACCAGTGAAACGGGTACCTTACAAAGGTTCCTACCCCCATGACTATACGCTGCTGCCATGCTGTCTATTTCTTTGGTTTAAAACCATATACATTTACAATACTCTTCGAAATAAAGTGATCTTCTCCAAATAAAGTTCTCATTTATGAGGGTTTTACACTGTCCCCATAAAAACCTACCGCTTGTGAGCCATTTATAGCTCTTTTCAAGAGTACATACAGCTCTGGGATAAAAGTATGAATGTGTAGCTTTCATCCATAGCATTACAAAACCGACCAGCGCCAAGTCGGGTGTAGTGTGCACATAGCTAACATAGCGCTACTAACAACGGTGGTTTGGGCCAGTATATAAAGAGCATAGTCCCCATTACAGTTTACAGGCAAGGTGTCACACCAACAGACCCCGTTTCAGCTGTAAATGGCTGAGCCACTTAATGATTAAAAACCCATAGTAAAACCGTTTGTAGCCGGGAGTGCCAGCCATCCACACAGAGCCATTTTTGGGGGTGAGCGTTAGGGGTGGGCGGAGCTATGCTCACAGCGCATTTCGGGTAAAAACGTCTGTATCGTCATTTGTAGGACTTTACAAAAGAACTCTGTTTGCACCTTGTTTTGAAACTATTTTTTATGAGAGAAAAGGTCAAAATGAGCCTCATTGATCTTAAGTAATTGTTGATATGACACTGAATCCCTAATGCCTCCGATAGCAGGTATTGCCCTTGCATGGCTGACGCTGCTATCGGTTAGTTAGTGTGTAAAAGGGAAAAGTGTGAAGCACTATTGTAAAGCGCTTTGGGAGGTTCTCATTGACTTAAAAAGCGCGATATAAATGCAGAACATTTACATTGCATCAATTGATGAGACAAAGGCTTTAGCATTATTCTTATTTCATAAATGTTATCAAATCATCTAATGTCACACAGTGAAATCAAATCTGCTGAAAAAGTAGATTTTGTCTGGAGAGCGGGTTTGGTAGTTTTGCTGAAATTTGTTTTTGAAATATATGGTATGGCTAGCAATCAAAATATTTTACTACTATGGCCCTTTGGGTCAAAACAGTTCCCGACCGTTGCTTTAAAATAATCCCAAATTGCCTTAAACTTGATAAGACTAATATAATCAGTCATTTTTTTGTAGTGTATTGTAGCTGGTGTGCTATTTCCTGATGGAATTCAAGGTTTTTGTTGTTTCTTGAATTGTGTTACAGGGTCAGGGCGCGGACCGCATGGAGTCCCACGAGGAGGCCTTGAACATCCTTCAGCAACCAATGGCGCTAGGCTACTTCGTTTCCACTGCCAAGGCCGGACCGCTGCCTGACTGGTTCTGGTCTGCCTGTCCTCAAGCTCAGAACCAGTGTCCCCTCTTCCTTAAGGTACGGCGTAGGATCTTTAGGATCCCTGAATGAATCATGTCGGTCCTGTAATATGCCCTCATGTTGAGGTGAATCTGGTCTTACAGGCTTCTCTGCACCTGCACGTGTCCTCGGTCCAGTCAGACGAGCTTCTGCACAGCAAACACTCCCACCCCCTCGACTCCAACCACACCTCCGACGTCCTCAGGTCAGACACTTTTTCCCTTTTTTTTCTTTAGGCTAAGGTGCCAGTTCTATGCCGACAATTTTGGACTACTTGGGTGCACCTGATTAAAAACCCTATGCTCAAATTTAAGAACAAAACCCCATTTGGTGTTTGTATCAGCCACACCTGACTTTAAAAAGGCTTAAACAGCTATAAAAGTAACCACGTTCACCTCCGTTTCTTACGTCATTTTTAGCGCTCTCGTTTTTCAGTTCTGCTTTAAGTTGTTTACGTCACGTATTTTCGGATTGTGACCATTGAAGACAGCAGATACAAAGACAGCCGAATATTTACTACTGCGCCAAAAAAAAAAAAGGAGAATGAGGGCTGCGTCACGTCAAACGGGAACCGTATATTTCTAGACGACAGTGCCAGGGCAACCATGCCATGGAGAATAGTGCAAAATTGCTACACAGACGTGTTTTATGTTGTCTGGCTTAGTGTCAGATCAAATTGCATCTGCTTGTGGTCCTTGAGGTTTAATGGAAACTTTAGTGACCTGAAGTTTGCTTGTGTTGCATTATTTATTAACTTCCACTGCTGTTCAATTCGGATTTATATATTGATGACTTCTCCCTTTTTTTTTTTTTCCTTTTTGTCTGTTTTTCATATTTTTCTTGTTCTCACGTTTTTCCCTTATAGTTTCGAGGTTTTTTTTCTGCTTTTTCCTTTTTCTCCTTTTTCTGTTCCGCTTTTCCCGTTTCTTTTTTTTCTTTTTCCGTTTTTGTTTCTTTGCAAAAGGCTCGGCAAAAAAAGCGCCTTGTTTTCAGTTGCGCCACACAAAACCGCGACATCTAGCAGTCAAATATTACACGGTCTCCTTTTGAGAATACACAAATTAATAGTTAACAATTTTTTTGTGAACCATTTATATAGCAAATACATCAATACATGTCAAGTTTAAATCCTTGTAATTTCCCGTGTTGCAGATTTGTCCTGGAGCAGTACAACGCCCTCTCGTGGCTGACTTGCGACCCTGCAACTCAGGACCGACGCTCCTGTCTACCGGTTCACTTTGTGGTGCTGACCCAAATGTACAATTTCGTCATGAACATGCTCTGATGCTAACGAATCGAACTGGGAAAGAACCAGGATACAGAACCAATCCCCTTGGCCGCCACCGCCGCCAGCGTCCAATCAGATGCCAAGAATCCATTGTTCGGGAATGGTCAAAGGAGCGTCGACGTTTTTAAAATGACTGTAGATTGCAATCGATGAAATTTTATCCTAATGAAATGCCTGCAAATATTATTTATTGTAAGTTTTTAAATGTGGAATTTTTAACGCTTAATATCTTTTATATATTCCAACAAACCTTAGCGGGTGTGTACATCTCAATGTAAAGGAAGCGGCTTTGGAACAAACGGTGAAAAACTTTTTTGCTGTAGATGACTTTTAGAATCTTATTTTTTCAAAGAAGGGTACACGCCTTTTTATCACCGCGCTGTAAACAGGAAGTGGAGGCTACCGTGGCCCCGCCCCCCGGCGTCACTGGCTCCGCCCCTCAGCCGCGACGTTCTCGCACACTTTAAACTCAATGAGCTCTGAAGAGGAATTGAAAAAGGTACATTGTCAGATGATATATTTTATATAACAGATTTAGGTAATCTCGTGTGTGTGCGTGTGTATATGTGTACATATAATTGTGTGCCGCTACTGATGGTGCAGCTTCTGTTTTAGGAATAAAGTGCGTCTACATGAAAATGGCCTACTATGAATACAATTTTTTTTCTATGGAATGATAATCTTTTAATCCTGAGTTTCACACCTTCTGAAAGTACTGTAATGACTTTAATAGGTACAGTAGACCATGGGATATGACAATCCATTCTAAGGTGGGGATCGCAAAGTAAAATTGCTGTATAGCGGGGGATAGAAACCTATGGTAGATAGCTTGTGAGTTGAGAACCCCCGTTAACCTAAATAACATTAAAATAAATAAATGTTATAGGATTTAATAACATTATAAATACATATACATAACTATTGATACTATTTACTGTATGATGTAAACCTTACATGAGCTGGTCTAGTGGAGTAGCGGGTGGATGCAGATGGGGAGAGATGGCAATGGGATGTTAAAAATTAACATAAACTTGATATGATTGTAATGCCTTTTGAAGATTTCTTCATTCAATAGCCTTGTATGTAAACGTTACAAGGGTAGAAATTGGTATGCCTTAGTCGGCTCCCTTAATAATCGCAAGCTTTGTTTTGATGGTTATCATGTTTATGCTTCTCCTTAAGCATCATTCTAAGCCTTCGAAACCATAGAAAATGGCTACAGGACAAAAATTACTGTATTGCATTGCTTACTGATTAACTACACACTAGACTCTGGGCGAAAATAAGCAAAGGGCATTGTAGGAGGTATTTCAGCCAAAAGCATATCAGCATACTCATGATGCTGTGAAGACTTTTTGTTTTAAATTATTATTTATGTTTTTATTTCATTTAATCATAATAGTAGGATTGATTAAGATTGAAATCCAGCAACATTTAAGTGAAATGTTAGTGTCGTACAACGATAATTATTTGGATGAATATGTGAAAGATCTAGGGTTTTAAAATCAGACTTGGTAGCTTCAAAATGAAATGTAAAACATAATTGCAATAGACTTGCTCTTATTTTAATAAGAAGTCATACTTAAGTGTGTACCCCCTCTATTTATTTTATTAAATAACATCACCACTATTCTGATGTTGTCTATTTTTTCTTACAAGATTCTGGCAAGAACCAATACCCATTAATCATGCTGATATCAGCCTCTATTTTACTGCACCAGTATCTGCCTCGAGTATCTGAATTACCATCATTTACATCAACATGGGATTAATGTCTGCACTTTAAGAATATATGTATTTTGGGCATTTCTGTACAATTATCAGTTTTTATTCGAAGATAATTCAAGCTACTATTGGCATTGGTTTCTGGTATCTACTGATGAATAACTGAAATATTGCCCGGGGAAAAAAACTTTATCTGGGATTTTAAAAAAAGGTGAACCAAAGAACAGCTTTGTACTCATTGGCTGAGTAGTTGGTATCAGTTACTGGTATCTTAATTGCATTGAATATTTTGGGTTTAAAAAGGGTGAGCAAAAAAGTCCATTCTTATTGGCTGAGAGTTGGTATCAGTTTCTTGTATCAATGACTACGCAAGTATCATCTGGGGGGAAAACAGGGCATTGAACATTCTTGGGCTTAAAAAAAAAGCAAGCAAAAAATAATTGGCTGAAGAATTGGTATTGATTTCTGGTATCTATCAATGACTACTGAAGTATCACCTGGTAAAATAGCATTAACATTCTTGGGTTTAAGAAAGTGAGCAATTAAAGAAGCACCATTGACTGAGGAGTTACTGTTAGGGTTAGTGTTTTGAAGGACTTTATATCAGCTTTGGTAGCCCAAATGGTAAGATTGCTATCATTGTGTTTACAGAATCCTGTGGTCAGCTCCCAATCAAGACGATGAAAGGTCAAAGACTAGGGTATTTGTTGGATCAACCAAAAACCCAAACTTAGCTCCAACTAAAACTAAATCCCTAGAGTTTTACTAACTTGAGCAGGGACTGAACCCTGAACTATATGAGAGTAATTCAGGCACCTTACCATTTGAGCTAACAGTGCTTCTACAGGTATGAACCCAAACTCTAACTCCAACTAAAACCATGACCCTAGTTACAACAAAAACCTAACTTTAGCTCCAACCAAATTTCTAACCCTAGCTCTTTCAATAAATGACTTTCTTATGGCTCCAAGCCTTGTTATAGCAAAAACCCTAACCCAACTCAAACCCGCTCCAACTCAAACTAGCTCCAACCAAAACCTTAAATTTGTCCTGACTTCACTCGGAGTTGAACCCACAATTATATGCATATACAGTATACCGGAGCCATATCCCCCTAGTGGAGGGTGGCTAGAGGCAAGAACATTCACATTTTTGACTCTTTCTGGGAGGTTGATACAGAGGAGGGGATTCCCAGCCCCCTCACTCAACCCAACTGATGTGTTGGGAGTCATTAGGTGACCAAACCCTCCAATTCCAACCCCTAATGCCGAGCGCCGAACAGGGAGGCAATGGGTACCAATGTTTTAAGTCTTAGGTATGACCCGGCCGAGGGTTGAACCAGCAACCTCCCAGTCTCGGGAATATAATACAAACATTTAAACAATCGAGCAACCAATGCTTTTCCATTATGTGACCAAAACTTAAACCCTAACTTGAGCTCCAACCAAATCAACCATAGTTCACTCCAACACTAACCATGACTTCAACAAGAGGCCCTTAACTCTAAGATTTGTATGAGGATCAAAACCCACAATCTGTATACAGATACCAGGTAGCTTACCAGTGCAGCTACCATTGATGGTGAATGTTTAACATTCGAAACCCTAGCTCAAACCACAACGCAAACTCTAGAATTTGTACTGTACAAATACTAGCGCCTGCGCAAACGTCTCTGATTTTAATTCCATCGCAACTTCTAATACGCCTGCGTTTATCTGCCAAATCTCACAAAACCCCGATACCCCCCAAAAGATTTCTCCTTGGATCTACACGATTCACGTAGGCGTAGGGCAGGGGTCGGGAACCTATGGCTCGCGAGCCATATATGGCTCTTTCTATGAGTGTCTGTGGCTCAGAGACAAATTTCATTGCATGGAAAATTTCTCCATCTTGTTCAAAATTTGAGATGTCTATTCAATTCATGTCCACGTAAGGCCAAACCAAAAGCTAATTATCATATGATTTCTTCGCAGTATATATAGGGCACGTTTTCACTACAATTTACAGTCAAGGTGTCACACAAAAAAAAAGGGGGGGGGAACTCGTTTTGGCTGTACAACGCTAAAGAATCCTTTATATAAAAGTTCACTATATAATCTGTGTTCAGTGTTCAGATACCTTATGATGAATCCACAGAACTGTAAATACGCCAAAACACCGGAAGAGAACTTAGTCATTTAATTGGGTGAGTGGGAGGGATGGGTGGAGCTATGCAAAATGTGCAAGCACTCCCTCCCATCTCTCGCCCTACGCCGTCTGCGCCAAAAGTGAGCTCATCAGGCTCCCTATTTGAAGAATGTTGTGACGTTTTTACACAATAACTGCTTGCATCTGGTTTTGAAACCAATATGTATGAAAAAAAAGGGTAAAAAGGAGTTTAACCGATCTTGAGTAATTGCAAGAAAGAGACAAGTTTAAAGTGGTATGTTAGTTGATTTAGGGACAGGGGCTCTGGCATTATTCTCTTTTCATAATTTTTATCAAATCATCAAAAATAAATGTGCAGAAGACTATACTTTTGTCTGGGGCGCGGGTTTAGCAATTTAGTAAATTTGTCTCATAATATATGGTGTGGCTCTTTCCCAAAATAAAATTAATATTTTTTGCTTTTATGGCTCTTTGAGTCAAAAAGGTTCCCGACCCCTGGCGTAGGGCATGCATTTTGACTTCAAATTGGAGAACTTTGACAAAACGAGAGATTGTCATGTGTTTTGAAAAAAGTCGAACAATAAAAATTATTGAACATCCTTATTATGAAAACAGGTGAGCAAATAAAGAAGTTCCTTCCACATTGGCTGAAAATTTTGCACCATTTTTATTCAACAACATATATTATCCTGTCATTCACTTGGCATTGGCACATAAAACCTGCATGTATAAAAATGTAAAAGCAGCAATTTATTGCATAAAAAACATTTAAAATCCAACAACAACATTTGAAGTAAAATTTGAATAAGCTAAAAGTGATTTTCTGCCGCACTCACACCACATCCATGCCCAAGCCCCTGGCCACCATGGTTAGGGCACGAACGGCCCCGGACGTGGCCCCAAGCTCCGCCTCCTCGTTGGCGGTCCCTCCAGGCTCGTCCTCTATGTGGGGGATTGTGCTCATCACGCAGTAGACGGGTGAAGCCCCGCCCCTCCTCGGACTTGAGTGGCGAGACGCCTCCTCCTCCTCGGAGGAGCCGGAGGAATGTGAGGAAGACGAGGAGGAGGAGGAGGAGGAAGAGGAGTGAAGCGGGGAACGCTCGTGCCTCTCGTGACTCCGCCGCCGCTTGCGGAGGCTGGAGGCTTTTTTGTTCATGTTTTTCATGATCTGCTTGGTGACTTCTTCAGTCTCCACCCGGACCATGTTCAGCTTCAGGAAGCCGTCCACGTCTTTAGTGTATCTAAAATCAGAGACGTACAAAAAAGTCAGCAACTGCAGCGCCGTAAAAAGTATTTGCCCCCTTCCTGAAGACTGTGTTTTTCGCATGTTTATCACTCGTAAGGATTTCAGGTCATCAAACCTATTTCAATATCACAGAGACAACCCAAGAAAATACAAAAGTTCTGAAATGTTGATTCCATTAATTCTCATCCCATCTCATTAGCTGTACTGCTTATCTTTATTAGGGTCGCGGGGGGCTGGAGCCCTTCCCAGCCATCTCTGGGCAGTGGGTAGGGGACACCCTGAACTGATTGCCAGCCAATCACAGGGCACACAGAGACGGACATCTCAATCGCCCATTAACACCGAGGGACAATTTGGACCGGCCAATTCACCTGAAATGCATGTGTTTGGTGTGGGAGGAAACCGGAGTGCCCGAAGGAAACCCACGCAAGCACGGGGAGAACATACAAACTCCGCACAGGAAGTCTGGAGCTGGATTTGAACCCACGCAGGAGGTTCCCAAGACATGAACTGTGCCGCACATGCGCTAACCACTGCGCCGCCGTGCTGCCTATTCCATTAATTAAGGCATAAAAAATAGAAAAATATGTATGTGAAAAAGGATTTGCCCCCTGAACTTAATAGTGAGGTCTCTTTGAGCCATACATGCTGATGAAAAGTGCCATAAGTTCCTGGCCCCTGGTGTACTATGTACTCAAGTTTAAACTCAGATCTACCAACACAATAAGTAGTAATGTTTTATCCTATAAAACAGGGGTTGGCAACCTATGACAAGTGTGCCAGCAGTGGCACGCGAGGGGTTAACCAGTGGCACGCGAGCGCACACAAAATAATACAAATAATAATGTTTTTTGTTTAAAGCGCATTTTTACCTGAAATTTAGCCATTTTCAGTTGCGCGCCGTATTTACGGTCGCGCCCCTCCTTTTCTGTTTCGTGTGTGAGTGCGTGTTTGCACGGCGCCACGCAGAGGAGAGATCTTTGTTTTAACGCAGCCGACGAAACACATAAATGTTAAATGAACGAATCTCGAGCGAAAACATCTCGTTCTTTCCAGCCAATCTTCAGACGAGGAACTGTAATAGTCATCCATATCAGTAGGTGGCAGTAGATTTGTATATACTTTTTATGTACTAATTATCTGCTCTTGAGGTAGCACAGTACATTTAATAACTAAATTTGTTTGACAAAGCGGTTTAAGATTGCAATGTAAAAAATGAAAACCATAAAGCACTTCATTCTTTTTTTTTTGAGTATTATTTTCTTCCTTTCATATACTAATTATCTGCTTAGGAGGTAGTACAGTGTAATGTTTGACATAACTTCATTTTCAAACATTTTCGACGGACGGTGTGGCTTGGTACTTTTTTATAAATAAAAGTGTACCTTGGTTCAAAAAGGATTGAAAAACACTGAGTTATACGATTAAAATGTCTATCCATCTTGTATATTTGGACTGGTGTAAAATGACAGCTCTGTTGGATATTAAAAAAATGTTGTGCGAGTTATTGATCTTGGTGTGGCACACTGATTTTCAAGGACATTTGAAAGTGGCACTCCACACCAAAAAGGTTGCTGACCCCTGCTATAAAACAATAGAAAGTGTCAATTCTGTCCCACCTGAACCTCGAATGTCCAGACGGCCACTTGAGTTCGTGCTTCTTCCGCAGATGAAGCGTTAGCGTGTAGCACCATGAAAACACCTTGTCGCAAAGGTGGCACTTATACTTGGAAGCCCCGCCCACCTGCCAAACAGACACACTTAAATCGTCTCGCGGGCGTTGACCAAAATGCATGGACGACCGACTGGAAAACTGACTTGGTGCACCCGCTTGAAGTGTTGGTTCATGGTCTGGAAAGTCTGGCAGGAATACGAGCATCCTTCCACCGAACACTGGAAGACGGAGCCCTCGTTGTGGACTTCCGTGTGCTTCAGCATGTCTCGCTGGTTCTTGAACCTGGAGGAGAAAGAACGAGGGATAGGTCTGGGTTAGGTTGTCACTGTGGTTATAACTGTGTAACAATCGCTTACCTTTTATCGCAGAAGTCGCACGGGAAAGGCCGCTCGTCGCAGTGTCGGAAGGTAATGTGGATCTTCAGGGAGGCCAGTGTGGTGCAGGTCATGTCGCATAAAGGACACTTGACTTGATTGACTGCAGCACATGAGTATACACAAACAAAAACACTTAAAGGTGGTGTATGTAACTTCAAAAATGTTCTACTTGTTGACGCCATCTTCTGGCTGAACTCATCACTGCAGCTCCTTTTGTTGCACGTGTAAGTATGTGAAATTCTTAGAAACGAATGAATAAGATCTTCCTTTTTCATCTCTTGGGGGGGTTTAGGTTTGCATTTGGACTGTATTTCAAACAGTCATTTTCTTACTTTCACCATTTTCATCCTACAATTAAATAAAACCACGACCAGGTACGTGATATCACTCCCAAACATCCTGCCTTCTCCCCTTCAGCGTAATGCGCTTTGTGGCCAGAAAATCAATAATAAAAGTAAGATGAAAGCAAATATCCGCGATGATTTTTTTTTTATATAAAGGCTCTCAGTTGAATACTGTTAACACATGCTTAAAAGAGAAAATATTTAATGTTAAACTTTAAGGACACCTCAAACTACGCAACCCACCTATAAAAACAGTCAGGTCTAAAATACTGTAATCCCTCGCGGCAAAAATTTCCGCAATCCATTATCTGCGATAGCATTTTGCTGCAAGAGCGGGCCGGCTTGACAATAATTTTTTTGTCGTTCTGTCTACTCAAAAGTGGACTGCAATAGAGCAGCCACAATCCATTGTCCCTTCCATTTTTTAATTTCTTTCTACAGCTATTGTATTTACACCTAAAATGAACCACACATGCGGTTCCGGCCATCCTAAAACGAAATACACGGCCGAGAGGGCAAATATCTAATCCAACCTCTAACCCCATTTCTTTTCGTTTAAAATGATGAGCACCTGTGTGGGCGTAATCCATTATTAATGCTGATACAGGGGACTGAGAGAGCTTATTTCTAACCATAAACCCTAAACCTAACTCCAAAAACTAGTTCTTTCAACCTAAAAAGGAACATCACAAAAAGGCGTAGTTTTGTCGTGGATGTAGGGGACTAGGTCTCCCTACCAATATCAAGCAATCATTGTTATTTCCCCACCAATGTAATGTGATCACTTAAAAAAATGAGACTGTCCGCAGAAATGCGAAGACTAAATCTATAACCTTGACACCATTCATTCTGCCGCGATCCATTATCCCTGGTCAACTATTGCTGCAAGCTGGGGCCAGCAGAATGCTTGTTAAAAATGGATGAGTGGGAACGGGAGATCGACGGACGGGTCGGTGCAGCGTCTGCCATCATTCGGACCCTATACCGGTCCGTCGTGGTGAAGAGGGAGCTGAGCCGAAAGGCAAAGCTCTCGATCTACCGGTCGATCTACGTTCTTACCCTCACCTATGGTCATGAACTTTGGGTCATGACCGAAAGAACACGATACAAGTGGCCGAAATGAGTTTCCTCCGCAGGGTGGATAGGTTCTCCCTTAGAGATAAGGTGAGGAGCTCAGTCATCCGGGAGGGACTCGGTGTAGAGCCACTGCTCCTCCGCGTTGAGAGGAGCCAGGTGAGGTGGCTCGGGCATCTAATAAGGATGCCTCCTGGACGCCTCCCTCGGGAGGTGTTCCGGGCATGTCCCACCGGCAGGAGGCCCCGGGGGCGACCCAGGACACGTTGGAGAGACTTTGTCTCTCGGCTGGCTTGGGAACGCCTTGGGGTCCCGTCGGATGAGCTGGAGGAGGTGGCTGGGGATAGGGACGTCTGGGCTTCCCTTTTAACGCTGCTGCCCCCGCGACCCGACCTCGGATAAGCGGAAGACAATGGATGGATGGATGGATGGATGGATGGGTGAGTGGAGGCAGGCTAATTTGCAGGTTTTTGCATATCACTGGGGGTTCTGGCTCCCACCAACCATGATAATTAGGGATTACAGTATTTGCAAATTCATTTATCGAATGGGACTCAAACTGAGTAAACTCAAGTCAAATCAAATCAAGTCGATTGGCTTGGCCTTGACTCTCCATTTTAAAAATGGATTGAAACTCCTTGCGCTTACTCACCATGCTGTCGTACGTGGTCCCTCAGCAGCCTTTCGCTGGAAAAAGCTTTCCCGCAATGCTCGCATGCTAGCGACTCTGCCAGAAAGAAGAGCAGAAGATCAGCCAAAAAAAAACTACGTCTAATGCGGATTCGTTTGCAGCATCTTCTCACCGACTGGCTGGGCCTGCCGAAGGAGGTGGTCGAAGAGTTTGGTGTTGCTAGAGAAGGTTCCGCCGCAGGTGGGGCAGGCAACCCGGCGTTCTTGCGTGTGGCTGCGGACGTGTTCCCTGAGACGGTAGCGGATCTTGAAGTAGGCGTCGCAGCCTGGTAGAGAGAAAGCGCTGTTAGACGGCACCAGGTCAGCCCTGGGAGAGGTCCTCCAAATGATCTAAGATCCCGATTTGAATTCTGGTTGGACCTAAAATGTAAATCTTTACATTCAGGTCGAAGCTGGGCATCTCACTGCCTTTTTTAAAATTGTCTATCTACACGTCACATCAAGTTGCATTACCCGGAAGTACTGATGTGGAATGTGGATAATAAGTAATGATAAATATGTAGGCATCTGGTACGAGCGCAATGACAGATGGTAAACGCACCGGAGTAGATGGCAATTGAATAAGCAGTTGAATTGAAACAAATATCAATAACCACGACAGAAGAATCAAACCATGACTTTTTACAATGTTGATTTCTTGTTGTGGTTAAGTTCTAAGCCCAATTTGACATTTCATTGAATCCCTTTTGATGAAGACAGAAGACAGCAATGCATATCTGCAACCGATCGGAGGGACAGGCTGCCCTCAAAGTACTCCAGAATTTGCACAGAGCATATTTTACAAGGTACGTTTTTTGTATTTTCGGGCAAATCTATATGAACTAGGTAAGAGTCACGTCAAAGACACTCAATATAGCTACCGATAGGTTAGCTAGTGCTACTGTAACTGAGTGTGTCGGACGTCTGGTGTGGATAAACTCATTGGGCTATTCAAAATGACCATAATAATAAACCATTTGAGCAACTTTCAATTACAGTTTAATTAAGATTTGATGGCACCCTGGATAAAACATTTCAGCATACACAGCTGACATTAATGCCTTACAGCTCAGGTATAGCGGGACCAAAGGTAGGATTCCCGCTTCCTCCGTCTAAGTGTCCTTGAGCAAGACACTGAACCAGGTAGGCGCTTTGCATGGCTGTCGTCACTATTGGTGTGTGAATGTGTCTGAATGGGTAAGTGTGAAGCACATTGTAAAGCGCTTTGGGAGGTCTTCGGTGACTTGAAAAGCACTATATAAATGCAGACTATTTATCATTTACCTTCGCCTTTATGATGCCCTCCATCAGCCCAGTAACGCGTAGCAGTAAGAACTGGTGCACATCAAGACTTTTATAAGGTTTTAAATCATTGCCAGTGTATAGTGGTACAAAATGTGTAAACTGAAGTCAGGCAGACGATTTGGTTAGATTTGTGAATATGTCAGGAGGAAGACGGTGTGGGTCGGTAGATAGCCATGCTATACTCAGTTTCTCTAAACACTGTAACGCTCTTTGTGCTTTCTGACAAGGCGAGCCAACTCATCAGACAGCTGCACAATATTCGTTTGACTAGTCATTGCTCATGGTTTTGAATAGTATAACTTTTTTTCTTGATGTTGTCTCCTGTTTACTGGCCTCACCCACAGTTTACTACGGTTTACTGCCATCCGTCATAACGTCTCCACGAGATTAGGTCACGTGAGTGCAAAGGGTCAATTATCCACCCGCCAATGGTATTCTTTGTCTCTCTGCCATTCTCTCTCTTAAATTGATTCTTTCGGACGTACTGCTGGGACGGACAGCTTTGATATTTTCCCTTCAACTTTAATGTAACCTCTGCAGACACAGAAATACAAAATATGTAAATGTGTAAACAGTTTTCTTTAACTTAGATTTCGTTACAAAAGATAGGCTTTAATTTGTTATCATAAATCACCTCTCCTCTCGAGTCCTCACAAATAAAATACAAAATTTAAAGTCTGCTTCAGGCTCGTTCTGGCAATTCAAGTTATTTGGTCAGGCGCGGGTTTCAATATCCACGGGCCTGGGTCGGGCTGTTTTTTTTAGACTGGAGCTTACCTCTGAGCACCCCCTTCACGCAGAGTCCTACCTGACCAGTGGCAGAAGAGAGCCTGCTGCTGCTTGGAGAGAGGCTGCTGCTCAGCGCTTTCTATGTGATTGTCCATGTGACGGTAAAACCACTCGGGGTTGATGAAGGTGCTCTGCGGAAGCACAAAAAAGAATATGTGCTGACTTCCCCTGCTGCAATTTTTCATCTTGTTCTTCAGCTACACCGTTGCTGTGATGTTCTAAAAAATGCTTTTAATTTGCTTATTTTTAAGTGCTTTAAATGTATTTTTAGGAATTGCGAAAAAGGAAGTGTTTTGTCAGGATTTTTACCCCAGTTTCATTTAGCTCTATTAATTTTTGAGGGGGGGTTATATATACAGTAGACACCTTTGATACAGTGACCCTGCCTTATGACTTTTTCACTTTACGTGTGGAATGAGATGCTTTTGGGGCCCCCTTGTAGCACTTTTCCTACGATACGACATTAACTACAAATTATTTTGCGTTCCCAAGGACTCACTAAATTTTAACTTTGCATTATTTGTGCGTGTGACAAGTAAAGTCTCTAAAACGCATGCCTGATCTTAAAAAGATGTCATAAAATGGTGGTCTGCTATTGGTTTGCATCACGGCATCATGAAAATACAGATATGCTTTTGGTTCAATCAAGTCAGTCAGATACAATACTATATTTTTTAAACTGTATTTTTTTTGTGATTGGTCCCAAGACTTGCATCCATGCTAAAGGGAGAAGCGAAAACATAATAACCTTTGAAACAAAGCTTGTAATTATTAAGAAATACTAAGAGCATCCACCCACTACTCCACTTGACTAACTCAAATCACATTGCACCAAAAGTAAAGAAAATTGCTTTTCCTATTTTATACATGTATCAGTATTGATAATGTTATTTAATAATATACAGTAGTTGATGTTGATGTTCAGATATACTGGAAGAAACCAATGATAGAGGACAACAGCTTTTTCACCTTGCTAGCTTCAAAAACTTGATCCTTGGCAACCACAAGACTCCAGAACGTGGACGTGGCAGCAACCACATCGAATCAACAACAGTCCAGTCGACTACATAATGATCTCACAATGTTTTAAAAGTTGAATCAAAAAAGGGCATGATGTGGAAAGCGATCACAACCTGGTCATAATGAACTCTGATTCGCCTACAGAAGATCAAGTGCAACAGAATCTATTGATCAAGTTTGGCAAAAAACGGCTGAAAGACCCAGACGTGTCAAAACCCTTACCACCAAGTTTTCAAAGACAATGACAGAATGTTAGGAAAACATAAAAAGAAGATAAATCTACGGGTAACAGACGAAATTCTCCAGGAAATGCAACATTAGACGAGAAGTACAACGCAGGCAGTTAAGGGATTTGTGAACTATGAACATATTACACACAAGTAGTACTTAGTATATACTACTTTGTTATCTTAATTTTTGATTGCATGTATCACAGGGTTGGAACATTACTATACATTTTCTTAACCAGCTATAAGTAGGGCTGCAACAAACGATTATCTTAATAATCTATGAATTTGTCCATTATTCTTTCAATCAATCCAATGTTTAAAAAACACATTTTTGATGTCTTGCTCGATTTAGAATTTGCGTTTTGGACGGATAGAAAAAAAGAACACAAAACAACAGAATATGTTAAAATATGAATAATAAAATTCCCAAGTGTTTGTCAAATAACAGTTAACAAAAATACATGCAAATGTATGTTATACACCTGCAAGTGTGTAAGATACTCTTCCTACCATCTTATCCAAAAATCACATTATTTTTAGACTTATTACACAAAACAAAAACAAAGTGAGAGCAATAAACTGAATTCTTTGTGTAGCACAATTTGTATCCACTAAAAGAATAAATTTTAAACCCTTTTTTGAAATGCTGTCAAGGAATATGATACATTTTCCCAATGTGCAAAAGGATATGTAATATGCTTAGGAATATGCCCCTTATTTTGAAATAAACATGCCATCATTATTCTTTTATTGTTAACTTTGTAGCGTTTCACTGTTTCATGCCATTTTTGTAAAAAAAGATTTTTAAAAAATCTAAGATACTTTTATAAGAATGGTCTAAAAGCGTCCTTTGCTGGGCCAAAGTGGTACTACAACCCTACAACTTCACAACAAAGTCCAATTCACTTATTTGCATTGATTTAACGTGCTTTGGTGGCTATTGAATCGCGCAACAAGACGAATCGATGAGGTTATTAGTTGCCAAAGCATTTAATAATTGTTTTTATCAATTTGTTGATGCAGCATGATCTATAAGAAAATTTCACTTTTTGATCGCACCTCAGAACAGTTTAATATTGTATTGGAAATGTTTTTTTATTGGATTGGAAATGTTGCGTGGCAATGGTGAGAACTTACATCACAGTTTTCCCAATGGCAAACGTGTTTATCGGAGCCCTCTGACAGCAGGTTGTTGCTGTGCACGGCGAGGCTGCAGGCGGGCAAGTCCGAACGGGACTGTAGGAGCTGCGACCCGATGAACTTGAGCTTGGCGTGGTAGTTGTGAAAATAAGCGTGGGCTTCTAGCTCTGCCGGGCTGCCCATGGAGACAAACTCGCACCCTTTCCACAGGCAAGCAAACTCATCTGGAAAAGACAAACGTGGTCACCAAGTGATAATCAAATCAGAGTGACAGGTGAGGTTTTAACAGCCGCACCCAGCTCTTCCAAGGTGTCCTTGTCCCCTAAATGCTCCTTCAGATGAGCGGACATGTGGTTGCTCAACTCCTCCATGCTGCATCCTTTGAAGGTGCATGAAGCCCATTCGCAGGCCACTTTAAAACCGTCCAGCTTCTTGGTGGTCATCTTGACGTGAACTTATATAGTAAGCACAGGAGAATTCAGTTTAGACATGAAAATTAAACTTTTTTTATTTCATAGTAAATTTGGTTTGGTTTGGTTTGGTTTTGATAGCAGGGCTCTCAGAACCATCGAGAACATCAGGTGGCCCCAGCGAGTCTCCAATAAAGAGCTCAGAGCCCGCACGTGCCAGCCCCAAGCATCTTCCTTGGTCGCACAACGCCGCACCCGCTGGTTTGGCCATGTCCTTCGTCTACCACCAGACCATCCGACACGAGCCATTCTCCAGTTTGACCCAAAGGCCGCAGGCTGGAGACGACCACGAGGGAAACCCCGCACTCGATGGCTCGACGTCGTTGCGGGCGACCTCCAACAACACGGAGTTGCCGTAGAGGATGCAGAACAGCTGGCACAAGACCGCCAGCATTGGAAAAACCTGGTTCATCTGGTCGGCTCAACGCACAGGGACGGGACCCCCCGACCTTCGCTGGAGCAATAAGTAAGTAAGTAAGTAGTAAATTTGATTTTTAACTAGCATGAGAAATCATTGACATGATCACAGACTGTAAATGTATGATCGATTCTTATTAAAATAGCCTAAAATGTAATATAATATTGATTCAGTTCCCTTGCCCTTTTAGTTGTTGACAGGGCCTATTTTGACCCTACACCAAATAATTAATACTTGGTAAAAACACAATTTTGACCCAATAACAACATACAATTAATTATCCTGGACAAGACACTGAATCCCTGATGCCCCTAATAAGCAGGTCGACGCCTTGCATGGCTACTATTGGTGTGTGAGTGTGTTTGTGTGTGTGAATGGGTAGGTGTGAAGCACATTGTATAAAGTGCTTTGGGATGTCTTCATTGACTTGAAAAGCGCTATATAAATGCAGACCATTTACCATTTAATTTTGCAAATACATTTGAAACGGGCACCCTCTTTGCGGTTACTAGTGAGGAAAAAAAGCAAAGATTGCTGGCCCTGAAGTAGATAATTCATTTTAGATGTGAAAATACAAAAACTAAATGCAGATTAAGTAATTGACTAATATAAAAATCGGCTTATTATCTATTTTACGCGGAAGAACATAATCCAGCATTGCGTTCCCTGATGGCTCGTCACCGGTTTTATAAAGAATAAACAGTAATGGCAACATTGTGTAAAACTAAGACACTTTGCAATAAAGACGATAGAATGAAAGTAATGCAATTTAACATAAAAATCAGTGGCAGTCAGGCGTAATGTGTTTGCTGAATAACAGAACACGGATATTTATTCATTGGAATAAATTACTGTGTGAGTAAAAACTTTCAGAGTGTTTGCTTGTTCAATTATAAAAAAAACATAGGACTTGTTTTAAGTCTATAATCGATAAATGTTTGCAACAAAATTGAACATTTTTTTCTTACAAATATAAATGCGTCGACCTTATCCTGGCTCTTTCCCTTTGCCTGATTGCTCGTATTTGTTTACTTCCGGATTTCCTTGACACTAACCCGGAAGTGATTTTCTTCTTTGTGGGTTTCGTTGAAATTATAATTAGGCTGAAAAATAGTTGCTATTGGACAAATAAATCAAAACCCAATAATCGTTTGATTTCAATGTTTATCTTACCAGAAGGCCATTGAAAGTAATTCAATTATATTTGTAAACATTTTGGTATTTTTTTTGTAACTTATGTGTCACATGTATGTCTATCTTATTTTCATGTAATTTGGATTGTTTTTCAGTTTGTTTAAAATGTCAACGCAAAAATGCAGATGAATTTTTGTATGGAAGTGTATATGCATTTCGTTCAAAAAAGCATTTAAAAAAAAGAAAGAAACAGATCTGAACTGGTTATATGGGTTTTGCAATTGTACTGTACTACATTTTTGTCTATCTCTGTATGTATGTATGTATGTATGTATGTATGTATGTATGTATATATATATATATATATATATATATATATATATCGACAACAGTTCTTCGTAGGCTCCAATATGCCCTCTGTGTTGCGCAGTTTCGTTTGTCTCAGGGCTAAGTAATATATATATATATATATATATATATATATATATATATATATATATATATATATGGTCTTCTTGGAGGATGCTGGTTTCTCCCCTTCCCTGACGAACTGGATGGAATGTGTTGGACCGGGTTGAGGTTGGTGCTTCTTCCGCCTTTCCTGCCCCAAGATGTAAGCCAGTGCACCGAGGACCTTGTCATGGCGCCAGCGGTATCTGCCCTGGCTAAGAGCAATCTGGCATCCTGCCAGAATATGCGCCAGTGTCCCTCTCCCTCCACATAGCCTGCACGTTGGGTCCTCCCTCAACACCCACCTGTGCATCGGCTCGCTACAACGGGTCAGGTGTATCGACATTTCGTTCTGTGTACATTGTTACAAAGAATGACAATACAAAGGAAATTATTATTATTATTATTACAGGTTGGTTGGTGTTGGAAGAGTATCGTACACTGACCGGAGCAAGAAAGAGATCCGGAACGGTTCCAACCTCCAGAGTTCTGGCCAGGTGATCCTTCGCTTTGGTAGGTCCCACTTTGTCCAGGCTCCTTGGACTCCAAGCTCCACCGCCCTGGACCACCTGCCTTCCTCCTCCAGTTGACAGGACCTCGGCCTGCACCATGTCTCTCCTCTGCCTTGGATCAGCTTTTGACCATTGCTGGAAATGAGTAGACCCTAATCCCTGACGCCCTACGCATGCATTTCCGATGAGATTTTTCAACCTCAGCCTGAGGTTCTGAGGTCATGAGCTCGAACCTCCTGTGTGGAGTTTGCATGTCCCCGTGCTTCCGTGGGTTTCCTCCGGGCACTATATATATATATATATATATATATATATATATATATATATATATATATATATATATATATATATATATGTTTATCACAGTTCCCGGATCCCTTAACCGCATTGGTCATCTGGGCACTCTGGACAGCCTTCTCAACTGTTGACAGTCCCAGACCTGTTCTTGGGTCTTAGCAAAGTTGGCACCAGTCCATTCCTCAATGGTGTTGGCCCAGTTCTTTTTCGCTCTTCCTCTCATCCTACCCCCTTGGACTGTGCCTTTAAAAATGATCTTGGTCAGTCCTGATGATCATGTGACGTGACCATACCACTGAAATTTCCGTCTGCGCACAGTCGACAACAGTTCTTTGTAGGCTCCAATATGCCCTCTGTGTTGCGCAGTTTCGTTTGTCTCAGGGCTAAGTAAGTAGCTGATGCCTAGAATGAAATGAAATGATCTGCATTTATATAGCGCTTTTCAAGTCAAGACTTCCCAAAGCGCTTTACAGTGTGCTTCACACTTCCCAATTGCGGCTGTGCAGCCATGTAAGGCGCTAACCTGCTTATTGGGGGTATTAGGGGTTCAGTGTCTTACCCAAGGACACTTTGACATGTAACACGGAGGAGCCGGGAATCAATCCCAAGACGAGCTCTCTACCTCCTGAGCCACTGCCGCCCCAAGTTCCCTGTAGCATTAAATCTCCATGGCCTGGATTTTATTTTCCAGTTTTTCTGTGAGAGTCCGTGTCTCTCAAGCATTGAGGAAGATGGAAGTAACCAGCCCTGTTCTGTTCTTGTCCCTACAGATGGGATTCGGTCTGGTGAGTGTGGCTGTGGTTCTGACCCCTCTTCTAATATGACAGCTTCAAGATATTTAAATTTGGTGACAGGTTCTAGCTCTCTGTGGTTGAGGGTGATGTTTGTGGTGATATCTTGGGGTTTGGCAGTCATCACGAAGCAGATTGAGGGCCTTTGAATCTTTTTCTGTTAAAGTGTCCTCACTAATTATTTATTCAACTTTTCATGCTGTTCCGGAAAGACACAAGACATCGGCACTAAATAAGTGATGCTCTTTTATGTCAGGATGACTGATTCGTAGGAAAAAAAAGTAGAACAACCTCCTGACAAGTAAAACCATAAATAAAGGGGGCTGATTTTTTGCATACAATTAAGTAAATAGTGTCACTATGTTACATTGCAAACAGGGCAGTTTAAAGAACAATTAAAGTCACAAAATCACCGAATAAAAATCAAGAAGGATGATGTTCAGTTTTTGTTCTTTAATTGTAATTCATTGCAAACACCCACGCAAAAATCACTACAGGCACATTTTCATTTGCACCATTTTTTTAAATGTCATTTTTTATGTTAATGAGAAAATGTGAAAATCATCAAGAACCAAGAAAAAAAGACACTTTTCTTATAATAATAATCACACTACATTTTGTGGACGCGCACACACACAAACACACGCACGATAGAGGCACCCATAACATGTTCATATTGACGGAGGACTTTTAGGGTCACACTGAAAAGAAAAATAGCGCGGATATTTCAAATGATGTCACGAAATTGAATTTGACAATACTCAATAAGAATAATTTTTTTACATAAAATACAACTTTGTAATTTTTAGTCAACAAATCTCGTCCCTAGTACTGTTTAAAAAAACTTATCATATTTGTTTGTTCATATTAGTATTGTTAGCATGTCTATCTATCTATCTATCTATCTATCTATCTATCTATCTCTTTGTCAACCATCACTCTCTTTCTAAATTTGTTTATAGATATCATCCTCTCTTTTTATGTGTCTTTCTATCCATCCATCTCTCTCTACCTGTTTTTCCATTCTCTCTAGCAATGCATTTTCTCTGTCCCTCCCTTTCTCTTTGTGTCTTTTTATCTATCCAGATATTTTTCTACCTTTTTTTCTCTCTCTTTCTATATAACAATCTCTTTTTTTCTTTCCGTGTCTTTTTATCCATTCATCTCTCTCTCTCTCTCTCTCTCTCTCTCTCTCTCTCTCTCTCTCTCTCTCTCTCTCTCTCTCTCTCTCTCTCTCTCTAACCTTCTTTCCTGCCTTCCCTCTGTGTGTTTTTGTAGCTATCCATCTATCTCTCTTGATGTGCCTTTCTATCCATCCATCACTCTGTCACTCCCTCTTCTCTCTCTCTCTTTACCTTTCTCTCTCTCTCTCTTTACCTCTCTCTGTCTCTCTCTTTTACAATCTTTCTCTTTCGTTCTCCCTATCTCTTTACACATCTCTCTCTCTCTTTCTATCTCTGTCTCTCTCTTTTACAACCTTTCTCTTTCTTTCTCTCTCTCTCTCTACCTCTCTCTTTCTCCCTCTCTCTCTCTTAATGTGTCTTTCCCTCTAGCCGTCTCTCTCTTTCTCATTTTTCTCTCAAGTTGTCTTTCTCTGCAATTTTTGAAATCATTTTGTTCTTACTATGTTATTACAAGGCTGTGGTTATCAGAGGAGTGGTTAGAATAGTCAACCACTACTAAACCAGAACGGTAGTTGCAAATCAAATTTTCTAGAATATCACAATGACCTGCCCACAACTGGTGAGCTATTTTGAGAACCGGCCCGCAGGTTACTCAAGTGTTCTTAGGGGGCTACCTGGTGACCTCTGCAATAAAAAATACTTTTTAAATCACATGTATAATTGGTTATGTAACATTTTATCAGAATATTACAACTTTATACAGTACGTAGTACGTATTGTGGTTTTATCCTAGTAAAGTTTAGACTTTGGATTCATTATATTACAACCTCACTCTGGTAAACTATCTCAGTTGAATTAAGCATTTTCTTGTTGATAATGTTTCACCATCTTTTGCTTGTTCCTGTTCTTTTTTTCTTTTTAGTGGGCCCTAAAAATCCTCTTCAACCATTTTCTTCATGTCTATTGTTTAGTAAAAGGTGTTGGGGGCTACAAGACTACAATCTTTAAAAGCATCATTTGTGTTAATAGTGAAGACGCACCTTTGCTGGTGCGTCAAAGCTTTCACAGCCACTACTAGACTAGCATTTGGATTAGTTCTAAACATGCATATATTTTAAACACGCTATATGGACCCAAATAAGCTCAATGTACAAGCTAATATTCATACTGTAAACCAGTGTGGGAAGGGGGTAAAATGGCCTGACAAGCGAGCGGCAGGGAAATCTAGCCTGATTGATTTGGTTTCTTAGCAACAAAAGGGAAACTGGAGATCGGACGCTGATGGGAAAAAAAAGAAATACAGCCGAGGCACTGTGATGATAAAATCGTCCCTTTTTTGTCTAAATGAGCTTTTTACAATCATCGGGTGCGAAGTTCTAGTGTAAAAAAAAAACCCAGACAACCCCTTTTTACATGTACAGCACACATAACCGTAGCTCTTTAGGAATGACGTGCAAAAAGCTTATTTTGTAACTATTTCGACTATACAAGAAAAAAAGCAATTAAAATAATTAAATTCTGTGATGAACGGCTGAGATGGAAAACAGATTTATCGATAAAAGTTAAATGATGTGGAATCGTGTAGAATAACAATAGAAAATATGGTTGGTATATATTAACAAATATGGAAAGATGTCGAATAATACTTGCAAAATTTTCATCATATTTTATCAGTGAAAATGAGGAATTTGTTACCATGGTGAGCAATGAAAAAAGGAAAATTTTCGTTTTCCTTTACTAGATAATTTGCACATTTTAAATATTTCTTTCCTAGATTATCATATGATTTTAAACCTTTTTAATGCAGTAAAATAAGAAAATCCATCTTGAAATGACTTTTGTATTAAACAAACATAAAAATAATGACATTACCGATAATTTAGCTATTTTAAAATCCTGGAAAAAAATACTTGTAATAAGCAAGCAATCTTGCAACAGAGCAAGATTATATACTACTGAAGTTTTTGGGAAGACCATTTTGCTCATTTTAAATATTTTTCCTCGCTTCATCATTTAATTTTCTTTTTGTGAAATTAAATAAGAAAATATACTTACAAAAACTTGTTTCCTAGTATAACAAAAATATAAATAATTATATTACAACAATATTTGTCTTTTTGTTGAGGTTTTTGAGTTTTTCCTTGCCCTCGTGTAGGTTTAAGATCAGGGGATGGTGTAATAATAGTCTGTGTTTTGCAATAATCTGTGGTCTGTGCAGCCCTTTGAGACTCTGTGATTAAGGGCTATACAGATAAACATGACTTGATTTTTTTTCCATATCTAAGTATTTAACACATTATAACTAGTATTTTCTTATTTTACAAAAAAAGGAAATTTAAAATCAAATAAAAGAAAAAAGATAATTGAAATGTCCCAAAAATGGTAAATGGTAAATGTTCTGCATTTATATAGCGCTTTTCAAGTCAATGAAGACCTCCCAAAGCGCTTTACAATGTGCTTCACACCCATTCACACACACACTGAAAAATCTTACAAAAGATTTTTGCTGTAGTGTTTTACCAGATAATCTTGCTCATTTTAAATTATTTTCTTTTTTTTCTTATTGTAGTTGAAAAATAAATTTAAAATACTCGAAATAAGAGATGAAAGATGCTGTACTTAAAAAGAGCAAAATCAACACACACATCTTATGTTTAGTAATTTAATTAATTTTATGTATTGTTTTTTTCCTAGAAAATGAAAATATTAATAGAAATATAATATTTAGAATTTAATTGATAAAATAAGAAAAAATAATATGAAATACTAGAAAATTTTAAAAAATGATACCGAAAAGTTCAAAATGATTTTTAGCAGTGACTAAAGTGTGACATGACAAGATTTCCTGAATACTGTATTATTATTTTTGGGGTAAGAATTGCAGGAAGGAGAAAATAAAACAGAAAAATGACAATACATCACTTGGCCTTGTCATGGATTTTCAAATTTGAGGAAAAAAATGTTTCAAATATTTCACAATCACACAATCAAACACTTGCGCACACATTAGCAATCGAAATGTAAAAGGAGCAAAAAAGGCAAAGATGCTGTCGGAATCGCGGCTGTTACTGTTTGGCCTCGGCCAGTCTGTTGCTGATCTCTTTGTTTTTCTTAGTGACGCGTGCCCGAGCCGCTTCAGTGGCTTCCTCGTCTTTCTTCTGGACGGATGCCGAAGCGCTCAGCATCTTCTTCTCCTTATTTTCTTTGGCCTTCTTCACAGACTTCCCCGCCGTCGTTTTCTTCGGTCGGACGCGAGACGCTGCCTTGTCCGTCTGCATGAGTGGAGGAAACATCAAAATGCACGTTTGAAATAAATAAATAAAGTGGAGTCTGTTGAAATTTGTGGATTCAACATGCAGGCCTAAGCGAAGGGGTCTCCAACCTTTTTTTTAAGCCAAGATCTACTTCTTGTTATTAATTAGCGCAAATAGTTTGATATGCATTTCTAAAATAACAACTTATCGCGTTATTACTATGTTGTCAGTATATTACTACTAGGTTCATGATTAGAAGTAAGGTTAAATAAACTCAGTCAACCACTAAAACATTTTTTACCAGAAAATCACAATGACCTAGCATTGGTGAGCTATTTTCAAGACAGGTCCACAGTTGGAGACCCCTGCCTTAGCATGTCCCATCAGGGTTAGTGTCATGACGGTTAGACAGCACAAAGAAAATCAATTCTAACATATAAAGTGTATTAAATAGAGGGAAATTTAGCGAGAGAGAGAGAGAGAGAGAGAGAGAGAGAGAGAGAGAGAGAGAGAGAGAGAGAGAGAGAGAGAGAGAGAGAGAGAGAAAGAAAGCAACAGAGGTAAAACAGAGAGGGGTAGAGAGAATGAAAGACAGAAATAAAGAAAGGCTGAGAGAGAGAGAGAGAGAGAGACAGAGAGAGAGAGCGAGAGAGAGAAAGAAAGCGACAGAGGGAAAACCAGAGAGGGGGAGAGAAAGAAAGACAGAAATAAAGAACGGTTGAGAGAGAGAGAGTGAGAGAGACATAGAGAATGAAAGAGAGAGAGAGAGAGAGAGAGAGTGTGTGAGACAGAGAGAGAGAGAGAGAGAGAGAGAGAGAGAGAGCAAGCACCGGAGGGAGAACGAGAGCTGGAGAGAGAATGAAAGACAGAAAGAAAGAATGAAAGAAAGAAAGGGTGAGAGAAAAAGAGGGAGTGGGTGGGAAAGAGCCAGAGAGAAAGTGAGAAAGGTGAGATAAGGAGATAGAATGAGAGAGGGAGAGAGAGATGGATAGGAGAGAGAGTGAAACACAGAGAAAGTGTGACAGAAAGTGTGAGAGAGAGATAATGAGTGAGAAGAAGAGACAAAGAGAGATAACGGGAGAGAGGGAAATAAAAAACAAATAGAGTGAGAGAAAGAAGAGAGAGGAGAGAGGGAGAAAGAGTGTGACAAAGAGAAACAGAGATCGAGTGAAAGAAAAACAAAGAGAGGGATAATTAAAGGAAGACAGGGTGAGAGAGGATAACAAAGAGAAAGAGAGAAGGACAGAAAAAAGGAGAGATAGGGTGAGAAAGAAAAAGAGGAGGGGGGAGACAGACAATAAAGAGAGAGAGTGTGAGATAGTGATAGAGGGAGAAAAGGAATAAAAAGAAAAGAGAGAATGAGAGAATTAAATAGAAAAAGATAAAGAAAGAAATTAGGAGAGGGTAAGAGAGTGGGAGAGAGCAAAAGGAAAAAAAGAGAAAAAGAGAAATAAAGTTAGGGTGAGAGGGAAAGGGAGAGAGGATGAGAAAGAGGCAGGCAGGGTTGGGTGGGGGGGGGAAGAGTCAACGACAGAGAGAGAGTGAGATAAAGGATGTATGGCATAATATTCCAAAGGTAGGCAGCACATTAACAACATGTGAAAGAAAAAAAAGTGTAAGGGTCCCTAAAAAAACAACAACAAAAAATCCCAGGAAGGTCATTTTGTGATTCATCATCCCAATGAAACCTTTAAATTAGTGTGTTAATTACTACTTCGAAAGAAGATTTTGTGGCTTGTAAAAAAAAATCAAAGTAACCATCTACAACAATGCATTTCATAGTATGAATCCACAAAATTCTGGTGAATGGTCGACAGGAAACCAGGTGAAGCATGAGAAGATCTTTAATAATCATTTCAATAGTATTATTAAAATAGTGATTGATGACACTGTTGTGCAATCTGAGGAGCGCCCCCGTGCCTTTTCCAATGTAAACACACCTGACTACAGCAGATTTACAACCGAGCTGCTCTCAGCCAACGAGACGTCCTACGGGAATCAGAGAGGGAGGGGCTACATCAACACATAAATGACACACACAAACGTACACACGCTCGATATGGGTGAGTAAATACTGCCATAAACTCACTACAAAATTTTAAATAAATACCCACTATGGAAGACCAATGGATACCACACTGCAAGGAAAAATTTCAGCTGGCAACAGGACATGAAAGCTGCAAGCCACAAAAAAAAATAGATACACTGGATACACCCGGAGCAGCTAAAAAGTCCAACTCCCAATAGTTGGTCATATCTGGTGTAAGATTTTATTTAATGTCTGATGTGAGTGGCCAGTAAAGGAAACAGTGGGAAAAAAAGATGCCTGAATCTCAGGATTTGGTGACCATCTCATGCAGCGCTCACCTGTGTAGAGGTAGTGGCAGTTTTGGTGCCGAGCGAAGGATCTGTCCCCTTCTTAATTTCTGTGTTTTTTTTGCATATAAATTGTTTACAGAGGTTTCAGATCATCAAATCAATTTTAATATCACAAAGAGATAATACAATGATTGATTTCATTTATTAAGGCACAAAAAATGAAAAAGTAATTGCCCCCTGAACCTAACAGTGAGTTGGGCCACCTTTGGCAGCGATACCAGAAATCAAATGTTTACGATAAATAGTAAAGAGTCTTTCACGATGCTGTGGCGGAATTTTAGCCCACTCTTCTCTGCAAAACCGTTTCAAATTGGACATATTTGAGGGTTTTATAGCATGGGGTGCCCATTTATGTTACGTACCAGAAAAGGAGACAGGACCCGTTCGTTTTCTCAGTTTTATTAATAAAAAGAGAGAGCAGTGCTTGTGTCCACGATCCGATGATCGACAAACAAGGGAAGCAGGTGGCTGGATGGTCGAAGATCAGCAGGTAATACAAGTCGTTACGGGAGAGCAAGGGCGGTGTCAAGTTCGGAAACAAGGTCAGCAACAGGTGTCAGGCAGGTAGCGGGGCAAAACAGGTCGGAGATTGGGAAGGCAGAACGGGACAGAGTCAGGTCCGGAAACAGGTTGGGAACGGGCATCAGGCAGAGAAAACAGGGAGGGAACAGAGTCTGAATGTGAGAGCTTGCTGAGCTGGGAGCAACGGTTCACATAACAATCTGACTGGGATATCTTGACAGCCGGGGTTTTAAAAGGAGTTCATCAGCCAATCAGCTCTCAGGGCTGTTGGCGCCAATTGAGCAGTCACATGTATTCTGAATCGGCAATCATGACAATTTAAGGTCACAGCACAGCATCTCAATTGGATTTAAATCAGTACTTGGACTTGGCCACTCCAGAATCTTTATTTTGAGTTTTTTTAGCCATTCAGAGGTGGACTTGCTGGTGTGATCGAGCTGCATGTTCCAAAAGCGCTTGAGTTTGAGGGCACAAGGATCTTCTGGTAAACACCAGAATTCATTATTCCGTCAACCACAACAACTTGTCCTGGTCCTGAGGTAGCAAAGCAGCCCCAGACCATCACACAGCAACCACCATGCTTTACTCTGTGTTTTTTGTCCAATGCTGTGCCATTTTTAAGCCTGATGGAAAGGGCTGCACGCCTTCCAAAAAGTTCCATTTTTGACTCATCAGTCCACAGAATGTTTCTCTACAAGTCTTGAGGATAATCCAGATGATTTTTAGCAAAAGTGATACGACTGCGTTCTTTTGTGACGGCAGTGGTTTTCACCTGGGAATTCTCCCATGGTTGCTATTTTTAGCCAGTGTCTTTCTTATAGTGGAGTCATGAACACTGACCTTAAGTGAGGCCAGCGAGAACTGCAGTTCCTTGGATATTTTTTGAGGTTTCTTATAACTTCCTGGAAGAGTTTTCTTCACACGCTTGGAGTAATCTCAGTTGGTCGACCACTCCTGGGAAGGTTTGCCACTGTTCCCAGTTGTCTCCATTTGTGGATAATGGCTTTGACAGTGGTTTGCTGGAGCCCCAGTGCCTTGTAAATGGCTATGTGACTTTTTCCAGACTGATAGATTGATATCACTTTTTTTCTCATTTCTTCTGGAATTTCTTAGGATCGTGGTATGTCAACTGTGTTCTTGAGTTTTTATTTGCTACATCTTTTTAACATATTCAATTTAAGTCATTTATTGATTTAACACGGGTTGTGGCAATGGGTTTTCGGTGTGGCCTGTAGATTTGAACTCAGCTTTCCCAAAAGAATGTTAGTCAAAGTTACTTTGTGATTTAACTCAGAAGGGAAACTACTTTTTCATAAAGGGCCATATAGGTCTAGATTTGATCATGCCTTAATAAATTGAATTATTCTTCCAAAACTGCATGTTATATTTCCTTGTTGTCTCTGTGTGATATTAAAATTGGTCTGATGATCTGAAACCTTTGTGAGAGATAAATACGAAGAAGAAAAAAACACACAATTCAGAAAGGGGCAAATACTTTTACATTGTAAGTGTAGTGATTTGCTGTGGTTCAGATTGCTACAGCTAGCAAAGTGACAAAATGGTGGTCTCAAAAAAGCTTGTGGACACTTTGTCTCTTTCAAAATAGCTGTCTATTTAAAACGGTGTCTGCTTTAAAAATTGAAAATACACCTACGTTAGCTGTGATGAAGCAAAACGGCGATCTCCTTAGAAAATAATCTGCCATTAGGTAAAATTAAGCTTGCTACTGTTGGCAAAGAAAAAAAGTTTACTTCATAAGTTGAAAATGCCATCTGCTGTGATTTACTTGCTTATTGTAGCAAAGACAAGAGAAAACCATCCGCTTGGAAAAAAAAATGTCATGGGCTATGATTGTTTTTGCTAAAGCTAGCAAAGAAATAAAATGCTTAGGTAACTCAAAATGTCATTTGATGTTATTGAGCTCGCTGTGGCTAGTAGAGACAAAATGTCCAACTGCTTATCAAACCAAAATGGTATCAGCTGTGATTTAGCATGCTAAAAGGAATAAAAGGCACAAAATGCCCCTCAGCGTAAAAAACTCAAAATATAATTATGATTTAGCTTGCTAAAGCTAGCTAAGAGACTAAATGGCCGTCTGCTTTAAAAAACATAAATGGAAGATGAAGGGGTAGGTAATATAAGCATTTGCTTCTGACTACCCCTTTCGAACATATTATGTAACGTTATTTTGTTGTTGAGTTATTGTTTTTGTTCTATTTTTTTGTTTTGATGTTCGAATAAAGTTTTCATTCATTTATTCACAGTTAAATGCCATTAGCTGTTGTTTAGCTCACTAAAGCTAGGGAAGGTACAAGATATATGTCTGCTTGGATAAATGTGTTAGCTGTGATATAGCTGGCTAAAACTACCAGAGAGACCAAAGGGCTGTCTAATTAAAAAAACAGAAATGACCGTTATTTTGATTTAGCTGTCAGCTTAAATAACTAGACATGCCAATTGCGCTGACCTAGCTAGCTAAAGCTAGCATGGGAGGAAGCGGGATGGAGGCTCAGTTGACCTCCGCTTGAAAAATAGTGACAGTGTTGATAATGGAGTCCTTGGGACGATGTGTTTGAGGGCGCTCACCTTGACGGGTTCGTGGTACAAGCTACGTATCCTCCTGCGCTCCATCAGCTTGTTGTCGGCAGGCTGCGCCTTGGCTTGTTCTCCCCTGAAGGTGGCGCTATAACTTGTTTCATGGCCGCCCTCCTTCTCGCTCGGAGGTTTGTATTGCGGCGCCGCCTTGATGGGCTTCACCGGTTTCACGTCCTTGTAGGCCTTGAACTCTGTTCTGTAAAGGCAAAGTTAATTGTGTTATGACTTGGGAATTGTACAAGTTTTGTCATTTTTGAATATTTCATCCGTGTTCAGTAATTCCTACGCTTCTAGCAGTCATTGATAGCAACTTGAACTAATTAGTCTGTCATATTTAATTCAAGTGGCTTTTGCTCCGGCTTTTGAACGAAAAAGTGGAACTCGAACATAGCTCAACTTGTCCCCGAGCGGGTTGAAAAACAATCCACGATCCATTATCCCCAATCACGTATTGTTGCAAGTGGAGCAAAGAAACCCGCACTTTGTCGGGCCCGGTGGCTATTTCTTTTACTGAACTGTCCACCAAAAAGTGAACTGAATTTGTTTGCCCATGATCCATTATCCCTCCCCAATCACAACCAAGAAGATAATCGCAGGTTCGAGAGCATTCTCCATTCGGGCCCCCATGTTGTAGAATGCTCTGCCCCCTGAGATTCAAAATGCAACCTCAGTGGAATTATTTAAACTTTTATTCTATAGCTTATGAATGACCTATAATTCCTGTTGGTGATATCTGTGTATTAATTGTTATTACAACATACGTTGTAGCTTGGTCATCCTGAAGGAGGATTCCCTCATGTGCGGTCCCGTCTCAAGATTTCTTCTTCTCCTCATATTAAGGTTTTGAGTTTTTCCTTGCCTTCATGTAGGTTTTAGATCAGGGGATGGGGTAATAATAGTCTGTAGTTTGCAATAAGCTGTGGTCTATGCAGCCCTTTCAGACTCAAAATTCATAACATGAAATGCACAGTTGTGACCTTGATCTTTTATCCCAAGTCGACTGTTGCTGAGAGCAGGGGTCAGCAGAGAGCTTTTTTTTTGTTCAGGCTAGTGGAGCATGACATTTTGGCCCACCTAAAATAAACTGCACTGGTTTGATCTTTGAATGAACTGCACTAATTTGGCTGCAATCCATTATCCCCAGTCAACCTTTGCTGAGAGTAGGGGCCAGCAGAGCACTTTTTTTGGGTTCAAGCCAGTGATTGATATCACAATGCATAATGCAAACCAGTGAAGTAGCAAGACTATAAAAGGTGAAACGTCTTACGGAGAGGGTTCTGCTTTTACCGGACCCATGTGGGGGAGGTAGGAACTGGAGGCAGGGGTGCTCAAAACAAGGGATTGCATTTAATAACAAAAAGGAGGTTCAAAGTGACAAACAAAAATAAGGTCATAAAACAAGGAAATGTCTAAACGAGAAAGGAAGACCAACACTGAAACTGGTTAATACATGCAACAAAGAAACCATAAAACAAACGAACCTGACGAGCTGGTGGAAACCAAATAAAAACCAGGATGACAAATGGCAGAAGAACCCAAAGTGACCCCCCCACATTTAATGTTCAAAACGTTGTTTTAAAAGGTTCTTGATAAATGGGCAAAGGGGTGTGATAATTGGACACACCTGTGCCCAGTTCAAACCCCTGTAGGGTAGGAGGTATGTCACACCCTAACAGGCTCACTATAAAAAACATATAAAAAACATGCAACTAAAGCAGTGCTTCTCAATTAATTTCTGTTACTTCGGGTACTATAAAACAATCGTGATTTCAAGTGGCCTAGGCCTAACTCCTAGGGTTTCTGTAACGTAAGGATATTGTGTGTTGGAATGGGGCTGTGTGGACCACTATTTTCTAATCTATTTACTGACATGATTTGGGAAGAAGTGTTTCACGCCATGAAGCACACGTGTGAATAGATACCGCACCTACCCTGCAGAAAAACTGTAATCTCTCTTTGGTTTCCACCATGCATACAAAAAGATAAAACTATAGAAATGATGTTCAATACTTTTCAAAATAAAATCAAGTTCTCCCACTCATCTTAACATCATACTCAATGCTTACACTCTGTACTAAATGGAAGCTAAATGAGAGTTTAGGGGAGGTTGAAGGATTTTATACGATTAAATACAATTTACATTTATCGAGTGCAATGAAGAGTTTCACTGAGTGGCCTACAGGTCACGCTGATCCGAATGCATAATGGTTTGTTTAGTTCTGTTGATAAGAGAACTCTGACGCAGGTCTGCAGGCATTGTTTGGAGAAGTTGTTTTGATAGGCGCTCTGCTGTTGTGAGTTTTTCAGACATCGGGCGCTCTTCTCCGGGATGGTGGGGCCACGTGGGGGCTTTCATTGGCACGCCCATGGGAGGAGCCGGCACACCAGCTTTCAGAAAAACCGTGGGCCGAGGAGAGAAGCAGAAGATCGAGAGAGGAGGCTTGACAGAGACTCAAGCGACACTAAGTTCACTTAGTTAAATTGTTTAAGAAATTAAATCTGCCCTCAGTGTGAAAATGACGGCTATTCTTGTCCATCTTTTCCCATCAAGAATCGAGCGTGCATTGTTAGGAGAATGTAGGTTGTGTTTGGTTAATGGAGTCAGATAACTAATTTGAACAATTTGGTAAACGGTACATTGTAATATTTAATTCCTAACAAGGTGCAATTGCACTTTATTCTAGGAAAAAAAAATCCCCGAAGTCAAACGCGCACAGAGGAGGACCCGCCCCACTGCTTGAGAACCACTGCACTAAAACAACACTACATAAACATTCACCCTGTCGTTGCTAATGAGCGTCCTATTGAGCGGCCATAACCATCTTTCCACCTCATTAACTTACTGCTCAACACTTCACAACAACACAACAATCACGCTTTCAAAAGAAGATGCCGGACAAGAAATCTCCAAACTCAGTCTCAGCAGTTCATTGAATTATTCATTCTTGGCCTACATCGAGTTCCAAGTCGGCGCCACCATGTGATGACGGATAACGTTGCGCTTGATTACCGTCCAGGCATTGGTTTTTTTTTTTTTTGTTTATTTGCTGCGCCCGGGAGAGACAGATCAATATTTTCGCCTTATCTTTACGGAAATGGCGCTCTCCGAGGTCATGAGGGGGCTTGTAACATTAGAATGTGCAATTAAGTCACGTCACGGTGCTATAACACTCAGCGGACATTAAAAGCACCTGAATAGCAGGTCTACATTTAAGTAAGTACTATAGTTTTGTCTGGAAACATTTTTCATAGGCAGTTATATGTGGTTAGCTGTTTTTGCTAACATGCTAACAAGGCTAGTAGAGTATCAACTTAAATAGGAATTGTTTATGTTAAGTTTGATTATTTCATTACTGGATGCAGGGAGAGTAGACTGATAAAAGTAAGAAAATTGAAAGAGATAAAATCTAATATAATTGTGTTTTGAAGTCAAATTATCTTGCTTCACTGGAGGATCACGGTGCTAAAACACTATTCTGACACGACCAGAACGGAAGTAGGACCCAGATGCGTAACGTTAACCACAGGTTTATTGAGGTATAGAGGAGAGGCAGCGCCCGCGATCCGATGCTCGCTGGACGCGGGAAGCAAGCCGCTAAAAGAATCGAAACGTGTTCCGAATGTGGAAGTGAATCTTCGGCAGCGGGAGATCGACAGGTCGTTAGCCGAGACGGGAGAGCAGAACGTGGTCGGGGTCAAAAAACGGGTCGTAGACAAAGAGAAACGGGGAAATCAGGAACGGACGGGTGGAAAACGGGTGAAAAACGGGTGAAAAACGGGACCGACGAGAGTCAGGGTAAAAAATGCTTGCCTTGCGGAAACAGAGGTTTGCTGACGGACTGACAACAGGCGAGTGAAAGGACGGAGCTTAAGTAGGACGGGAAACCAATCAGGAAGCCAGCAGCGGCTGGCGCCAAACGAGCGGGCACAGGTAAATGTAATCAGTCATCATGACATGTTCATACGTAATAAACTGGGATTATGTTTTTTAGGCGGAATATTTTTATTGTAACATTGTTATTATTTATGGTAAAGGTGCAACAACAAATGGATTGTTGGACAATTCATTACAGTGGACCCTCAGGATACGGAATCCCCCGTTTTCACTCCATGGTTTGGGATGTCTTCTTTGGCACCTCTTTACGACATTTATCCCACTATACGACATTGACAACAAATTATTTTACGTGTCTAAAAACTCATCAAAATGTTTTGGGTCAAAGCCATACAAAATGGCGGACTGTCATTGATTTGCGTCACAGCATCATAAAAATGAACATAAGGTATTGGCTGAAATACCTCTCATAATGGTTTTCTTTCTCTCATTCGTCCAGAATCTCATGTGCTTCTTAAAAACTTGGCGATACAATTCTGTATTTTTTAGCTGTATGTATTCACTATATGTTTCAATGTGTACAGTGATGCTAATAGGGAAAGCAAAAACATAACAACCATGGAAACAAAGCTTGAGATTATCAAGCAATACAAAGAAGGCAAATGGCTACCCTCACCAGGTTTCACGAACATAAGCGATCAACAAGTGAGACGATTATTAAAAAAAGAGGTGATTAAAACATATAACTCCTCTTAACGGAAAAAAATCTTCTCAAGCTGAAGTTTTAAATTCAGTTTTAATTTTTATTCCAACTTTGTGTCCCTTCCCCCTTTTGCATCCACCCGTTCAACCAACTCAAGTCTAGTCACAACAAAGGAGAATAAAATGTCATTTTTCCTTTACATGTACATTTATTTAGAATGTTATTCAAACCTATACATATATGTTAAATATACTGTAAGTAATACTTACTGTACACTATTTGGTATTTAAATGTTTTTTTATCGTGGGTACAAGGGTTCAGAACACATTAGCTAATTATCATAGGTTTCTACTGCCCCGATACTCCACCATGCTGTACTATTCAAGTTGTACGGTTTTTGCAGCGAGTTTTTTACAGTATTCTTGCAGTATTTCTGTAGTATTAGTGTTTTATTGCTGTTGGTGTATTTTTGTAGTATTTTTGGAGTAGATTTTTCTAGTATTTGTGTAGCATTACTGTAGTTGTACTTTTGTAGTATTTCAGTTGTAGGGTATTTGTTGTACTATTTCTGTAGTAATCTTGGAATCTTTCTGCAGAAGTATTTCTGCATTAGTGTTTGTGTAGTTTTTCCGTAGGATTTTGTAAATACTTTGTAGTATTATTGTAGTATTTCTGCTGTAGTACTTTCGTAATACTTTTGTAGTAAAGAACTTAGAAAGATGCTGAAAGAACTGTTTGCGTTGTTCATTTGGTAAACAAAATAAACTTGTTTAGACGAATGATCTTTACTTTAATTTTACTTAATCTGTCTTGCAGTGAGTAAATAGGTGTCACGTCGTTTTTATTTAGGTTCATCATCGCTATCGGGGGTTATTAGCCGAGGATTGCAGGTATGATATAAAACGATAAACCTACATATTAAGGAGGGGGGGGGGGCTTACAATATTGTCCTGCGAGCAGCTACGGCCCATGGGGCTGCGTGTTTTAGACCCCCACTTTAGAAAGTGATGCAGGTGAGGCGTCCAAGGACAACATGTAAAATAAAACCCGTTACCTGTAGCTGCTCGAGGAGCTCATGGTCTGCTTGATGTGTCTGTTGAGCGCATCTGCAGCCGCCCTGCCTTTGCCCCCGCCGGGCGGCGAATCTTTCTCCTTCCCGTCGGCCGACTTGTGCTTCCTGGCCGGCGGCTCCTTGGCCTCCTTTTCCTGAAGCTTCTCCTCGATCTCGCTCTTTTCCACGCCAGGGTCCACTTCGGCGGCTTTGGGGATCCAAGGGTGGTCGTGCTTCTTGGGGATGGGCCAGGCTTTGTAGTCTTTCTGGTACTGCGTTTCGGGGGTGAAAGGGGGGCCACAAGCGGGGTGGTACTCATCCCGGGGTTTGCAGCTAGGCTCCGGACGCACCTTCCACGCCTTGAAGTCTTGCCGCATGACCGAGGAGGAGGCGTCAGAGGCGGGTGCAGGGACCGGCGAGGGCTCGGTGGTCCCCGGTTGTAAGTCTGCAGCGGCCGCGGGTTGCTTGCGCTGGACATCGGAGTATTTGGTGAAGACTAATGGCACTGCGATGTCCGCCTTGTCCAGCTCGCTCCAGAAGCGGTTGATGCAGCAAGCACGCGTAATGCACGGCCAAGCCATTTTTGATTTTCTTTAGCGCTGGTGCTGATGCAGGCTCCTTTGCTGCTTTTCTTGCTTCCTTCCTGCAGGATGCCTCGTCAGAGGCTTCGACCCACCCTCAGTTTGCACCTGAACGCAACTGCGCGGTCACGCCAGCAGAGGGAGGAAAACGCGATATGACCAAATACGTCTTAAAATAAACAAGCCGTTTGTTGTAAAATTTGCGCCAAGAAACTTAAAATAAAGTGAAGGTGGTGTTTATATGGTTGAAGATCCCGAAATCTCACGGATTTTAATTCAATACATTGAACTCTCAATATCGCGAGGGTTCACACTTCCCCAAAGGAACCAGTGATAAGTATAATCCTTTAGTTTCACATTTAATAAACAATTAAATACTGTATTAAACATTGAAACCAAAGCCAAAACCATTTTACATGCTCATATGGACATTGTGTATAATTTAGAGCCTTCTTGAAGTACAAAAAAACTAATCACTAAATAATCAACAATCAATAAACAGCAACGATATAGTAAGAAAAAAATACACTATTCTGTAAACGTGTACTTTATTTACATACTCATAGGTAAAAAAATGAATTTATTTTTATGAGGCTCATCTAAAGAGAGCTTACATGATTGTTGGCCATTTTGCTGCTACAGATATCCACAAATTAACAAAAACAGGTATTTTTCTATCTGTTTTAACTTTAATATTTTTTCTGGTCTTTTTGTATTTTTTATATGTATTTTACACCGTTCTTCCCTTTATTCTTTGTTTTCTTTATTTCTCCTTTTTTTAAATGTTTTTTTCTATTTTATTCTTTCTTATGCTTTTTTTCCTTTTCTTCCCTTCCTTGCAAAAGGCTGGAGGAAAAATAGGAACAACGTTAGTTTGATCACTTTCAGTCTCCGTGGTTTGTAGTTCTTTGTGCTTTATAGTTGTTTTCAGTTGCAAAACACATTGCAGTGGCATTTACACAGTGTTCCATTGTCAAATGTTGCATTCAAAAAGAACCCATCCATTGATTATCTGCATTGCTTATCCTCAGTAGGGTCGCAGGGTTGCTGGAGCCCATCCCAGCTATCTTCGGGCAGTGGGCACCCTGAACTGGTTGCCAGTCAGTCGCAGGGCACACAGAGACAGACTCACTCACACCTTAAGACAATTTGGAACGGACAATTAACCTGACATGCATGTTTTTGGCAATGTGGGAGGAATCCGGAGTGCCCGGGAGGAAACCCACGCAAGCACAGGGAGAATGTGCAAACTCCACACAGGAAAGTTCCGTCTCATGACCTCAGAACTGTGCCGCACAAGCGCTAACCGCTGTGCTGCAGTGCAGCTCAAAAAGAACCCGTGACAGGCAAAATCCCTGAAGCAGAAACATTTACTTTTACAATGGTATACAATTAAATACTATACTCAATTATACATAAAAACGAACTTTTTTAATAGTCTAAATAATATATTTTAAATCTATGAACCATATGAACTTTTGTTTAAATTACGTTGCTGTCAAGAAATAGGTGGACAATGTCTAGCCAATCAGAAAGCATAAAAGAATGCTTACTAAAAATCCTTGAAGTACGGAGACAGTGAAGTGAATCGCGTTATAGCGAGGATAACCTGTATTTTGCTTTCAGGCATTAAAAACAAGTAAAATGCTAAGTTTTTTTTTGCTGTTTAACATAAGCTCACATAGCCTAGATGGTAAGGCGCCCGCTTTGAGACTGGGAGGTCGGTGGTTCGCGCCCCGGCCGAGTCACTCCTAAGACTTAAAAAGTGGTCGGCGGCGCCCTCTGTTGGCTGCGGCTGCATCGGCTCGCTACAACGGGTCAGGTGCAATCGACATTTCGTTCTGTGTACATTGTTACACAGAATGACAATACAAGGAAATTATTATTATTATTATAAATCAGGTGAAAAATTAGTAATACTAATATTTAGAAATGGTGCAGGGCTGTACAATATTGTCAATATTATAAAAGTACAGTGGAACCTCGGTTTTCAAACGCCTCTCAGTTCGGACAAATCAGTGTTCGACCAAAAAATTAGAGAAATTCTTGCTTCGGTGTTCGGTCAAAAAATCGAAGTTCGAACTCCGGTACGCTAGGGTGCGATGCTGAGCGGCGTACGGGTGTTGCAGCCCCTAATTATGCCTCCGAAGAAGGTCGGTGCAAGCAGGACAGGTTAAAAAAGACAAGTTGTTCGTCCAACTATTGCCTTTCAGAAAGACATAATAGCTAAATATGAAAGAGGTGTACGAATTTCAGATCTTGCTTATGTGAATACAGCATGGCTAAATCTACTATTAGTACGATAGTAAAGAATAAGGAGGCTGTGAAATCGAGTGATGCGGCTTAGGGAGTTAGAATAAGCAAGCAACTGCCGCAAGTTTTGGAAGAGGTTGAAAAACTTTTGATTTTTCTCTCCGCACCGTCCACCACAAAGGTAAGAAATCCTATTCAAAATCTTTGTATTTTTACACGTTCATGTTAGCGTAATCTTACATACGTAAGATTATGATAACGCTAACGCACGATTAGCTGGGTTAGCTTCATGTTTACGTTCGTGGTAAACATTCAGGGTGTTGGAACGGATTAAAACAATTTTACATTACTTTTAATGGGGAAAACAATTTCGGTGATTGAACAAATCAGTTTTCGAACAGGGTTCTGAAACAGATTATGGTCGAGAACCGAGGTTCCACTGTATAATTTTCAATATCGAAAAAAAACCAAAAATGTCTCGATCAGCTCGAGTTTTACTCTCAGGTTGTTTTTAACAATGTTAAAAACACAACTTCCATTTGAGTATACTATGCATTTACATAGAACTTTTTTTTTTAATCACAATTTTCTTCACTTGTAAACGGTCTACAACCAACCAAGTTATATGTAAAAGCACACTTTTTTGTGCCACATATCAAAATCTTCAAACTAAAAATCTCAAAGACAGGAGTTTAAGAACAGTATTTTAATATAAGAGTACGAATTGACATCGACCAAATGAGATTTATTAATAAAAAGTTGAACCATTAAGAATATGATTACCATAATCATATATTAAAATAAAAATGCGCCAGTAATAGTTACTCAGTCCAGGTTTGTTTTGTGTACTCTAGACACGAAAGCTCAGTGTCTAATTGGTCCAGCAGCGCCGTCTTGTGGTCTAGTTGTTCATGAACAATGATAAAGACATTGGATCCCATGCAAGGGGGCTATCCAAGTCACATATAAGCTTTCTGCATTTATTGATGTCAATTTCGCAATAGATGTGTGTAAACATAATAAACACAGATGAAAAAAATCTGTTTGAATATGATCAATTTCGTTTGCACAAAGATATTTACAGAATTTATGACAACAATTTATCTGCTTGCATCTTTGCTGGGAGCATTTAATAACAGGGTGTCTGACTATACAGGGAGTGCAGAATTATTAGGCAAGTTGTATTTTTGAGGATTAATTTTATTATTGAACAACAACCATGTTCTTAATGAACCCAAAAGTCTCATTAATATCAAAGCTGAATATTTTGGAAGTTGGAGTGGGGCTTTTTTAGTTTTAGCTATTTTAGGAGGATATCTGTGTGTGCAGGTGACTATTACTGTGCATAATTATTAGGCAACTTAACAAAAAACAAATGTATACCCATTTCAATTATTTATTTTCATCAGGGAAACCAATATAACAGCTCAACATTCACAAATATACATTTCTGACATTCAAAAACAAAACAAAAACAAATCAGTGACCAATATAGCCACCTTTCTTTGCAAGGACACTCAAAAGCCTGCCATCCATGGATTCTGTCAGTGCTTTGATCTGTTCACGATCAACATTGCATGCAGCAGCAACCACAGCTTCCCAGACACTGTTCAGAGAGGTGTACTGTTTTCCCTCCTTGTAAATCTCACATTTGATGAGGGACCACAGGTTCTCTATGGGGTTCAGATCAGGTGAACAAGGAGGCAATGTCATTAGTTTTTCTTCTTTTAGACCCTTTCTTGCCAGCCACGCTGTGGAGTACTTGGATGCGTGTGATGGAGCGTTGTCCTGCATGAAAATCATGTTTTTCTTGAAGGATGCAGACTTCTTCCTGTACCACTGCTTGAAGAAGGTGTCTTCCAGAAACTGGCAGTAGGACTGGGAGTTGAGCTTGAGTCCATCCTCAACCCGAAAAGGCCCCACAAGCTCATCTTTGATGATACCAGCCCATACCAGTACCCCACCTCCACCTTGCTGGCGTCTGAGGCGGACTGGAGCTCTCTGCCCTTTACCGTTCCAGCCACGGGCCCATCCATCTGGCCCATCAAGACTCACTCTCATTTCATCAGTCCATAAAACCTTAGAAAAATCCGTCTTGAGATTTTTCTTGGCCCAGTCTTGACGTTTCAGCTTGTGTGTCTTGTTCAGTGGTGGTCGTTTTTCAGCCTTTCTTACCTTGGCCATGTCTCTGAGTATTGCACACCTTGTGCTTTTGGGCACTCCAGTGATGTTGCAGCTCTGAAATATGGCAAAACTGGTGGCAAGTGGCAACTTGGCAGCTGTGCGCTTGACTTTTCTCAGTTCACGGGCAGTTATTTTGCGCCTTGGTTTTTCTACACGCTTCTTGCGATTCTGTTGACTATTTTGAATGTAACGTTTGATTGTTCGATGATCACGCTTCAGAAGCTTGGCAATTTTAAGAGTGCTGCATCCCTCTGCAAGATATCTCACTATTTTTGACTTTTCAGAGCCTGTCAAGTCCCTCTTCTGACCCATTTTGCCAAAGGAAAGGAATTTGCCTAATAATTATGCACACCTGATATAGGGTGTTGATGTCATTAGACCACACCCCTTCTCATTACAGAGATGCACATCACCTGATATGCTTAATTGGTAGTAGGCTTTCGAGCCTATACAGCTTGGAGTAAGACAACATGCATAAAGAGGATGATGTGGTCAAAATACTCATTTGCCTAATAATTCTGCACTCCCTGTAATATGAAGTCCAGGTACCGGAAGTAAATTTTTGTCCGATTTTTACGTTAAATGTGCTTTGGGTCAATAAAGATTCCGGAAACAAAAAAACATATCAGAACCAATTTGTAAAATCTCCTCTGTTAATGGAATTCATAATACAGCCATTTCCAACACACTAAACCAGAGGTGGGCAAGACTGTCCTTAGGGGTTGCACGTCCTGCATGTTTTTGGAGATTTCTCTTCTTCAAATCGGGAGATTCCAATCACCAGGATGGATGGTTAAACTGCTCCTGCTAACTTGATAACAAGCTGATAATTTCTATCACGTGAGAAACCTCCCAAAACATAAAAGACATATGGCTCTTGAGGACGTGGTTGCCTGCGTCTGCATTAAACACGTCAGATAAAAGTCCAGAACCAAGACGAAGAACGTAGTTCACTTGGAGTCGGCCTCTTCGTCAGCTTCAACCTCCATCTCAGTCTCCTCATCAGGGTAAAGTCTGCAGTACTTGTCCACCATGACATCCAGATCCGGTGTAACGTGAGCGTTGACGCTGAGGACGGCCAGGCTGCGGTTCCACAGTTTGGTGGGGACGGCGTCCAGGTAGGCCCGCAGCCTCTCGTCGGCTGCGCCTTGTCGTTCCTGAATCCGGAGCACGGGCAACGTGGAGAGCACCTAGAAAGATATATCAGTGGTCCCCAATCTTTTCTGTACTACAGACAGGTTCATTGTCTGACAATATTTTCACGGGCTGGGCCTAGAGCAGCATCAAACAGGTGTTTACTTTTTCTAAAATGATATTGAGGGTTATAATAACAACTTGTACAGTGCTGTTTAAAATAATAGCAGTGCAATGTGACTAGCCAGAATATCTTAGATGTTAGTATATTTTTATTGTTACATGCCAAACAAGTAACCAGTAGGTGCAGTAGATTCTCAGAAAACAAACAAGACCCAGGATTCATAATAGGCACGCTATGAAGTTGTGCAATTGGCAAATAGTTCAAAGGGGTGTTTCAAAAAATAGCAGTGTCTGCTGTTGACTGTACAAACTCAAAACAATTTTGTATTTTAAAAAAAGGGTAGGACTTGGCAATATTTAGTCGCATGACCATTTCATCGGATCAAGATTGATTTTTGTCTCTTCTCGTATGAATAAAATATAAAATTAAAAAATGATCAAAAGCGAAAAGATGATAAGAGTCAATGAAATGCCTCGTCAATGTTACTGCTGCTGGATCTCAGTGCTGCCTTTGATACTGTGGACCACAACATATTACTTGTTCGTTTGAAAAAATGCATCAGTATTTTAGGAACCGTACTCATGTGGTTTAGGTCCTACAGGACAGGACGCAATGTGTTAACTATGGAAATCTGACCTCTAAACATTCTAAAGTCCCCTGTTGCGTTCCACAGGGCTTTGTTCTAGTCCTCCTCTTTAGTATGTATATGCTTCCGCTCGGTGATATTATCCGCAAGTATGATATTAGTTTCCATTGTCATCCAGATGTCACTCAACTATATCTGCCACTGGAGACAACTGGTCAGTCAAGTTGAAAAAATCTGGAGGCCTGCCTTACAAAGATTCAAAGATGGATGTCACTTAATTTTTTGTGCCTTAACCCAGAAAAAAACTGAAATGTTGATTGTTAGTCCAGCTCATTGTCGTGATTTGTTCTCAATGCACTGAACCTAGACAAAGGTAATATCACCTATAGTGACTCGGTCAAAAATCCAGGTGTTATATTTGATCCTAATCTGTCGTTTCAGTTACACGTGAAAAATATTACTAATACAGGGAGAGCATGCAAACGCTTAACAAGGAGACCGGTAGCACAAATTGAACCTGGACCCTCTGAGGTGTGAGGTGAACCTGCGAATAGCAACACTCTTTGGTTGCTATCTTAACGTTAACACGCAAAGTCACGTCGATCAGCGTGCCAAGTCATCAAAAATACAAACTCACCAAACGAACTGACCCCACAAAAAGATTGCTGTTATTATGTGGTCTGTGTCATGTTCTTGACTTAAGGTTCCAAACGTTTTTAATGGCATCATTTTGTTTGCCATCATTATTGCATGACATAGTTGACCACTCTCCACGCTGATTGGCTATAAGCGCAATAGTTTAGAAGGATACATTCTTCACTGTATCTTCGGCAAACGGAAAACCTTGTTTCCAACGTGACAGCTGGTCCCCCCAACAGGCAACTGCGTCTAGCTGTGCCAACAACACCGTTTTTTATATAAATGTACTACCTCAAAGCCCCAGTTCCAGTTTAGTCTGAAATGTATCAGTGTCATTAAATCAACAATATGGTATTGTATCGCCGATTGCAAAGTCTTTACGGAGCACACAAGATTCTGAACTGAATGAACAGAAAAACATTGTGGGAAGAAATTGGGTCATTCTGAACTGAAAGGAAAGGCACTAGTTGGTCTGAAATACATAAACATAAGGAATCACTTATTCAAACAATGCTGTGCAATTGTGAGCAACCTTCCTTATCCCTACCGGTCTGTCACATAGGATTTTCAGTCGCACGTTCAAATTTCTGGTCAATTTGGTGTTTTAGAGTCGCCTTGTAATTCGGAAAATACAGTGATATTATTATCATCATTACCTTGAGGAAAGAGTTGACGTTGGGGAAGAACTTGATGTCCGGCAGCTGCAGAGTCTCATGAATGGTAGTGGGCAGGCGGACCTCCTTTCCGCGGTGCTTCCACTTGATCCGCCAGCAATGGAGCTCGGCAGCAAGAGTGTCAGGGCTGGGGAGGTCGGCACTGTACACGTCGGCTGAGCTTTCCTCGCTGGTGTTGAACTTCATCTGGCCCATAATCGCGGGCACCAGAGAAAGGCACTTGAGCACTTTGAGGTTAACTTCGGAAAACATCTCCTCCACCTCCTGCATTACACTGTGAATGACAGCAAATAATAAAAAACTCCAACCCAACTCAGGCACACGGGAATTAAAGCCCGACCCAGCCTTGGCCCGACCAATTAACTTGATTTGCAGGACCGAGCACGAACCTAAGCTGAACTTTTATGTCCAATTTGTGAGGAAGGAAAAGATGGGATTTATGATAACAAATTAAAGCCTGTCTTTTGTCACGTAATATGAGCTAAAGAAGACTGTATGAACATATACATCATTTATATTTATGTGTCTGCAGAGGTTACCTAAGGGGTCAACAAACTACGGCCTGCATGCTGTAACAGGTCGCAAGACAACACTAAAAAAGCATGAAAAAAAAGGGATGCTTCTTATCAAACAATGACCTGAAGTTAAAAATATGTCCAGTGGATGTCACAAAAGGCACCTCCAACTCGAAGCCTCCTAACTGTAGCAGTATAGGCTGACTACCATTTAGCTAACAGAGAACATTTGGGGAAACACACATCCCAACGTTAATTTATTCAAAATAGAAGACTTTGTTGAAGGACAGACAATTGCTCTCACTTGGATTTTTTTAGCCTGTTTGCATTTGTGTACCTCTATAAAATCTATATTTTTTTTATTGTGCCTATGGCCAACATTTAAATGACTGCATTTTTTCCTCGATTTAGTGATTAAAAAAGGGAAACAGATAGATATTAAAGTTTTTATTTGCAAATTAGTATATATATATATTTTGAATATTTTGTGTTTCAAAACCAAATGTACAAAAGTGTCCCTTAGATAAATAGAATAGACGTGTACAACTCGGCAGGTAAATACAAATAAGAAAACATGATTTGGCCGGTTATCCATTTTCCTCATGTAAACCCAAAGTGTTGGATATAAGACTAAAATAAAATAAAAGTTAAACACATCAATCACCTATTTTTTTTCTCCGACCCTGTGCAAATGTTTTCAAACAAATGCAACCCGCAACTTAGTTTGTTGACCCCTGGGTTACAATTACCAACAATCCTCCACCGTTGACGGATTTTTTTTTTTTAAAAGATTTGCAAAATAATTTTAAGGCCGCCTGTCATTTTGAAGGGTCGAAAATTGAGCCATATCCCACAGCAGCAGTACTTCCTTTAAAATCCAGTGAGACACATTCAGAGCGAGAGAGACAGAGAAAGAAAGAAGAACAATGACTTGTGGATAATCATTAAAAAAAAAATAAAGGCAGCAAGAGTGAAAAGCCTGGCCTCACCTGAAAATAGTGATTGATATTTTATGCCCGACTCGGGCCTAAATTAAGGTTGGGCTCAGGCTTAAGATCTTACCTGTGGATGACAGGCAGTGTGACGTATTCGCGGTAGTAAGCCTCCGGGTGCACCTCGCCCATGTCGGCGGCACGCTGTCTTTGAATGAAAAGCCGGGGCACGCGGACAGGGATCTCCATGGTGGCTGCCATGTTGGTAGCTTCTTCGAACCAGAACTCGTGGTACACGTCAATGTTGTCGTTCACCTCTACCAGTGAGTGCACTACAGCAGTAAGACTGTTGGCGGCACCGAAAGCGTCCGGCGTCTCGCCTTGAAGGTTCCGTCCGAATGCTCGTGTAAAGGTAAGAACACTCTTCATGACCACGGCGGTCATCACCATCTCAAAGTCAGCTAGCGTCTCCGCCAGGGAGTAGGCATCGGAGACTGCTGTGGAGTCGAAAATGGCGTCCCCATTTTGGTGAATGGCGTCCAAGCAGGCTATCAACACCGGTAGTGCATCTACAAGCACATCGAAAACGTTGTGGCGTTCAGTCCAGCCATCGGCAAGGGCCAGGTGGAGCGCTGACGCTTTCTCCTCATTCTTTTGGTAGTGGGCCAAGACGCATTGGTCCAGCAGAGCTCGCGCCGGCGTCTTTCTGAAGAAAACGGCCAACCGGCGCAGAGTCTCCATGAGCACCTGCCAGGCATGAAAACGTTTCAGGGGTTAAAAAGTTGAGAAAAGTGTGGAGGAAATATTTTCCGGTACACTGCAAAAGCCATCAAAATATTGAGGTCTGTCGACCTACACTGTTCAAGTAATCTGCAGGAGGCACCGCATACCCCTTTTGTGGGGACAGTATTCCAAAAAAACCAAGACTAGGAATTATTACTAGTGATGGGCAGTTTCAAAGCTTGGGTCAAGTAAAGGTGGATGTTGAAAATGAAGCCTCATTTTTGTGCCAGGCTCGTCGAGGGGAAACGGTCACATGACCAGCCTCGTTCCATGACTTGCATTTGTTGGCGTGTCAAAAAGGTACATAACGGGCTGAATCTGATGCGATCGTGTGGCGAGTTGAGGCCGACAGAAACGGAGAGTAAAAGAGAGCGAGTGAGAAAGGTTGACAGAAATACTGAATTTTTCAGAGAGATCGTGAAAAGTATTGTTTTGCGATTTAGTTAGATTTAAGTCAGTTAGTTTGTCAGTCAGAGACAGTTCATCTATTTATAGTCAGACATATTGAAGTCTCAGTCAGCAACTAGTTCATTTATTTGTCAGGTTAGATGCTAGTTTTGTGTGAGGACAGAGTAGATATTAGTGTAGCATCAAAAACATCCATGGATAATCAATGTTTGGATATACAGTACATGTTAAAAAGAATAAGGTTTTGTTGTTGTATCACAGGTGAAGTGTCAGAAACATTTTGAATGTCACAATTTTTTGTTATTAATTCACCATAGAGAAAAAAAAAAAATATATATATATATATATATATATATATATATATATATATATATATATATATGTATAAATACATATATTACTTCTAATACTACAACCGCGTGATACTTATTAAATGTTGTTTTATGTTTATTGTGTGGAAGTAGACTGGTACATGGCTGAATTAATATTAAAAGGCAGCAAGATCACCTGATTTACTGGAGCCATAGTGAAGCTTAATATTCCTTTATCTAATGACTTACAAAAAATGTTCTTTGTTCCCTTACATCCTCAGTTCTATGTAAGAGTGTTTAAAGGCTGGAGAAATATTGCTAAAGAGAAAATAATTAAGTCCCATTGCATTGCTGTTTTCTAAAACAAAACTAAGTAAAAGTGGTTTGTGAAATGATATGCGTGAATTAATGTCTTTATTGAATCGTTATTGAATGACTGACCTGCACATTGGGGAAGGGCAGGCTGTTGGCCAGGTGGATGTTGAGCGCCATGCGCGAGCAAGGCATGTAGAGGGCCAGCGGGTACTTCTCCATCAAAAGCACAGCAACTGCCTTCATCTTGGTGGCCGACGCCCCGGTCACCTTGTGCGCTTGCCCGCGGCAATCCTCCATGACCAGCCCCCAGCGCTCCGTCAGTTGCGCTTCTAAGCGCTCCACCAGTGCTAATTCGTCGCCATCAAATGGCACAAAATCCAGAAACTCCTCACGCAGGACATTGTTCTGGTTTACAAAACGCAGGAAAAGCGGCAGGTGCTTCTCGCCTCCGAAGTCCACCAGGTCGTCGGTAACCAGCGAGAAGAATCGACCCTCCCGGGCCTCCATCAGCACTTCCTCCCTCACCGTGTTCTCACAAACATCCAGGAGCTGATTGAGCTGCGCCGAGGAGAGGAACTCACCGTTGACCGGCACAAATTCGAAAGGTTTTCTCAGGGCTTGGTCGCCAGCGTTCATGCGATACTCTAGCAGCGCCTGGAAGTTGTTGGACATGTCGCCGTTCAGGCCTTTGAAGGTCTCCAGGGGGATGCGCTGCTTGGCTAGCATCAGGAGCACCTCGAACAGGCAGCGCAGGTAATCACGAATCTGCTTCTCTTCGGCCGAAATCTGCGGTTCCTCTGGGATTGGATCTCCGTCTGTTTTTGATTTCTCAGCCGAGGCCGCCACTAAAGGGTCGAACAAAATTACAAAGGAGTTATTCACCGTAATATTCATGATGGACTGATCTAGCCCACTGGATTGGTATTAACTCCGATCCACACAATATACTGTATTGGTCAGACCATCGCTCGCTCCAGATTATAAATTGCACCAGCCAAAAAAACGCAATATTAAGAAGGAAAACATAAATGATCAGTTAATAACTAAATTACTTACATCTCCTTTCCCTGATCCTTTGCAAATCCTCCTCCGTCTGAAACAAAAAGCAACATCACATAAATAGATAATAAAAATTTTCAAAAATTCAACTGAAAAACACCTTCCGCCTTACAAGTTCTTTGATCTGCTTGCGGTGTTTGACGTGAGGATTGGTCAAGTGGCTGGTCAGATCGAAGATGGTGGGAATGGCCGTATCCTTCAGCACAGTCCTGTAGGGGCTCTGAAAACACAAACAACTTGGAGACTTTTTCACTAATATTTGTTAGTGTGACAAAATGTCATCGCAAAGTGCAAGTTGTCTGTTTGGACAATGAATACGTGGGTGTGTGTAATCGCCGAGCACTCACAGTTTTGTATACCAGCTCGGGGTCAAAATGGTTGGCGCACAATCTGTAGTGCTTGTTCAGCTGGTCGGCAGTTTTGGCCTCCAGGTCAGCTCTACGGCAATTTTCGACCCAGATACGACATCTGCAAAAAACACACTTTGTAGACGGCATTCCTGTTGTGGTTTGTATCGGACACCCCTGGACATTGAAGATGTTTTTCTAATGATTGTCATGCTAATTGGAGTAATGCATGTCACGTGTTGACAAGGACTTCTATGCGACGGCTGATAAAAATGGCAAATGAGCTCAGAGTCGCGTTTAGGGGGTTCTGCTCCAAGGTCAAGTTGCTATGTTGGATAGACTTCAGCATTTCAGCTACTGCTTGTGTTTGTTGTTGCTAATTAAACATTACTTGACATGGTAACTATGTTTTGTTTATTGGGATGAGAGGGATTTTTAAGGGTTATTGTTCTATCTTCGTTATTCATTATATGTTTTGTTTATTGGTGCTAAAGGGGGTTTACTTCATAGTTGATCCCTTACCAAGGTTTTTTTTTCTCCTGCTGTTTTATATAGTTTTTCCTCTCCTCAACGTAGGTTTGAGGTCACGGTATAACTACCACAATTGTGTGCATTGCTTTGAGTATCTTTGTTACGAGGGCTTTACAAAGAAGGCTGCCATTTCTTTAATGTAGAATATGCATCAACAAAAGACCGATCCAACTCAATGTTTCATTTCTTTAATGTATAATATGCATCAACAAAAGACCGATCCAACTCAATGTTTCATATCTGGGAAACTTACGCCATCTCAACAGTTTAATCATTTGTTTGTACCACACTTTTCAGACACAGAAATTCAACTGAATGGTTTAAAAAACGTGACTTTACTTTTAAAAGTGCCGCGAGATTCACCGATAATAACCCGATGGCGAGTTTGTTTGACTTATTTGTAACTGCAATACTAGTTTAGTTACTTACTTTTGATATTGTTTCAAATTCAAATTGTGGTAATCAATTGTCACCGGGAAACGTGCTTATCAGTTGTAAAGGGATTACCCAGTGTTTAGATTGTGTAAAGCTAAACTACAAAGCCCTTTGAGAATGTTTGTGATGAAAGGCTATACACATGACTTATTAACGTTTCAGATCAAAAGTTTTGGTAATGTGGCCTGTGTAGTCGTTTGGGACATTTTGTGATAAAGTACGATACAAATAAACGTGACTAGACTTTGTTAAAAAAATGTCAACATTGAAACGCTTGGAGCGTGCGCAGTGTTTACACGCCTCCTAAGTGTTCATTTCGAATCATGCGCCTACTTACTGATATGAAAGGAAGTAAATGTACACAATTTAAATATCTTACCTCTCCGGGTCTCTCGGAAAGCGAAAAAAAGCCAAGTCCGACTGCGTACTTTTACGCGTACAGTTCGGGGCCGCGCAAAAATTCGGCATGTTTCAAGCTAACTCGTTAGCTAGCTTAGCTACTACAAACTACCACTTCTGTTTACCTCACCAACTCTAAAAATATGTAACCTGGAAACTCTTTGTGAGGGGGATACTGTTTATTAGCGACTTAAATGTTTAAAAAGAGCCATTTAATGATTGTTGAATTTCACGGGGCGCCGGCCGGACTGTAACCAAATCCTTTCGCTAGACGAATTTCCAATGGCGGCTGTTGATTGGACGGAGACGTACTATGAGCGGTGGTAATTGGTTGATTTTATTGTATAGTGACCAATCATGAATGGTTTTGTGTTTGTACGTCATATGACGTAGATGTGCTTTCTCAGTGCTGCTGCCGAACGGAAAAGGAAACAAGTGCTATTAGATGCTGTAACGTAGATCATGACAGTTCTTCTTGCTCTGTCCACTCCACGCATACAAGGCTTTAGGGCTAGGACCTTAGCTTAGCCTTTTGGCTGAGAGTAAGTGTCCCGGCTCCTAGGCTTTGTAGCATATAATGAACTGACCGATAACGGATAATGGATAATGAATAACGAAGATAGATCAATAACCCTTAAAAACCCCCCTCTTCTTTGTAGATACATGTTATCCGTTTCAAGAAAGTTCTGAACAGTGAACAACATTGACACACTGAGTACAAGAATTGACCCGTCGTGGGAATTTCTCTGTTTTTACTATAATGGACTGCCCATGACTGGTATGGCTCGTTGGTCTAGGGGTATGATTCTCGCTTAGGGTGCGAGAGGTCCCGGGTTCAAATCCCGGACGAGCCCAGTGTTTTGTTACCATTGTGCTTTGCTAACCAAATGTTTAAAAAAAAGAAGAGATGTGAAGTAAGGGATATCAGTTGTCATGTCTCGGAGTATAAAGGGCGAACATTGGAATAACCGCAGGCTACTTGATGATGGCCTCATTCTGTGTAATCAGCAATTTCATCTTAATGCTGGATTACCTGAGCTTTACAGATATTGTTTCATCAACGTATTATCCGCACGAATCACTCATCTTTGCCTCGTACAGTTGCACTAAGCATTTTAATGATCCTTAACACACGTTTATAATCTATGACAATTTCGTCAATCTTTGAGAATTGTGAACAGATGTCCTCTGGTTACAATTTTTCTTATAAGCTTAACATTGTGTGAACATCCTTTGCTATCCAGATGAACTTTACTCTTTTAGGGCAACGTTTATGAACAATGATGAAAGGTATTAGACTTGCAATAAGTAACCAAACACCAGATTTATTTAAAAAACAAAAAAAAAACACAGTATTGTATAATTATCAAAAAACAGAAACACAGATAGCTAACAATATCCATCCATCTATTATTTGCACCGCTTATCCTCACTAGGGTCGCGGGGGTGCTGGAGCCCATCCCAGCTATCTTTGGCCAGTGGGCAGGGGACACGCTGAACTGGTTGCCAGCCAGTCACAGGGCACAGAGACAGACAACTCACTCGCTCATTCACACCTAGAGACAATTTGGACCTGCCAATAAAGCTTACATGCATGTTTTTGGAACGTGGGAGGAAAGCAGGGTGCCCAGAGGAAAACCCCGCAAGCATGGGGAGAACATGCAAACTCCACACAGGAAGGTTTGATCCTCAGAATTGTGCTGCACACGCGCTAACCAGTGCGATGCCGTGCTGCCCTACCCAACAATAATTACCCGAAATTGTGTCATAATATCACACAGCTAGCAATCATACATTACCCTGGTACATATTTCTGTCTGTGAATCATGAACATGACATTTGAAGAGTTAGAGATTGTATAAACAAATATTCTTTAAAATAAACTAAAAATTGTAGAACTGGGAAAGATAAACCTTCACACCTAGGGCGATTTGGACCGGCCAATCCACCTGAAATGCATGTCTTTGGAATGTGGGAGGAAACCGGAGTGCCCAGAGGAAACCCACGGAAGCACGGGGAGAACATACAAACTCCGTACAGGATTTGAACCCACACAGGAGGTTCCCAAGACCTTAGAACTGTGCCGCACACGCGCTAACCACTGTGCCGCCGTGCTGCCAACAACATTTGCAATCTTTAGAACCAGCAGTGTTTTAAATGTTTGGAAATACGGTATTCATCCCATTTTGGAGATGAAAATAGAACAGAAGGACACACCCTTTTTTCTCATAAAAAAAAAAACTGAAAACAGTAAGAATAATTATCAAGTTGAAGACAGAAATAATTGTGAAATACAAGAATGACAAACAAGTGCCTTTGAAGTTAGAGTAAATGCTTTGAAATGGTTTTATACAAGCAGAACGGTCTCGCGTTGTCTGGCATTCTCCTTGGACGAGATTGTTGGAGTTGATAGTGAACCGAGCCATATCTGTCACTTCCTGAACAAGAGCCGGGATTCCCATCAATAATTGCTCGTCCGAAAAAGGACCCGGCGTAACTAACTGGGGAGCTGATCAACACGCCATGGCTCGGTAATAGTTTGTTACTCCGCTATGAAAGAAGCGCCACCCAAAGCGAAAGGCTAGAAAAAAATAATAATGGTAAATGTTAAATGGTCTGCATTTATATAGCACTTTTCAAGTCAATGAAGACCTCTCAAAGAGCTTTACAATGTGCTTCACACTTACCCATTCACACACACCAATAGTGGCCATGCAGCACTCCACCTCATCAACTCCTACCATCCATGTGTACCGGCTTGGTCCAATGGCAAACTAAAGCGCACGTTTCAACAAACCGGGGCCCCAATGGAAGACGTATTAAGAATCAAATGGTAGGAATAGCCATATGTGCCAGGCCTCCAAGTAACAGACTCAGACTAGGGCATCACCGGACCGGATTTATTAAAATAATGATTCCAAGTGTAAGTGTGAATGGGGAAACCAAAGTCCAAAGGAAGTCATCTGGGATCTGATGAAGGGGGTGGTGAACGTGAGTGTGAAGCTGGAGGTACAGTTCTTCGGCAGGGAGGGAGTCTGGGAACAAGAGGAGAGGCAAGAGGTTAGAAGGCAAAATTAGGAGATGAACTCCATTCCGTTATCTGCACCGCTTATCCTCAGTAGGGTCACGGGGGTGCTGGAGCCCATCCTAGCTATCTTAGAGCAGTGAGCAGGGGACACCCTTAACTGGTTGCAGAGCACACAGGGACAGACAACTCCGGCCAATTAACCTTACATGCATGTTTTTGGTAATGTGGGAAGAAACCGGAGTGCCCAGAGGAAACCCACACAAGAACAGGGAGAACATGCAAACTCCACACAGGAAGTTCGATCTCATGACCTCAGAACTGTGCCGCACACACTGTAACCACTGTGCTACCCGGAGATGAACTCATGAATACAAATTCCATAGGTCAAACATGGTCAGCTTTGACTTACTATAAATTAGCAATGTCCAAGCACCAGTCGCCTGTAGCTTTTGATGGCTGCAGTCTTGATAGGCGGCGGCTACAGCTGTGTTTATTGTGATACTCTCGACCTGTGCTGGCTGAGGTGGAAGGCTGGTCCAGCAGTGAAGAGGAGGAACAGAGACCCCTGTCTTAGTGGGGACGTGGCATAAGACCACCGTTATCAATTTTGTTGGTATTTATTGGAGGTCCCACGAAATCTAGTTAAGAACACTCTCGGAGCCCTAAAATACAACTGTGTAAATGGATTCAGCAATTTCGCAGCCTATAAGAGTAAGAGAGAGAAAGAGAGAAAGAGAAAGAGGGAGGGAGAGAGGGAGCTAGAAATAGAGAGAGAGAGAGATAGAGAGAGAGAGACAGAGCGAGAGGGAGAGGGAGAGAGAGAGAGAGAGAAAGAGAGAGATGAAAAGTCAAGTCAAGTCATGTTTATTTGTATAGCCCTTGATCACAAGGAGTCTCAAAGGGCTGCACAGACCACAGATTATTGCAAACCACAGACTATTTAATAGTCACTATTATGACACCATCCCCTGATTTAATACCTACGTGAGGGCAAGGAAAAACTCAAAAACCTCAATTTAAAGAAAACATTGAGAAGGGACCACACATGAACACACACACACTCACACCCACACACTCACACACACGCAGAAAAGTCAGGATTTATAAATAGGTTTAGATTTTTTTATCTTCATTATGTTTCATCTTTATAAGTTATACATTGGAAGTGCATAGGGAGAAGGAACGTTTAAAAGTATACCTATCATCACTTCCTATTTGAAAAAAACTTTCAGTATGCAAACAATTCGGTGTTTGAACACCAATCCTGATCGGTTTGTAGTCAAGTACCTAGATATCAGTGCATTATTTACTTGCCCCTGCATATTATTTCTTCACTTTTGTTTTGAAAATATGTTCCTGCTAATGTAATTCAAAAGTACATATGGACTATTATTAAGGCCAGTCTACAAGCACTACTTTAAACATATTTGGGTTATGGTTTGTGAGTAGGGAAAAAAAGAGCAGATTTAATATTCTCATTGTACAGTTCACTTAATGTTTTTATCAAGCACTGTGAGTGTCAATTTATTACCTGAAAAGTGCCTTAACAATACATTTTGATGTGATTATTTAAACATTTTTTTAATCTTGTATTTCTCATGTGTGTATTTTATTATTATCCCAGAGTGCCATGTCGAATCTCGTAAACGATTTTCCTCAAAATGGGGTTTTTAAGGGTTATTGTTCTATCTTCGTTATTCATTATACGTTGTCGGTCAGTTCATAATACGCTACAAAGCCTAGGAGCCGGGACACTTGCTCTCAGCCAAAAGGCCAAGCTAAGGTCCTAGCCCTAAAGCCTTGGTCTCATAAAGCCTAGGAGCCGGGACTCTTACTCTCAGCCAAAATGATTATAATTACGGTCAACCAAGTGACAAAGAGCTATTCACGTAATTCGTTTTATGGACGTTCAGGGTGCATAATCTACGTCATACCAAAGCATTAATAAGTCACAAAGTTGTCTGAAAGGGAAACGTGTTACGGTTTTGTTGCTAAAAGCTTTTAAGATGATGTCCTTTAGAAAACAATATGACGTGGAAACAAGAAAACGTAAAGGGCTCGTCCGGGATTTGAACCCGGGACCTCTCGCACCCGAAGCGAGAATCATACCCCTAGACCAACGAGCCGAGTCGCAATAAATGGCGGACGTAATGTCTTTTTAAATAATCCAGTTCCGACAACCGCCATATACGTGGAGAAATGAAGGACACTGTAGGTAAAATCGCTTGAAGTAGCAGGGGAATGACGAAAGTGATCACGTCAGAAAAACGAGACTCAAAAAAGACACGCAGAACATTTCAATTAACTTCTTTTTATATATCATACATAAGACTGTCTTATATAATACAAAGGGCATTGTCATAAACACAGCAAAGTCTTGACTAGATCTTACAATCTGTGGATACATGGACTTATCCTTTCCCTCCATGCTGCTCAATTCTATAGTGCATGTTGCATGTACAAAAAATGAGTGGAAAAAAACGTGAAGTATAAAATGAAAAAGGGAAGAAAAACAAAATCCAAATTAAATTACTTTCACTTCTGCTGGGTGTTCAGATATGTCAACAAGAATGTTTTGTGTTAAGCCACAAACGGAACAGGCGTGTGAAATATGGAATCTCATTTATATATATATATATATATATATATATATATATATGTTTTAAACTCACAATGTGCTTCTCATAGAACCAAAAATGTAAGGTTTGTGATGTACATGCACTTACAATATACCCTGTGAAAATTATTAAGGTTTGAAGATCTAGCGTTTCCCTGTTTGATTCAAACCCTACCTCATAGTGTTGTCCTGATGCAGTCAAGTTTATTTTATTTTTATTTCTTATTTTTGCCACTAGAAATAACAAGGAGTCCCTGCCCCAAAAATGGATACCGCCCAATTTTTGACAAAAACGTAATCAACATACCAGCAGGAGCAAGGTAGTGAGTTCTATACTTCCTTTATTAAAAAAATATAAATATATACATAAATTCTATTTCGACTATTAAAAAGGGGTGTAGGGGGGGCTGCATTTCATGACAACTGCTCTAGATAAGAGGTCAATCAGCATGATTGCGGAATATAGGCGCACACTTACAAGTCACTGCAGTCAATTTTTTTTTTGTCTTTTTCCCTTTTTTTTTTTGGAATGTTTAGTACCAGGATACGCCAGCGATCAAAAGGGAACTGACGTTTTTGTGAAAGATCTCAAATTTGGCGAGGGTGTGAAGAAAAAAATGATTGCAAACTTGCAATTGACCTTGACATCCAGGTAACCCCCCCCCCCCCCCAACCTCAGTATAGGTAGCTTTACATTGGGTGTTTAATGGGAGAGTGATCTTTAGATAATGTTTAGTTCTTTTTGAAAATGGCGTATTCGCGAATGGGTTTTTACGGAAAATGACCGCATGGGATGATTTTTGTTTGAATATGTGAGGCCTTTTTGCCTGTTTTGACAGGAAAGCCGCAGGCAGGTTGCCTTCCTGGGCAGGGTGTCTCCACTCTACACAGGTCGAAATGAGAAAACGCAAAGAAAGCAAGCACTTGGAAATCCCTGATGTAAAAAAACAGAAACAGAAGAATGAAAAGAAACAAAAAATAGGGTATTTGTTATATTTAGGGAGAGTATCCAAATTGAAAATTTTGATGAGTGAAGGCCTGAATAAGGTGTGAAACCATGACGCATCTTGTGAAGTGTCGGCTCTTTTCCCAGGGCCATCACGACCCTAAACGAGCGCACACAATTGTGAAAACATGCCTTCAGACTAATTTTGTTTTTTTTTTCTTTTCTTTTTTTAAAAATGAACACATTGTGCTGCAGATAAAGGGCCCCGTTTTCAGACTGTCTGCGAATATCAACCAACTCGCGCAACAGAAAAGATTAGTGTTTTCTGGATATAAAAGGAACTGGGTTGTAAGGAGCACCTGCAAAAATATTATTTGGGAAATATTTCTTCATATATAAGAAACTACTGTAAAATACATATTTGGGGAGTTTTGTTCCTGCTCAATGATATTGTACTTCTTTACAGTGCACGATTCTATAATTAGAATTTAGGCCCTTCTCTAAGCACTATGTTTTAATAATTTGTTAGCCATTTATCCTGACAGTCTATCCTTTTCCCCCTTTAACTCTTTACAACATGATTACCCTCGAGTGCCACGTCTAATCTTGTTGCATACAATGTTTCACAATTAAGGACAAATTCAGATAGATCGGCCATTTATAAGAGGTGCCCCAAGGCCAATTTGTAACCAATCAAAACTGTGCTTTTAAAAGGATGATTATTTTTTCTCAAAAAGTGCTTTTAAAATATGGGTTCAAAAGACTCATATAGGGTGTACAACATGAATGTCAAATATATATGATCCGTGGATTATTTAATTTAACCTGACACAAATTTTTGAGTATGTCAAAAAAGGGCCCCTAGTTTTTTTCTACCAAGTTTCTTTAAATAAATGCAAACCAAATGTTCCCTCTGACCGCTAGAGGTAAGTATAGGATATACTCTTATCTTGGGGAGGCCAAGCCTAGCAGTTTGATCTGATGTAGTCTAGCACTGCTAAACTTTTTATGATTATTCCTTTTTATTAATTTCAAAACCAGTATGTGTTCATAGCTTCGCCTTGAGTTTGTAAAGTGTGGTAAGTTGGGTCAGGTGTAAAACTGCCTTCCCTCAACTGTTCAATAAACCAGTTGACACATTTAATGCCTTAATACTTTTTCCCCAATGTTTGTGAATGAATGTGTTATGCTGAGAAAGTATCACGTCATGTGTGATTATAATATGTAGGGTAGGCTACTAAAGTAAGCTGAATCATAAACAGTTATCATGAAAAAAAAGGTACAAATTGAGTTTAAATTTTACTGACGTGCAGTGCCTGACAACAAAGTCTGGACCCGACCTCAGAGCCAAACAGTTTTAAGTCACTGGAATAAATCATTGCAAAAATAAAAGTATGTCACGTTTTAGTGGTAAACTGTGTTTTAGTTTTTGTTCCAACTCTGTTTCAGATGTTATTTGGGCCGAGCCAAGAGTTGAAGTTAAAAGTGTGGCTTCTGCGAATGAAACAAAGAAAGCAATAGAGGTCGGGCCCATTGGCCTTCATGGAAACCTTGGACCTTTCTCAAAACAAGAACACCTCAACTGACTCGGCACTTCCCTCAGGAAGGGCAGCTGCTTTTACATCACCTACTGGGGGTTCAGATGGCCCAAGGACCAGACGAATGGTCACTTTCCTCTAACCAACCTATTAGACTATTGTACCAAAATGGCTTTGGGGCACCCTATTAGTTTGTCGGATCAATGCGGAACTTCACGGGAAGGGTTGTCTCATGGTTTCACACCACACTCAAGCCATCACTGAAGAAAAAAAAAAGTACAAATATAAGGACCACCCTGGAGGATACGCATGTGCCTAGGCGAGAACATGGAGATGGCGAGCTTCCCTTTGAACAAGACAACAATCAAGGGGATATACCCGTCGCCAATGACAACAGACCATTCAACACAATCATCTAAGTTGACCAAAAAGTATGACAGGCAGCAAAAACCCTTTGAAATAGTATGTAAGATGGGGCAAAAGAACAAAAGAAACCTCAACTTGAACTTAAAGAACAGAAATCGAACACACTAGTCTCCTTTGTTTTTGTATTTTTAAAACATTTTTCTAAACCACCATCAGTTTGCTACTCCGGAGCCTGCAGAGTAACTACCAGATTCTCTAAACATAGCGATATTTAAAAAAAAATCTTTAAAGACTCCCAAAATAATCTACCAATTACCGTAAATTCCAGACTACAGAGGCACCTGATTAAAAGCCAAATCCGCAAATTTAAGGAAGAAACTAACGTATCTTAAACTGCAGGCTTAAAAGGCCACAAAAATGAACTCGTACACGTCCATTTTCTATACCAGTATTAACACACATTTGCAGTGCCGCGATTAAGACACGGCAGAAATCGAGGACCCAATGGAGTCAGATCCCGATATTGGCATAATCAGTGGGAAAAAGTCTAGTAAGGAAAAGTAGCACACGGTGGGAGTAATTATGACTCCTTTCGCTAGCCAAATGCCTTGTCATTTGATTAGTAATGCGTATGAATGGATGAAGAAAAATTCACACTGTCCCTATAGAGTAAGATCACAATCTTGTCTGAATCAGTGGGGAAACGTCTAGAAAAGTGACCCATTGTGCAGAAATTAAGACACTCGTTTGTGGACTGTGTCAACATCTGTCAATCTCAATAAGACCCACTTGCAAATGTTTCATTTTTTAAGTGTGCTCTATAGCCTGGAAAATATGGTGATTAAATGGAATAACCTATAGTCAAGAGTGCAAAATAGAAATTTGTAAAAAAAAAAAAACTCAAAATAGTTTACGGACTTAAATTAAAACTCTGATTACCGTAGGATTTAGTCGCATGATCACTAGTATGGTCTTAAGCTGTCACGTCCCTTGCGCACTTGATAAAGTGATTGAGGAGACCAATTATTAATACTACGACATGAAAAAAAAACTAAGTAAGGCTTTTACATTTTTGGCAGTAAAGTACACAGTTTTGTTTTGAGAATGTTTTTATCACAGTCATACGTATATGTTGATGACAATTTAATTAATATTGACTGCAGCACTAGTTTATTAAGATTTTCAGCTGTGGACACAGTCCGCAAACGGGTGTCTTTATTGAGACACAATGTGCTACTTTTTTCCCTAGACATTTCACCACCAATTCTGCTAAGATCGCTATCTTACTCCATAAAGACTTTGACATTCAGAGCACTGGGCAGAAATCAAATTGAGTCATTATCCGCCTTGATACTTCGTCTTATTTAATAGTCGGATTCCCTGGTCAGCATCAGTTCTAGGCCAGCTACTAGGCGCTGTGCCAAGATCCGCAGGAAACACCCGGTAAATAAAGAAGAGTGAGCCACATTGTATTGTAAACTACCGTGTTTAAAAAAGGAAGCGGCTTGTAGTCCGGAATTCACATTAATAAGTAAACAGGTTTTGGTAAACGGTGGCAAACGAATGTGGCCAGAGTGTACACAAGAATAGCCTGAACAACGCTCTCCAGTTTTGCTAACGTAATATATGTATATTTATATATATATATATATTGCAGCTGTTGGCGACGACGCTCCGATAAGCTGGCGCCAAGGTGTGGTGAACTGCTACATTATTGGTTACAGACACCTAATATGCTATAAAACAACTGCTTTGGTATAAAAACATATCCAAAGGGAAAATAAATTCTTGTAAAATTCACAGCATAATTTGAGGACAAAAAAAGGCAGTCACTTAACTCGTTTTTTTTCTTCTGTTTTTTTTTGGGATGGAGAGACTTGTGCAGGTGGTTCTGATGAGGAACTACATGCAAAACAAAGCAAACAAAATGAAAAAAATAAAAAGGGTCGACTCTGGGATAAGTTCTTTCCACTGCAAAAAGCCTTAACCGGTGACTAAGAATTACTTTTTTTCAAGGAAGTCATGTTTTGGAGGTTGTTGTGTACAATAAGACCCTGTTATGTAGGGCCCCTGCTGAAGAAATCTTTGTGGAGAAAGGCCTCAAATTACCATTCTTATTTACCTTTTTTTCTTCTAAAATGTTTTCAAGAAATAAGGGCTGTCTGGAGAGAAAAATAGAAAAAGCCATCTTGATTCAAAATGATAATGTCCAGCTCCATCCCCAGTCCAAGTCCATGAGTCATAAGGCCAAAAGGTTATTTCAAAACCAGCCACCGACTGTATTCCTTCCACTGCTGTTTTTTTACAGGCCCCGGGGATGAGGGGTTCCTCAGACCCACGCGCCGTCTAGATCCGCCCGTATTTGCCTGTGCCCGGCCAGCACGCGCTCATAGGGAACTCCGCTGTCATTTCGGGTTTAACGACAAGAAATATCACCGCAAAAAACGCCCACCCTCTCGGTCAAGCTACAGGATTTACAAGCAGCTTCTTTGTGTGACATTTTGCTTAAGGTGAGGGGCAAAAAAACAAGCAATCGGTGGAACTGTTATGTCAGGCAAGCCCTAAACTTTGCTGTGAAATGCTCCTTTTTGCCACATAATACCAAACGGCAGTGAAATGGTAAGATGGATGTCTCAATCTCACTACGCTTCTTCCGCAGTATTACGCTGTGCCTAATGGTCACAAAAAAAACGGATGACAATTACATATATATTTCTTCTTCTTAACAAAGGCTTTTTTTCTCTTTAGTAGCGGTTCAGTGATATCTCCCTTCTGACGTGAGCAGCTTGATTCTCAACACACCTTGTAGTAAAAAACACCACCTTAAAAATGACGCACGGGAGGGAAGGAGGAGGAGAGAACACACAGCCAAAAAGTCAGCGCAGTCACGAGCTGGCCATGGAACTCTGCTGCACACACACTCCAGTCATTGGAGATTCTTCCCGGTCCATGCCTTGCCTCATGCTAATGTGGCCTTCGGCTAGGTAGTGGCCAGGCCCCGTGTTCGTGCCCATGGAGAAAGCGGGATGCGCCGCCATGCCCGTCTCCTGCCGTGGGTTCGAGAAGGCACCTAGCCCCATGCTCAGCCCGCCGTTCTGGCCAAAGTCGAGCGCTCCAGCAGGCAAATGGCGAAGCTGGTAGGCCTGGTTGCCGTGGTTCCCGGTGGAAGAGGAAGATGTGGAGGAAGAGGAGGCAGAGGAAGACAGGGAGGTCATGGACAGATGACCGTGGACCACCTCCATGGAGTCTTGGGTGGACGAGCTGTGTGTCGGGGAGGTGTAGTGGCGCGGGCGCGGCCGCGTGGCCATCATGGGCCCGTGGTGGTGATGAGCGTGGGAATGGGGGTGCAGGGCCTTGGGGTGCTGAGGAGGAACATGGAAGGTGGTTTCCTGGACTGGGTGGGTCTCGCCCGTGACAGACTCCGGTACCACGCCACCTCCCCACACGAGCGGAGGCGGGTAAGGCTGTCGAGCCTGCTGGTGGAGACAAAGATTGTGAGCGTTAGGTCAAAATCAGCTGGGGAAAAAAAGTGCCATCATGGTTTCTGCCCAGGTCAATTCATATATATTTATTTGTATAGCTCTTAAAAGACAAAAAGTCTCAAAGGGCTGCATAGACCAAAATTACAACATCCCCCAATCTAAAACCTATACGAGGGCAAGAAAAAAAAAAAAAAGTAAAACCCCATGCATGGGGAAAATTATGAACCCTTGAGAAAGGGCACATGAGGTAAACCCCTTACAGGCTGCAATGGATGTTGCAAGACCATGCACAGTCATCAACATTAAATATAGGTAATAACAGAATATCGAGTTGACAGCTTCCTGCCCCCAAATGTGGACCAATGCAGCAGACTCTAGATCGGGGGGTCTCCAACTTTTTTGAGGACGAGAGCCACTACAAGTGCACGGAGTAAACCAAAGGGTCAAATTATTATTATTATTGTTTCGGAAGTGCGTTAATTTAATTTTCTATCTTACTGATATTTTACGTCAGAACTGATTTTTAATGATTGATAATTATTCAGAATGATTCAACCAGGTAGGAAACAAAATATTTTGTTTACCTTTCCAAATGTTTCAATTACAAATGCTCAAAAGGAAACAATAAAAAGACAAATTTGACGACATTGTCATTCGTTTGTTTGCCTGTTAGTGGGATGGCTGGCATCGCAAGCTCTTCACCAGTTTACTGTGATCTGGAGAGTAAATTGACCTTGTTCACCTTTCAGCTGGACGTTGGAAAAAGTGGCGAGGGTACCGCTGCCATTCTTTTCATCTTTAAGTATGGTGTTGGTAATGATCACCATTGCTTCTTTAAGACCCTCACTGTCTGAAAATGCCTTCTTCTTTATCAAAAATTGTGTGGCTCTAAAAATGCAACCAAAGCCTCTTTGAGTTTTGTACCCGCCTTGTAAAAAAAGACTGCTGTTTGCCCAAAGTTGCCTTTGACTCGCGGGCCCTTAATGCCACGGCTACAGTACCGCCGCAAGACACACACAGTTTTCTTTCACATTAAAAACAAATAATTCTTCCTCCCATTCACTACGAAAATGAGAAGGTTTCTTCCTTTTTACCGCCATGTTTATGTATGTAGAAATCGATTTTGATTCCTTTGCGCCAGATTGAGGCTGAGATTTTCATGCGCACTCACCCCTGCCCCGTGTAACGTCAGAGTTTTCAGATTAGCGAACTCTGCTACTTTTTTTTAGGTTTATATTTTTCATAGTTTTTGTTTCTAATTTACATCACTGTAAAAAAAAATCGCAACATAATTGAATTACATTTTAGAAATTGATATTTCGTGATCAGGTCTGTTTTTAAAACAGGCCTGCGGGCACGTGATTTTCTCGCTGCGGGCGTCAGTTTGGCGACCCCTGCTCAACATGATGGAGTACAACATCAGATCCAAGTGCCAGTACAATGGATCCAGATGTATGTACCATGCAGCATCCAGGCTCATCCTTATGTGACGCCAAATTGTATGCAGAAGGTGTATGTAAACTGTGTCGAGAGTCAACATGGAAAAAACATGATGGCAAAATATGTCACTGTTTTCTACATCAATTTGTTTTTGTTGCTTTTACTTATTTGGTTAAATGCATGTAGACCAGTAGTCTCTAACTTGGTGCCCCTTAAGTACACCAGTGTAGCCCCCATACAGGTTCTGAAAACAGCTCACCAGTGACTGGTCTTTAGAATTCTGTATGAAATGTAATATCTTACTGACATGATGTTTTAGTGGTTAATTTTACTTCTAATAATTACAACATGTTAAAAACATAGTATGACATAGGTTGTCATTTTAGAAATGTGCCCATCAATAACAAAAAGTAGCTCTCAGGTTAAAAAATGTTTGTAACCCCTGATGTAGACTACTAGTCAGCCTAAATAGTGTTATCAAAGTTCAAAGCTATGAATCAGAAGATTGATGTTGTAAGAGTTTGATAAAAGTGGCAAAAACTCTGAAGTTAACTTCCAAGTTAAAACTTTAAATAGTGATTTTATACATTTTCATGGTATTCATTTATTTTTTTCTGTAGAAAAATAACTGAGGAGGAGCCTAATGCAATCACCACGTCTGTAAACCCCAAAATCAATATTCAACTTACCGGTACTTTTTATTTTGTTATTACAGAGAAGTAGCAAATACTGTAACGTATAAAACCCAATAATGTTGACTGCAAAGAAATCAAACTGTTTTGGAAAATATAACCAATTAATTTTAGGGTCAGTCAGATCTCCCTTAATCATCACTTCACCCTTTTGCATGTCTAGCTTGTCAAAAACCTCATTTTCACACAAAAAACTTTGTTGTACATTTTTAAAACCTGCCTTAAAACTAAATATACTTTTATTTACATACAGCACTTAGTTTACACGGTTAGTGTTTTAAAAATATAATTGAGTTTATTTGGTCTAATTGTAATATCTGTGTGTTGGACATGTCTTCAGTGCTAGAGAGACAGTACTTTTATGAGAAAATAGCAACAACCACAAAAAACAACAATACAAAAAACTTAAAACTTATTTTAAATGTACGTCCAAAAATGGATGGAGAGTGCTGTGCGACCTGTGGGCAGAGGGTGTCTCCATCAATGGCTGGCATGGCACTGCCAAAATGTCCTCCACTGTGTAGGTGGTGATGGGTCGGGTCTGATCTCGCTCTCCCACTGGTGCTAGTTCCAGAGGAGCCTCCTAGAAGTATTCATCATTCAGGTTACTGCAGTCTCATTTCAATGCAATTCATCCCTTTGCTGTCGTCTAGTACCTGAACTTGAAGAGGTGCTGGAGGTGGTTCCTGAAGACTGGGACTGCTCCAAGGCAGGGCTGGTAGACACGCTGCTGCTCGTATTGGTCCCCTCGTCTGCCGTCTTCTTGAAGAAGCTGTGCTGCAGGGCATAGTAGGGCTGGATGCGGCTCTTGGGATCATAGTCCAGCATCCGCAAGATCAGGTCCTTGAACTTCAAATAGTCGGCGACCGCATGGCCGGACTCGCCGGCCCGCCGGCCGCCGGGACCCCCTGTCTCCACACCCAAGATAGAGTGGAGCTTCCGCGAAGCTGGAGGTTTATACTGTGGGGGCAAATTAACCAAACAGAGTAAGCAGCAAATTTATAATTGGCTTAAGAACATCAGTAAAGAGAGTTGCTTACCCTTTTGCCATCTTTGGTCTTTTTAACACTCCATGTACCATCTGAAAGCTTTTCAAAAAACTTCCTGGCTTTTGGGGCTAGGTCCATTATGTGATTAGGTGGGATGCCAAGAACCTCTACAATTTTGTTCATTTGGTCCACCTGAGGAGGTTATCACAAATATGATTAAAAAAATTACTGATAGAATAGTAGTTCCAGTAAGTTTATCATATTAAACATGTCAAATTATGGTTTCGTTTTTGTAAATAGAACTTGGTATCATGGCAGAACTACTACCCACATACAACTTAGCACAGAACAATAATGTTGTCTGCATTTATTTTCAAGCAAATATTAGGGAAACAATTACACTTCCAAACTGTGTGGTATCATTAGGCTAACTATTTCAATGATGAATGAGTGATCCACAAGAGCAAATCAAATGCGCTATCATGATGACGATTATGGCTACAACAAAATTTTAGTAAAGCAAAAGATTTAATTTTCAATTGATTTGTACACATTGTTTAAAGAATCACATAGCAGCAATAACACTATACATGACAATCCCTTGTTGACAAAACAATAACGAAATGGAAGCCACATTTCCACTCATCATTCAGTGACAAAAAGCAAACGTAAAAAGGGACACTGTAATATTTGACCACTAGGTATCGCTATATTGTGTAGTGCAACCAATGACACATGCGAAAAATTACAAATAAAAATACAAACTATGGAGACTCAACATGACCAAACAGCACTATTTTTCTTCTCATTTTTTTGCCCAGCTTGTCACAAGGTTTTTGTTTTTAGAGGTACAGGGGGCAGCAAGATCACATGTCAGTTCCATATAGTTGAGCCCCATTATGTAATATAAATACAAAATTATTTGACTATGAGTATTTAAAGTACATGTTTACATGATAATTAATGTATTTTTGCCCGTCATCCCAATGAATATGATTTGTTTTTTCATTTTCTTTTTATCACAAGGAATTGACATATAATACATATCCCTTTAAATTGTAACTTAAAAATAGATTAATTTGACATTCAAATAATCTTCGCATATCTTATATAGACCTCAGGGTAAAATATTGGTGTGCTTTCAAGATACTTTCTGGAAAAACGGCCTCCAAATACCTCATTAGCTCCACTGAAGAGAGGCTCTCCGGTATGCATCTCCACCAAAATGCAACCCAAGGACCACATGTCAATAGCCAGATCGTAGGGCATTCCCAGAAGCACCTCTGGGGAGCGGTAGAAGCGACTCTGGATATACTGGTATATCTACATAAAGAAAGACATTACATATGGACATTCCACACTCAAAATACAGCAATAGAGAATTGGGTACCCTTTGTCCCAGCTGACACGAGCTGCCAAAGTCCACTATTTTAATGGCACTCCTTTTGGGGTTACATAGGAGGATGTTTTCGGGCTTCAGGTCACAGTGGATGATGCTGAGCTCGGGCGTAGCCAGGAAGAGCAGCGCCGTGCATAGCTGCTGGGCGAACTTCCGGGTGAGGTTGAGAGAGACACCGCGGAAGTTTGTATTTCGGAGCAAGTCGTACAGGTTATATGAAAGCATCTCAAACACGAGGCAGAGGTGGTTCCGAAACATAAAGTGACGCTTCAGGTGAACTGTGGGGGGGGGGGGGGGGGGGAATGGGGGCCGGGGGGAAGATTTTTTTTTTACAGCCGGTTAGTCATGTCATGTAACAAGGTTTTTCTTTGTTGTGCAAATGAACAAATAACAAATAAAAAATAGTGTTAATTACCTATGTAGTATTTCATCTCAGTGTCATGTTTGTTCATAAGCTCTAGGAGGCGCACTTCAATCTGAGCTTGATTGAGGAAAGCTTTCTTGTTCTTGATTATCTTAATAGCAACCCATTCCTGCTCTGCTCGGTCGTATGCTTTCACAACCTAAAAAAAGGGACATTCAAACGGTCGGCTAAAGTTAGATTTCCACGACGACAGCCGGAAAAGTAAAAATAGCAGATGATTTACGGTGAGGGAACAAATACCCAATGGTAAATACTGTCCGCTCACGTGTTCCACTGCCGTTACCAACCTGTCCAAAAGATCCTTTTCCTATCAAGGAATCAATCTCATATCGGTCCATCCACTTCTCCCCATTCTTGACGATGTAGTCATAGTTATCATCGTCATAGCCATCATTGAAGACCTTCCTTTCTTTTTTGTGACTGGAGTCTTCGCCCTGACCCTGTTGGTGCCGCCGCTTCTTTTTTGCATAATACACCTAAACCAGTAAAAACAAAAGTAGGGATCAAAACAGTGTGAAAAAAGCACATACTGTTAATTTATGTTATCCTTTCCGAATGTTCTCACTGACCTCATTGATGTGTTTGTATGTTTTGATAAGGTCAATGGAGAGCTTCCTCAGGGGAGCTGAAGTTGGGTCACGAAAGCACTGGGGCATGTGCCTCTGAAGTGTCAAAAATGTTACATAACAAATGATGAATGACAAGGTTGTCCTCCCGTCAACAATTCAAACGCAAATGTTATCAAACAGCTTCTTAAAAGGTATTTCCAAAAGGATTTTTTTCCCAATTAGGCACAGAGCGTGTTATGCAAATATGCTAGAAAATATTCCGCGTGCCCAAGGACTCGAGAAGTTTAGTCCTAAAGTGGACCCATCGACTAGTTTCCTCTATAACTGTGACATCATTGTAGGAACACAACACTTTCAAATTAGCATATCACATTAACACAACATGTGAGGCAACTCCAAAACATGTAGAATACCGCTCATTTCTGATAAGAAGCAGGCGATTGTGGCTTTTCGTTTGTGTTTTTTGCTGCGTGTGTGGCGGTTGGTATAATTTTGTAACGCTAAATACCCATAATGCCGAGGGCTTTTATGTTTTGTTTGCTGGTGTGTTGTTTGGTCAGCTAGCCTGGAGTTAGGACCAGTTTTGCCGTGTCCCTTGGTTTCAGGGTTCAACCTCTTCATGGTCAAAATCGAGCACTTTTGTAAGGACCTTCAAAGGCAATATTTCATATGACATTGCTGTCCAAACTAATGCCCCCACGAGGGATCAAATAAAATGGCAAAGTGAAGCGACCAGAGAGACTTGTTGTGAAACATGGCAACTATTTCAAACATTTACAAGGGCTTCGCCCAAAAATTCAAGACCTTTTCAATTCTTGAAAACACAACATTAAAATTCAAGCATTCTATAAGAAGCACCCATACAAACCCCGTTTATTCCCAGCTGCCTTTGCGTTTGTCGCTATAGCTGCTTTTTGTTGTACGTTCTTAGGTTGGCTTGGCTGCATCTTTTTGGTTGGCAAGCCTTACGCTCCCCCCTCTGAGGCTGTGGCCGCCTTTTGTTAATTGGTCCTGATTAGCTCACAGTGTGTTAGTTATGCCAGTTTGCCTCTTTTTTTGGCCTTTCAAACTTTTTTGTACCATTTCCGTACCAACCCGCTACACAAAGACCAGGCTTTATCCACAAAAATGACCAAAACTTGGCTTAAAACACTTGTAACCTCTTAGACTAAATAACAGTAAAACCATATGGCAAACTGGCTGGTTAGAGTTCTGGGGTTCCTCAGATGATGTCACAGCTCCGGATAAGAAAAGACAAGACATGGTGTCTTCAAAATGCACTAACTCTGAAAATAATTGGAATATACCAATGAAATTCATATAGATATTATACAAAAACCATGGACTATTTCCTCACATTTTGCATGTTTAAGAATTTGGGAATACCTTTAAGTGTGGGATGTGTCCATGTACCTGATTGGCAGTGAGCTGTGTCGTCTGGTCGCTGTACGGTAAGACCGTAACAGATTGGTCAGTACTCGGCTGGTGGCGCTCACTGTACTGCTGGTGCGTATGGGGCATTGGAGCAGCCATCTGAAGACCAGCAGTGTGTAAAGAAAAAGAGGGCGCAAGCCGGACAGACGAAGGTTTGCATGCTGAAGTCTCTCCTCCTGCAAGACATAAGCAGCTTGCCTTGAGTCACAGCGCCGCCAAGATATACGACCAAAACAAAAGGGGCTAATCATTACAATGTGTCATCATATTGCAGAGAGGTAGTTTACTTTTTATAAACAATACACCGAACAATGTGCCCTGAAAATAAGAAAACAACAACTAATTATGTTATACAACTGGTAATAAAAATGCTTGCGATTGCTAAATGTGCAAAAATAAATCAATGCCAATCAATGTTTACACATCTCATAAAATTACTTGCTTGTTGCCACATTAACTGTCAATCAAAAAAGGGCAAAGTACTGAATGTATCAATGACGAAGAAAATGGAACCAACCACGGAGGACGCACTAATTCTTATTTTTTATTTCTTATTTAGTTTTTGTAATTTTATTGACACGACTCAATACAGCAGCTATGATTGCATGCAATTAGAACTCAAGGTAGAATTAGAATTTTATTTATTGTCATTGACTATGATGCAGTGTGTACAGGTGTAAAAAAACAAACAAATTTAGATTGTAGTAATAATGTTTTGTTCCACTGGCAGATGCTTTATGCCTAATTTAAATGTATTTTTGCTGTTCTCTAGCGGACCCAAATAATAATAAAGGTTCAATACAAAAAAATCCCAAATGACAACAAAATGATCAGGCGAATAACTTAATTATTTTGTTTTCTTTAATAAACTACTCTTCTCATGAGACAGTACAGGAAAATATAACCAATAACTTATTTTGTTTGCTAAAGCTATTTTAAGAGACAGTGTGTAATACTTGACCACTAGATGCCATTGTATTGCGTAGTGCAACTGGAAAGAAATGCTACAAACAAAAGGAAGATCGCAAACTACAAAGACTCAAACATACCATAACAGAATATTTTTTTCTTATAATTTTCTTTGCAGAGCCTTTTGTTAAAAAGTCAAAAAAAACTTGCTCTGCCTGGCATAAAATATTTGCGCATTCTAAATATGTATTTTTTTAGAAAACGCACATATCATAGTAAAGTCTGAAAAACTGGCTAAATATAATAAAATCCCAATTTACAGCTAAGTCAGACCAGTAAAGGGATTAATGATTTTTGTTTTTATCATTGATAGTACAGGAAAATATAGTCAATAACGTATTTTGTTTGAGGAAAAATATATATATACATATATCAAATGTAAAAAGGGAAAAAAAAAAAACAGAAAAAAACCTTGCGCATTATTTAGCTCAACTCGTTTTCAATCTTTTTTTCCCTGATGTTACAACGTAGTAAAATGTGTTTTTGTTCCATAGGCAGATACTTTTTACTTGTTTTAAATATTTTTTTGTTGCTAGGGTTAGAAAAAAAAAGATAAGTTACATAGTATAACTTGAGAAAAAGTTCAAAATGTAATACAATCACAAATTACAGAAAAGGGATTACTCTGATGGGACGTGTAACTAACTAGATTTAATAAAGTAAAAAAAAAAAACTTGATTTCCATTATTCAAAGAAATCTAATTTTTACACATCTGATAACATAATCTGTTAATGCAACATTAGTGCAAAATAGCAGTGGGAAAATGCTTCCGTAATTGTGTTACATTGTGTTAAAGGAATGCAAATACGTGATTGAATAAACTCATTGATTCCAAAAGTATTTTGTGATAAAGAAAAAGGGGCAACAACAGCAGGCTTCCGTGAAAAGAGGTGAAAAGAGCCTGGAATACTGTACAGTGATTCATCCTTCATTTTAAGGCAAGGGGAACGAGCTAAAAAAAAAAAAGAAAAAAAGAAAAAAGAAATAGCATGTTGAGCTATGAGCATCTCTCAGCACAGCACACATTTCACCAGCGCTACACAGTAACCACTATTCAGAATCCCAGCAACAGCGCCTAATTAGCATAGCCTATCACCACAGAGATACAGCGTGATTTGGCAAGCCCATCAACGCGCAGGCCAATCACAAGGCGGTATGCAAATAGCCTACTTTTGTTGCCAGGGCAGAGCGGCTCCCATTTTCCAATGAGAAAACAAGAAATAAACAAGAAATCGAATTGAACTTTGGCACACTTCGACGCAGCGTTCGACTAAAGAGGGCTGACGACGAAATCGCTGCGCGGCCCGGCCTGAAAAAGCTCCGATCTCTCGGAGAACGAAAGAAAGCCAGGGCGGCCGCTTGACAGAGAGGAAGGCGGCGAGGCGAGAGCGCGCAAGCAGGCAGGCGAAGGAGAGGCGAAGGCTGTATTTAAAGGCACACACAAGGTGTAACACAAGACGCCTTCTGCCGCGCGTATAAATACATACATGACGCGATACGAGCAGTTTTAAAACGGCGCCCGTTAACATTTATCAGCAATACTTTTGACACTCAAGTGTTATATTTACCCAGTTTTCAAAATACATCTTTCTTGTAAGGCTCAAGATTTGCAGATAAGCACAGAGACAGAAGAGGGGAGCAAACTTTACCCGCTTTCCATTCGAGGAGGAGAGGATGTAAAGAGATTGCATAAACATACACAACAACCGCTAACCTGGATGCATCTTGTGCAAAAATGTCATATCATCCTGGCAGGAGAGTCCAGCAGACAATCAACTAGGAATAAAAGCACAGTATGATCACTACTTCTTCAATTCTTAAACAAGAGTTCCTTATAAGAATTGTAGGTGTTTTGCGGACTCCCATTGACGTATGGATCATAGGATATTGAGAACAAACTTTAAAACGTCTACTTTTAAGGAAGTGCATTTAAACTTAAGTTTGCAAAGTAGATTTCATGCAAAAATCTAATTTGTTCAGGAGTATCATTCAAAATTAAAAAATACAGATTGTTTCGCAAGTATAAAAACATTTCTGGCAAAAAAATGAACCACTTATAAGTTCTGCAGCACTCGCCTTTTTAATAATATTTTACAGTTGAGGGGGTATGAGTATATTGTTCAAGACTGGCTGCATCTGGATAGCTCAGCAACCAAGAAGGAGGCCTTGAAGGTGTACAAAATAACGACAGCTAGCTTACTATATATACACAAATTTACTAGTGGCTGTATCGGGGCTCTCTGTAATAACCCCATATGACTACATTTCAAATCCTAAATCAGCCCTTAAATATCCATTATGTATAGGTGAAAAGGGAACGCAGCTGTGACTGCTGGTTATAGCGGTGTACTTACAGACGAAGGGGCAGATTTCATCATGGCTGGAAATTATTACCACGCATATTCGGTGCTATTCCAGTCCGCTGTAAACGGATATTGTCCTTCCGATGGGTTTTGTTTCTCGATCCCATGCGATCCATCCATCCAGAGGTGGAGAGGAAGGCTTTAGCTAGTGACGCCGTGCTCGATTGAGCCAGCGGGTTGCTGGGGCCCACTCAGCTGGTTCGTCAACAAGTCAACGTTAACCATTAGCCAAGGGCTTCGTTGAATTAGCTCTTTGGCATGTCCAATATTCTATATATGCGATTATTCTTTTCTATTCATTGGCAATCGAATCGATTTTTTTGTATTAAAGGGTAATCAAGCTCGATCGCACAATGACACTGTAATACCGCAGGGTTAATGTTGGCGGTATAAGCAAGACTCTCCAAATAGCCGCCCCCTCTCTCGCTTTTTTTTAGAACCAGATCCAAATGAAAACTAGTCCTCATTTAACACTTCGACTTTCAGTGTCGGAAATAGGTTAGCTAGCTAAAGCTACTATCCATCGCTCAATCATCGATTTTGATTTTGACCACAATCCACAACGCTGCATGTGGTTTACAAAGGCAAATTTAATGTGATAAAACTCACCTCTGATGGCACGATCTTCATTTAAAGTCCAAGAACCTGTATGATGAGGAAACTTATCCAGCTTGAGATTTCTCCCCTCCCTTTGCACGGTTAGCGAGGAACGATCACGTTAAATCCGATCCGGCGTCCGTCTACCGACGGGCAGCTACGAACAATTATTTGTCAGCCATCCTCAATAAATTATCCGTCTCGAACTGGTAGATCGTGGGGAACGTAACCATCAGCTGACGGCTAGCAACATGCTAACGTTGACTAAGTTAGTAGCTAGGCTTAGCGAACGAGGCTAGCGCTAGTTGACAAAATGAACGCAGCTAACGTTAGCAAGCTAGCCCCGAGCTAACAATCGTTAGCCGCCGCCGCTAAATAAACGCTACGTCAAAGCGTTTTTTTCCCGCAGTCTTTTGTCAAATTCACCTCGACCTCCTCGAAAGGCGAGGCGGCGACGGTGGATTCGGTGTGTTCCGAAGCCCAAACAGACACTGCGTACTCCGCTATATTCGGCTCGGGGAAATTTTGTGTCAATTTTCACAAAATGGCGCGCGGTCCAAACCTGCGCAGTGAACCGGCCCGGTGGAGCACAGACGCGGACAACCCGACTTTCGCCGCGGCGCCGCCTGAGAATTTCTAACGTCTTAAAACGTCGGCCTCTTCAATATCTTCATCCGATCAATTAGACAAGTCTCGTTATCCGAAAACGTCATATGTACATCCACTGACAGCATTATTCCGGCGGGAAGGGAGAAACATTTGAAAAAAGACTGAAGCTGGAAGGGGGGGGGGAGAGAGAGAAAAAAAAGCCTCCTGACAAAATGGCGATGCGCTCGCTTGTTGCCATGGCAACTGTCAATCAAAAAAAGGGGCGAAGTACCCGGATGTGTCAATGACGAAGAAATGAACCAGCCAAAGAGGACGCACGCTCTTATTTTTATTTTGCTGAGTTAAACATGACATCATTAATATTTTTCTTTTTACCCTTTTTCATCTTTTACGTATTCCTAAGAACTTTTTGTTTCCTTGAAAATTGTGAAGTTTGTATAGTCGTTTGAGTGTTTCATGCCAATTGTGTTGAAAATTATGTTCAATAAAAAGCGTTTGCAAACTCTTATTTTAATTTTATTATTATTATTTGTTTTTAAATTATTGCTCAACACACTCAAAGCTGCGGCTGTGGTTACAAATAATTAGAACCAAAAATAGAATTAGAACTGTCTTTTTTTGTCATTGAGAACAACGTTGTGTGAACGATATACAAAACACACAAAAATATAAAAGGTAAAAAGTCTTATTGTTTCACTGCCCGACACTTTTTGCTCATTTTATTTATTATTTTTTGCTGTTTTTTTCCTAGAAAACCCAGATATTCATATTGTAAAACTTGAAACACATGTTAATACATATCAAATCCCAAACTACAGCAAAATATGGACTAGGTCAGACATGTAACTAGATTTGTTTTTCGTTTTTTTATACCAATCTGTTTGTGAGGTACAGGAAAACATAATATATTTTGTTTGATGAAGTTTTTAAAAGATTGCACTGGAAAAAAAAGTAAAATATCTTGCTCTCAATAAAAAAAGAAAACGTTAGAATGTAGGCAGATAATTTTTCCTCATTTTGACTTTTGTTTTTGCGAGAAAACGTAGACACTTTAGTAAAACGTGAATAACAGGTTAAAAATATAATAAAATCTGTAACATATATCCATATCAGTAGGGGGCAGCAAGTTATTATTATTATTTTTTTATATTAATCTGTTCATGAGGTAGTACATATAAATATATTAAATAAACTATTTTGTTTGATTTAGACAATTAAGATAGCACTGCAACAACAAAAACAATTAAAAAATGTCCCCAAAAATACTTGCTCTGAATTTTGCTCTTTAAAAAAAAATTTGAAAAAAAGTTACAACGTTTCATTGGCAGATCATTTTTGCCATTTTCAAGTATTCTTTTTTGTTGTTTGTTTGCTGAAAAACTAAGTTAATAATATAGAAAACTTTGGGGAAAAAACGGTTAAAATATGATAAAATCCCAAATTACAGCAAAATTATTAAACAAATCTGATGGGTAATAACATTCATAGAATAGAATAGAATAGAATACACCTTTGTTGTCATTGTTACAAATGGGCTAACATATTGTGACAACGAAATTGGGCATGACACTCCAGTTTTACACATTCAGAGCGAGGTATGAGCAAGAAGATAAGATGTTATAAGACAAGGGGGATAAGGCTATAGTTATAATTTACATGGTATTTACACAAGAAATGTCGGCATGTGGGATGTTACATACAGGGTTGTCGTGATAACGTTGGTATCGTAACGGTTGTGCAATATTGCATTTGGTGCAAAGTCATCATAGTGCAAAAATAGTCAGCATGAAACAGGAAATGGTCAGACATTGTGCAATTTGAGCATTAAACGTAGTGCAGTCGACATGTGCAAGAACAAGACATGAGTAACATATATTCGTATGAGGTAGTGTTGGCACGAGTTTTCAGGGGTTTTTTTTGTGCGGTGTCTGTTTGAGCAGTGAACAAACATAGTGCAGACAGCATGTACGTGAGTACCATTTTACATACGTGTGAGGTAGTTTTTTTGCAACAGTTTTCAGTTTTTTGTGCGGTGTCTGTTTAGGGTGGTAATGGCTGTGGGGAAGAAACTGTCTCTGAGTCTGTTCGTTTTTGCTTTGTGTGACCTGTAGCGCTTGCCGGAAGGCAGCAGGTCGAAGAGATGGTGGCCGGGGTGAGAAAAGTCCTTGATGATGTTTTCTGCTCTGCTGAGGTAGCGAGAGCAGGCAATGTCCTCCAGACTGGGCAGAGAGCAGCCTAAGATTCTCTGGGCTGTTTTGATGATCCTCTGGAGCTTTTTCCTGTCTGCTGCTGTGCGCCCAGCATACCACACCGTGATGCAGTATGTTAGGATGCTCTCCACTGTGGCTTTGTAGAAGGACACCTGCAGCTGCTGTTTTAGGTTATTTTTCCTGAGCAATCTCAGGAAGTGCAGTCGCTGCTGGGCCTTCCCTACCACCGCTCTGGTGTTTGCAGACCAGGAGAGGTCGTCGGAGATGTGGACGCCCAGGAATTTGAACGAGTGGACTCTCTCTACACAGTCTCCTTTTATGATGAGTGGATTCCTGCCATTCCTTCTGAAATCCAGAATCAGATCTTTTGTTTTTGTGGTGTTCAATATGAAGTGGTTTTCCGAACACCACGTTGAAAGTGACTCAACCTCATCCCTGTATGCCGCCTCGTCCCCTTCAGAGATGAGGCCGATCAAGGTGGTATCGTCAGCGAACTTAATGATAGTGTTTGCGGGGTGGGTCGGTGAGCAGTCGGAGCTGTAGAGGGTGAAAAGCAGGGGGCTCAGTGCACAATCTTGGGGGGAGCCAGTGTTCAGTGTTAGGGTGGGAGAGACGTGGGTACCGAGTTTCACCGACTGAGGGCGGTTGGAGAGGAAGTCCATTATCCAGTGGCAGATGGAGGGAGAGAGTCCTAGGTGTGCAAGTTTCTCCACCAGGATCTCCGGGATAATGGTGTTGAAGGCTGAGCTGAAGTCCAGGAAAAGCATTCTGACGTAGCTCCCCCGGTGATCCAGGTGTTTCAGCACGGTGTGAAGTGCTGTGTTTATGGCGTCGTCAGTGGAGCGGTTTGCCCTGTAGGCAAACTGGTGGGGGTCCAGTGTGAGTGGCAGGGAGTTTTTGATGTGCCGGGACACTAACCTCTCGAAGCACTTCATGACCACAGGCGTAAGAGCTACAGGCCTGTAGTCGTTGAGGCTTTCCACTGCTGACTTTTTGGGGATGGGAATGATGGTGGAGGTTTTGAGGCAAGGTGGGACGGTCGCCTGTGACAGGGACCAGTTGAAGATGGTGGTGAAGACCCCAGCCAGCGGATTGGAACAGTCCCTGAGTACCCTCCCTGGTACTCCATCCGGGCCAGTTGCCTTCCTGGGGTTTATGGTATTCAGCGCACGCCTAACTTCGTGCTCCTGAAATGTGAGGGAGTTGCTGCTGGTTGTTGGTGGGTGTGATGTGGCTGTTTGTGGCCTACCAGCTTCAAAGCGAGCGAAGAACTGATTAAGGTCCTCAGCTAGTGAAGCCTCAGCCTCATCCATATTAAGTCAAGTCAAGTCAAGTCATTTATTTTTGTACAGCCCTAAATCACAAAGAGTCTCAAAGGACTTCACAGGTTATTACACTATATTACACAGACTATTTTTCAGATTATTATACATTCCCCTGCTCTGGAGCCGACGAGAAGAGTAGGTTATTCATATGCTATAGAGTAGAAGTGAGTTTTAAGCTTGGATTTAAACATTTCCACTGAGGTTGCAGATTGGATCTCAGGGGCAAGAGCATTCCACAGCACCGGTGCCCGGATGGAGAACACTCTCGAACCAGCAGAACACTTCTTTGCTCTTGGGATCACCAGAAGACCGGCACTCTCAGAACGTAGGCTACGGCCCGGGACATAGGCGGAAATCAGATCTTGGTCCAGTTGAAAAATCTGAAAAACCTTGCACTAATATATATCCACACACACACACATACATACATACATACATACATATATATATATATATATATATATATATATATATATATATATATATACACAAAAAATAATAAGAATGTTTACAGTACATCATGGATCTTCAGTCAAAACTAGCAGCTATTAGGTGACAGCAGGCTATTTCATTTTCATCCCTATATACTAATCTGCTGCTGAGGTAGTACAGAGAACTTTATTCAATAACCTTTTTTCCACAGTTGAAGTTGTTTAAAATTGCACAGCGGAAAAAAACAAACAACAAAGCAAAGTAAAAACCAAGTAAAATAAGAACTTGCTTATATTTATAGTAATTGTAATCATTTTCATTTGTATTTTATAGTTTTTAAAGTTATAACATTGTAAAAAATATTATTTTAAGTTTTTGTTATTTTCTCTAGAAAAACAAGTTAAATATATAGTAAATATATAGTTTTTGTATTTTGCCTAATATTTAAATCAAAGTTGTTCATTTTTACTGAATGAAAGTTTTTTTTAACCACTAAGAGGCACTAAGAACTATACACTGTCCCTTTAAAGAGAAAAGATAAAAAAATATATTGAGAGCAATAAGCAATAACTTGTCGCAACCGGAACAGGCAGTGGACCCAAATGCGTAATGTTTCACACCATGCTTTATTGGGTAATCGGGGAGGTCAGGCAAGGGGAAATAAAAACAACAGCGATCCGATGCTCGGTGAGCAGGAGGAGCAGGAAGCCCTCTTGAAGGAAGCGTGGTTGGAGAGCAGAAGCAAGTCGGGCAGCCGGGACGGAGGAACGGCGCGTGGTCGGAGTGCTGAAGCAAGTCGGGCAGCCGGGACGGGAGAACGGAGCGTGGTCGGAGGGCGGAAGCAAGTCGGGTAACTAGAGACGATCAGGAAACAAGGGACAGACGAGCAGGAAACAGGAACGGGGACGCCAGAGTCAAAAAGTGCTTGCCTTGCGTGTGCGGAGGTTCGCTGACAGACTGACCAGGAGCGAATGAGAATTATGCATTTATATAGGAGGGAACTAATTAGGAAACGAGTGCCAGCTGGGGCTAAACGAGTGAGCGCAGGTGTGAGCAATTGGAAAATCATGACATAATAATAAGGTAGTGGTTGTAGTGCATCTTGTAAATTGTAAGTGCATGAGAAATACAGTGAGATAAAAAAGTGCAATGACAATGCAATATTAGCATGCAAAAATAAGAATAAAGAAATAAACTATGAACATACCATTTTCTATGAATAGGCAATATTTTTTTTACAATACTGCGTGCTTGTTTAGGATGGTGGTGGTCCTGGGGAAGAAACTGTCTCTAAACCTGTAAGTCTTTTTATAAGGGCATCTGCCAGAGGTCACAAGTGGTGGCCCTGGCGAGAAGAGTCCTTTATAATGTCTCCCCGTTTGTGCAAAGTGCAACCGATGATTTTCTGGGCTTTGTTGATGACTCATGTAAGGTTTTCCGAACACTTAATGCTGCGGCTATGATGACAGATATTCAAAGGCAGATTGACTGATATTTGCAGAGGAGAGATATTAACATGATGCAACCATCATTTCATTTAGACCTTAATATATAAAACGGAATTACAGGTAAGCTCACACTTTTTATCTTTTAAATTCAATTACTTAAAAAAAAGGTAACATAAATTCCGGTCAGAGCCCCCGTGACCATACTGAGCATAAGCGGTGCAGATAATGGATGGATGGATGAACCTAAATTCCGTTTACAGTGGCAATACCCTGAACTAACTTGTTTGCTGTTAAAAACGTAATATTGGAATATAATATTGTGAATGTGCTTAATTGCTGTTGAGATTGTCATGATTGTTTTCTGTTTTTAGTGTCAATAAATTTGTTCAAACCAAAAAAAGTAAAGCTGGAGACTATCCAAAGTAAAAATATATCCCTCGCTTAAATGTGGTTGACCTTTCATTGGCTTGCTTTTTCTTGCATTTACTGCATTCGGATTGGCAAAAAAGTCTCCAAGCTATTGGTAAAAAAATGAATCAATACATCTTTACAGTGGGGTTGGGTGGCTTTGACAAAATAATTTAATTTTATGTGTACTCATGAAGTCTGAAAACAACTTTTTGTAAGAACCTTTTTGAAATAAACCTAACCTTGACTAATAAAATCAGTTCTACTTACTTAATTTCCCATGTTTTTATTAGTTTTATTTTAACAATTGTGTGTGTGTCTTGTGTATTGGATGTTCCAAACTGGGTGGACGAAAGTTATTTTCTTAAAATTACTCATTGCACATTGAATGTTATTGTCATGAGAACTGATTTGGATCACCTGTGCCCGCTCAGTTGGTGCCGGCCGCTGCGTGCTTCCTGATTGGTGTCCTTTTTTAAGCCCAGTCCTGTCACTTTCCGGTTGTCAGTCCATCAGCGAACCTCTCTTGTTACAAGGCAAGCATTTTGACCCTAACTCTTGCCAGTGCCGTTTTTGCACCCGTTTTTCCAACCGTCCGTTCTGATCTCCCCATTTGTCTCCAGCTCCGACCTGTTTTTGATTCTGACCACGTTTGCTCTCCCGTCCCGGCTTATGACCCGTTTTTGATCCCGACTACATTTTTTGCTCTCTTGTCCTGGCTATCGACCTGTTTTTCCATCCCTGACACCGCCATCTCCCGCTCCAGAAGATTTCCTTCCGTATTTCAATCCGATTGCACGAGCAGCTTGCTTCCCTCGTACAGCGAGCACCGGATCGCGGGCGCTGCCCTTTCTCTTTCTATCAATAAACTTCACATTTGGGTCCTGATTCCGTTTCTATGCAGCACTTTGAGTTTAAAATTCTTGTCTCATAAGCACTATGATTACTATGTAACATCATTATTATTTTATATTCATCATAGTTGCCTCAAAGCCTGCTTTTGTGCCAAATGTTCACAGGTTATAAAATACTGTAAGGTTGAGCAGATCGATATATACATATCGACGTTATTGATACTGAGCGAGTACTTCGTGTCATTTTTAGTGTAACTACAATGTTGGCAACAAGATTGACTTGGTATAATTGGAAATTATTTGAATACAACACAAACTTTTTCCCTGTTTTTTTTCTTTTTTTTTATTAAAAAATCTCATTGTGTTTATTTTTTCCCAACTGTTACTTTTTTCTTTTTGATCTCTATTTAATTTTTTTCCTTTGTTTCTTTCTTTTCTTTTTTCTGCCTTTTTAAAAAAAAATTCCTTCTTTTTTCTCTTCTTTTTGTTTCTTTTTTCTCAGCTTTTCACTATTTTTTCATTTTGGATATTTTTTTTCTTTTTTGTTCTATTTCCCCCCCTTTCTTTAAGTCATTTTGTGCACAATTTTACATAATATTTGGTCGTGTAGGGATTAAAGAAACAAAAACAACGTGATGAGCCGTTTGGGACCCTAAAGAGCCGGTTCTTTTAAATGATTCGAGCCAAAGAAACCGGTTCTCGAAAAACTCTACTGACGGCGGCAGAGGCTCAGGAGGTAGAGCGCTCGTCTTGGGATCAAGAGATCGCAGTTCGAAACCCGGCTCCTCTGTGTTACATGTCGAAGCGTCCTTAGGTAAGACACTGAACCCCTAATGCCCCAATAAGCAGGTTAGCGCCTTACATGGCTGCACGGCCGCTTTTGGGAAATGTGAAGTACACTGTAAAGCGCTTTGGAAAGTCTTGACTTGAAAAGCGCTATATAAATGCAGATAATTTCATTTCATTTCACTTTACTCAACTTCGTGACTTCAAAATACCGCGTTTAAAACACAGCGTCAGGGAAACCCGTGTATTTTTACCTTCATGCACCATAACTTTGACTTAATTCACTTCCTAATTAGCAATTTCGAGCCCTGATTTTTGTGAGCTAGCTAGATTTCCCTGTGTGCGGAAAAGCTCTGGGTAGTGGGCAATTGCGCACACACACAGTTTAGAGGGAACATTGCGCTGGATAGATTTTCTTGTGCGCTGAGAATGTGGGGGCAGTGCGCAGCTTAGAGGGAACATTGCTTATAAGTTTTACTCTCTCTGGGAAAACCTAACTAATGATAAACAACTGTTAACAAAGTTTTCGAGCAGTAAAATATGCATTAGCATGATAAAAAATTAAACATACTGTCGACTTTAAACTCATCGGGTTCTCTAATAGCTCTTCCCGCCTGGTTCTGTCATGGTTGCCATGGCGCCCAATTGACCCCGCCCATGGACACCAGCTGAAACGCGTTGAGAGATTGCTCCCTGACTACTTAAACACTGTCTTGTGAGTCACCTGGTGTTGGAGCGTCTGCGAAACTCCTGCTTAACTCTGTCAATTCCCGTTTTTGCCTGTTTTTTTTGCTCTTGTTTTGCCAAGCCCTGTGAATCCCCGTTTTGCCTGTGTTTTTTGCTCTTGTTTTGCCAAGCCCTGTAAATCTCCGTTTTTCCTGTGTTTTGCTCCTGTTTTGTTCTCGGCCCGATCTGCTTGATTTTGACCACTTCCTCGTTCCGATCAATCTACTTCCGTGACCAATGAACCCCGGATCAAGTGAGCGCTCATTCCTCTTCTCCCCAATAAACTGTGAGTAACGTTACGCGAGTGGGTTCTGCTTCCTGTTTCCTGTCCTGGTCCTGACAGGTTCCTCTTGTGAGGAAGCTGGGGAACTAGTTGGAATACAAGTTACAGAATAACTATTCGTTGTGTCATCAAAACAACAGCAGTATAACTGTCACTACTAGTCTCTTGTTCAGCGTCCTGGAATGCTGGCTCAGGCAGTTTCTGTTGATGCCTCCGGTTTTCTCTAAGGTAGGTTTGGATGTTGTAAAAACCTTGTTCTGCAGCTTTCTTGATGACTTTAGGTTGAGTTTTCCAAATATTATCCCAGGTTTAATTTGACGTTAACGCGCTGGCCAGGCTGCAGTACAGGCAGAGGTCAGGTGGAGTGTAGCCTGTTGTAGAAGAATCGGTAGGCAGCCTAGGTATGTGGGTCCTGTAGTCTTACTGCTTGGTGGTCAACTGAAGTTGGTTTTAGATGTTGTTGCAGTACAGGAACATTTGTCCTGATTTCACATCCAATCATCAGCTGGGCAGGGTCTGGTTAGCGAATAATTCTTTTTGCCGTGCCCACACTCCCCTTAACGTCGTCGGTTGCTTGAAGATAGTAAGGACTTGATGTTGTGTACTCTTCACTGAATCGGTAAAACTCTAATGAAGGGAAGTGTCACTAGTCTTTTGCATTAGAATTCCCGTTCTGGCAAACACTTCAGATGTGAGATTACTTGGTTACAACCTGTTGTAGCTAACTTTGCAATCACCGGGAGTTATAGTCGGTCACTATCAAATATAGTCGACAGTCCAGTTCAAACAAATCAGAAGCTGTCTTCTGCCAATGTCCCATTGACAATGTTGTTGATATATGTGGTTCTTTTCTCTAGGGTGGTTTATGTTTGAAGCAAAACTCACATGTATTTACAATTTCAGCAATGTCTCGGCTGATACCTGGCCACCCCATTGTCATATTTTTTAAGAACTTAATTTTTACTGTGCTTTTTTTTTCTTTTTGAACATACAACAAACAAACCCTTAACCACTAGGGTCGTTGTGGCACCCTTACCTGTGGTGCGTCTTGGGCAAGTACAGCCTGTTGGCACCCATCCCTCTCCAGGCCAACAAATGTCAGAAAGTGCTTTAAAGGTTTTACCTTTACAGGCTCTTTCAAAAATGTTTATAGGTTTATGACGAGTCGTCATAAACCTATAAACATTTTCGTCATTGACGACTCACTGATTTTATCTCTAAACTAAAATGTTGGATGCTGAAGTACATCAACTTAAAGTTGACAAAACTGAGTTGGAGAAAAGGTTGGCTCAGGCTGAAAGATAAAGGAAAGATGGAATCTGCGTCTTAATATATTGAAGGAGGACAAAAACACCTGGTCCGTCATCACAAACATCATTTGAAAAACAAAATCACACTGGAAGGAGAACATGCATTCCATCATGGACTCTGATCATTGTGTCGGTCCAGTCAACACCCCTGGTCTGCATCAAATCATCATGCAGATCATTGGAAAAAAACGCTTCCTACAAGGAGATCAACATCTTCGCTGAATATCTCACCAAGGAGGATCGTGATGCCTGAAAAACTGTTTGGCCCTATGTGGAGTATGCAAGAAAAGAGGGACTGTGAGCAGTCTACAATGGAAGTTCATGTTGTGTTCATTTTTGAGATAAACACTAAAGCTTAGGGTTCAGCTACAATTCATTTTTAAATATATCAAATAACACCATAATATTTGTTTATTTTCTGGACTTAAATAGTTCTAATCTTCATTTTTGTAATTTTTTTTTTTTTTTTATATACCAACATATAACTTTTTTTTTTGTCAATGCAAAGGGTTTTTAAAACATAACTAAAATGAAAACTTTCTTTCTGTTTTGTAAAGGACAAAAAATGAGATTATTTTCCTTCAAGAAACTCATTCTACAAAAGAGGATGACAAATTTTCGTCTTCACAATGGGGACATAAAATGTATTTTAGCAATGCCACAACAAGATCAGCAAGGGGGGCCATTCTACTTAATGATTTTTTCATGAGAAGTCATCGCCTATATAGCTCATTATTAGGCATTGGTTATTCTTGTTTGTATTGATTATATAACATTTGTACTCATAAATATATATGGTTACATTTCAACAAAAACAACACATTGATCCTAGTAGAAATTGTGTCACAATTAGAGGAAATTAAATTTTCACAACCAACAGAGAATATATTATTAGACGGTTACCTAAATCTAGTAAAGTAAAGTCATGTTCATTTGTATAGCCCTTAATCACAAAGAGTCTCAAAGGGCTCCACAGACCACAGATTATTGCAAACCACAGACTATTATGACACCATCACCTGATCTTAAACCTACATGAGGGCAAATAATACACAGATGTTGTAAACATAAAATTTAGGTTATTAATTTGCTATGGAATAGAAGTGTGTTTTAAGCTTAAATTTAACATTTCCACTGAGTTTGCAGATCGAATCTCAGGGGGAAGAGCATTCCACTGCACCGGGGCATGAATGGAGAACGCTCTCGAACCTGCGGATCTCTTCTTGGCTCTTGGGATCACTAGCAGACCAGCATTTTCAGAGCGAAGGCTCCCGACTGGAACATAGGGGGGAATTAAATCCGAAAGATATGAGGGAGCAAATCCATGCATGATTTTGTCTACTACCAACAGAACCTTAAAATCACATCTTAAGCTAACAGGGAGCCGATGCAGGTTAGCTAAAATCGGGGTAATGTGATCAAACTTTCTTCAGCAATCACCATAATCCAATATTCACAGAATTCTGTGTTGAACAAGGTCTAATTGGGCGCCTCTTAAATCTTGGAAAACGTAAGTACTTGTAGTTTCGCCTTAATTATACATATAAATCAAGAAATGAAAATTGGCTAGGTACCCAGTTGCTATCTTATAACATCAGTAACATCAGTTTCTGCTGGGTTAACTGATTATTGTGCGATAAAAATGAGCATCATACCAAAATTACAAAAACAAATAATTAAACAATCTACAAACATAATCTGGAAATTTAACTTAAGTCTACTAAAAATAAGATTCTTACTGTGAACATCTCATCTCATTAGCTGCAGCGCTTATCCTCAGTAGGGTTGCGGGGGTGCTGGAGCCCATCCCAGCGATCATCGGGCAGTGGGCAGGGGACACCCTGAACTGGTTGCCAGCCAATCACAGGGCTACTGTGAACATATTAGAGGATTAATTTTGGAGATTATTAAGAGAAAGGATATTTTAACACCAGTCAAAAATGGGAATTCCTAAAATCCATCAATCCACAATCTCACTTAGTAAAAATCTAATTAAAAAAAACTATTGTGTCAGAGACCAGAAACGGAGACAGGACCCACTTACGTTCGTTTTCTCAGCTTTATTTAGAAGGAGGAAAAGACTTGCAGCCACGACCAGGTGATCGTCGGTCGAGGGTAGCGGATCGCTCGGAACGTGGAAGTGGCACTTCGGTAGCGAGTGAAGGCAGTGTCGAGAGTGGGGAAAGAACAGGTCGATGGCCGGGACGGTGGAGCAGAGACGTAATCGAGTTCAGAAAATGGGGCGGTGCCGGGAATCAAATGGGAATCAGGACAGTATAGAGTCAGGGTCGAAAGGGCTTGCCTAGCGTGGGCTGAGGTTCGCAGACGGACTGACAACGGGTGACAGGAAGACAGGGGTTTAAAAAGAGATAAGCAGCTAATTAGCGTCCGGCAGTTGGTGCCAAAGGAACAGACTCAGGTGCCTCACATCAGTAATCATGACATATTGAGGGAAAGGAGTTTTCAATTATCAAACAACTAAACATGTACAGTATTGCAATGCACCTGATCCAACAAATGTTATAAGGGAAAACCAATCTCAAGCCTTCAACTTGAATTGGATGACAGCTTTACATAATTTTTTTATATCGAGAGCCAAAAGGAATTGAGGATGGAGAAAAAAATTCAGTCTACTCTTGTGGTCTTAAAAGTAAAAGAAAATGGGTCAAATCCTTAATTAAAGATCATTTTGTGATTGTAGATGAATCAGATGAATCAGATGAATCTGGATTTGACAAATAGGGGAATACTGTTCCAAAGGAATAAATTTTATGCGGACAACAAGCTAAATTTTTGAAATCTCAACAAATAAACCCCCACATACCTCCACCTCTTGTGTAGGGGGTGTCAGTTCTATAATAATAACCCCATACGACAATACGTAACAAAATTGACATTTCCCGGACAACAAAACACAAACAGAATTCATTATAAATTTGTTGACAATGTGATAAATGCATTTAGAAATATATATTTAAAATTACCTATAGCCCCAACAGTTAAGGAAACACACTTGAACATAATGAAATATATATATATACATCAAAAACTTTATTTAAATCAAGTTTTAAAATTGAAAATAATATCTGCTCATTTTGCAACATTGAAACCACCAATCAGAGGTTGTTCAGCTCTGGCTCAATCCTGTCATTTTCAATTTTTCCTCCAACTTGACCAGAGATCATATAATATTTGGACTCATTTTACAGGAAAAGCATGACGAAAACGCGATACTTCTTATTCTATGTAGTGCAAAGAATATATTTCAAAAGTGTAAACCTGTTTTTCAGAATTGTATTTGTTTTTTTGTGAAAATAGCTCACCAGTGCTGGGTCATTGTGATTTTCTAGTATATGTTTTATTTTTTTAGTTGACTCCGTCTATTCAACCCCGTTTTGAAAATTAACCTGTTAATAAAATAGTAACAAGAAAGTAATAACGTTGACATTTCAGAAACTTCAGTTCATAGGCTTTATGAACAAAAATATCGATTCAAGTATTGCTAACAATTCATAAGCAAATGATTAAAAGAATACGGAATAGAATCAATAATAATAATAATGATAATAACTGTGACAATAGAAACAATAATAACATTATTATTGTATGTTTTATGTTACATATATTAAGTAATAATATGTTATTATAAAGGTATCGATTACTTTTGTTTATCATTATTTTTATAATAATCATAATTATTATTATTGACCGAACTAACTTTATATTTTGTATTTAAGGTGGGCGCAAGACAAGGGAAGTCAAGTTAAGTCAATTCATGTTTATTTGAGTCTCAATGGGTTGCACAAACCACAGATTATTGCAAACTACAGACTATTATTACCCCATCCCCTGATCTAGAACCTACATGAAGGCAAGGAAAAACGCAAAAACCTCAACATAAGGAAAATGAAGAAACCTTGAGAAGGGACTGCACATGAGGTAATCCCCCCTTCCAGGATGTCCAGGCCAAAATGGATGATACAATAACAAATAATATACAGATATTGTCAACATAAAATATACAGTTCATCAGGAAAGTGTTCAGAGCGCTTCACTTTTTCCACATTTTGTTATGTTACAGCCTCATTCCAAATTGTATTAATTTAATCTCTTATCTCAAAATTCTACACAAAATACTCCATTATGACAATGTGAAAAAGTTTTTTTTTTACTTTTTTTGAATTTATCAAAAATAGAAAACTAAGAAATCACATTTACATAAGTATTCACAGCCTTTGCTATGAAGCTCAAAATTGAGCTCAGGTGCATCTTTTTTCCACTGATGATCCTTGAGATCTTTCTACAGCTTAATTGGAGTCTACCTGCAGTAAATTCAGTTGATTGGACAAGATTTGGAAAGGCACACACCTGTCTTTATAAGGTGCCACTGTTGAGTGTGCATGTCAGAGCACAAACACCAAGCATGAAGTCAAAAGAACTGTCTGTAGACCCGCGAGACAGGATTGTCTTGAGGCACAAATCTGGGGAAGGATACAGAAAAAAATCTGCTGCTTTGAAGGTCCCAATGAGCACAGTGGCCTCCATTATTCGTAAATGGAAGCCATTTGAAACCACGAGGACTCTTCCTAGAGCTGGCCGGCCTTCTAAACTGAGCGATCGGGGAAGAAGGGCCTTAGTCAGGGAGGTGACCAAGAACCCGATGGTCACTCTGTCAGAGCTCCAGCGTTCCTCTGTGGAGAGAGGAGAGCCTCCCAGAAGGACAACCATTTCTGCAGCAATCCACCAATCAGGCCTGTATGGTAGAGTGGCCAGACACAAGCCACTCCTCAGTAAAAGGAACATGGAAGCCCATCTGGAATTTGCCAAAAAGCACCTGAATGACTCTCAGACCATGAGAAACAAAATTCTCTGGTCTGATGATACAAAGATTGGACTCTTTGGTGTGAAAGCCAGGCGCCATGTTTGGAGGAAACCAGGCACCGCTCATCACCAGTCCAATACCATCCCTACAGTGAAGCATGGTGGTGGCAGCATCATGCTGTGGGGATGTTTTTCAGCAGCAGGAACTGGCAGACTAGTCAGGATAGAAGGAAAAATGAATGCAGCAATATATAGAGTATCTTGGATGAAAACCTGCTCCAGAGCGCTCTTAACCTCAGGCTGGGGCGAAGGTTCATTTTTCAGCAGGACAACGACCCAAAGCACACAGCCAAGATCTCAAAAGATTGGCTCCAGAACCACTCCGTGAATGTCCTGGAGTGGCCCAGCCAGAGTCCAGACTTGAATCCGATCGAACATCTCTGGAGAGATCTGAAAATGGCTGTGCACAAACGTCTCCCATCTAACCTGATTGAGCTTGAGACTTATTGCAAAGAAGAATGGGCGAAACTGCCTAAAGATAGGCGTGCTAAACTTGTGGGATCATATTCAAAAAGACTTGAGGCTGTATTTGCTGCCAAAGGTGGATCAACACAGTATTAAGCAAAGGCTGTGAATACTTATGTAAATGTGATTTCTTAGTTTTCTATTTTTAATAAATTCAAAGAAAGAAAAAAAAAACTTTTTCACATTGTCATAATGGAGTATTTTGTGTAGAATTTTGAGATAAGAGATTAAATTAATACAATTTGGAATGAGGCTGTAACATAACAAAATGTGGAAAAAGTGAAGCGCTGTGAATACTTTCCCGATGCACTGTAGGTTAATTATATGCTATAGAATAGAAGTATGTTTTAAGCTTAGATTTAAACATTTCCACTGAGGTTGCAGATCGAATCTCAGGGGAAGAGCATTCCACAGCACCGGGGCCCGGGGCTGGATCACTAGTAGACCAGCATTTTCAAAAAGGATCCAGACCGGAACATAGGTGAATCTGAAAGATATGGGGGAGCAAGTCCATGCATGATTTTGAATAATACCAACATAATCACATTTTAAGCTAATTCTTCTGAAGTTTAACTTCTGTTTGAACTAAGCTATTGTAAATATGAAATGTCAACCGGCTTTTATAAACTACAATGAATTCTGCCTTTCTGACTCAACAATGCGCGTAGAACTTAGTACGTCACACTTGTTGTTGACAAACACAGAAAAGGGACTTTAAAATGTATTCAATATCTGTATTCCCATTATATATTTCAATATTTTTTTATACACTATAAAGCTTGTGTAAGGCTTTTATTTTTTTTTTCCCGCACCAGACATGTTTTTAGTGTGTTTTCGTCCCATATGGGTCTTTCAACGTTTTGGGTTGGTGACCCCTGCCAGAAGGAAGGTAAAAGCGGATTTCCATAATGTCCACATGATGGCGACAAAATATCATCAGAAGTAAAAATGTAGTGTGCTGAAATCATTTCCGCCCCTTAGTGCAATATATGGAACAAAACTATTTTAAAAATGATAAGAGTACAGAAAAAAGAGTATAAAGTACAGTACTTTTATTTGTCAAACAAATGCTTGAGCCTGTCAATTGGGTTTGTTCTTTTCATTTTAATAAATATTTGGGTTCATTTGTTTGTTGATTTATCTACTCTGTTATGTATTCACTTATAGCGCAGTTGGATAATAATTTATTTCATGTGCTTCCTGTTCTTTCAAATGGAGGGGGATGAACGGATGTAACATTAAATTGTTCACTGTGTCCGGTGTCTGAATGTGTACGTTTTAATTGTTATTTATTTAAATCCATTAGAAAATCATTTATTTCTTGTTTTCTTGGTTCCTGAATTAACCCATAAAGGACAGCAGTATATTGGGGTATTAACAAAGAAAAAAATGAGTGCAAAGAGGCTGTTGAAAAACAAGCATACATTGCCCCAAACTAGTCTTTTGGCTCAATCTAAGTGTGTAAATTATGTCCTCACACATACATGGAGTGGGTCATTGCTCCCTATGACTATGATGTCCCTGATTAATGTACAGTGTCAACCCTGTTTTTATGGTTAATACCAAAAAAGCAACAGCAAACTTGGTCAGGCCATTATATTTTTTTTGTTTTGCCTGCACTTTTTTGTTTGTTCAATACTTTTTTTCCACGCAAGGTTTGTTTACATTTGTTTCTAGTTTTTTGTTTGGATATTTTGTTAGTAGTTCACTTCCCACTTGTTAGTTTGGAACTTTGTTCCTTGCATTTTCCATTTCTGGTTTTGGTCATTGTTTCTGGTTTCGACATTGTTGGGTTTGGTTTTATTTGGTCATATGGTGTTTTTCACACCTTGTTTGTTTGTTACTTTGTTCCTGGTTTTGTTGTCAAATACCATCTTTATTTTGAGCACATTCGCCTGATTTAGCTCTCTTGGCTTCACCCACAAATCTTAACAAGTGCAGCAGTTTCCTCCCCCAAAATCTCGATTCAATCCCCATGATGTCATGTCCAGCATGGTCGCCGTGGCCCCGCCCCCTGGGCATCGACTGTAGTAGATCAGCTAATTTGCGTGTGTGCTTCTTAAGGGTGGGTTGTGGGTATTGCCGGTTGCTGGTTCATTGCATTTTCTGTTCTGTTTTGCTCTGTCCTGTTTTGTGTGATTCGGAGGAAACCTGTGTTGGCACGTTTTGAGTAAAAGCCTGTTTTGTGAGTATCCCTAGCCTTAGTTCCTGTTTGCCTGTAAGCCTGTTTTTTTTTTTTTGTCCCTGAGTGTTGGACGACTTTTATTTCCTTAATAAAAGTATCTGATCATTAACGCGAATGAGTTCTCCCTTCATGCCTCCTGCCTCCGATCCGGTCCGGTCCTCCCCTGACAGAATGAACCAGCCAAGATTTGAACTCAGCGAACGATCCCAACACGATTTGGGGAGAGTTGGAGGACGCCGTTTGGCAAGTGCCCAGTGAGGTAACCTTCCCTGCCCATTCGAACCACAGCCCCGCCCGTCGTGGCCATTGCTGTGCCTCGAATGGGGTCCTTGGGAAGATTTGACGCCGACCTGTCCGACTCTCCTGCCTGCCTGTCCGACTCTCCTGCCTGCCTGTCCGACTCTCCTGCCTGCCTGTCCGACTCTCTTGCCTGCCTGTGCGACTCTCCTGTCTGCCTGTCCGACTCTCCTGCCTGCCTGTCCGACTCTCCTGCCTGCCTGTCCGACTCTCCTACCTGCCTGTCCGACTCTCCTGCCTGCCAGTCCGACTCTCCTGCCTGCCTGTCCGACTCTCCTGCCTGCATGTCCGACTCTCCTGCCTGCCTGTCCGACTCTCCTGCCTGCCTGTCCGACTCTCCTGCCTGCCTGTCCGACTCTCCTGCCTGCCAGTCCGACTCCCCTGCTGATCGCCCGTCGGACTCCCCTGCTGATCGCCCGTCGGACTCCCCTGCTGATCGCCCGTCGGACTCACCTGATGATCGCCCGTCGGACTCCCCTGATGATCGCCCGTCGGACCCTCCTGATGATCGCCTGTCTGATTCCCCCTGATGATCGCCTGTCTGATTCCCCCTGATGATTGCCTGTCTGATTCCCCCTGATGATCGCCTGTCTGATTCCCCCTGATGATCGCCTGTCCGATTCCCCCTGATGATCGCCTGTCCGACTCCTCTGATGATCGCCTGTTCGGCTCCCCTTATGATCGCCTGTCTGACTCCGCAGCCGATCGCCTGTCTGACGCCCCCTGCCGAGCGCCGATGGCGCCTGCCTCTCCCCGTTCCTGCGTGTTAGGAGGAGGGAGCGGGGTTGCCCCAATCGGGAGCGTCGACCCATTCCGGGGTGCGAGGTAGTTATTTTCTTTTTGGGACCTCAGGAGCTGTCCCTTAAAGGGGGGGCTCTGTCATGTCCAGCATGGTCGCCGTGGCGACCGGCTGGCCCCGCCCCCTGGGCACCGGCTGTAGTAGATCAGCTAATTTGCGTGTGTGCTTCTTAAGGGTGGGTTGTGGGTATTGCCGGTTGCTGGTTTATTGCATTTTCTGTTCTGTTTTGCTCTGTCCTGTTTTGTTTGATTCGGAGGAAACCTGTGTTGGCACGTTTTGAGTAAAAGCCTGTTTTGTGAGTATCCCTAGTCTTAGTTCCTGTTTGCCTGTAAGCCTTTTTTTTTTTTTTGTCCCTGAGTGTTGGACGACTTTTATTTCCTTAATAAAAGTATCTGATCGTTAACGCGAATGAGTTCTCCCTTCATGCCTCCTGCCTCCGATCCGGTCCGGTCCTCCCCTGACAGAATGAACCAGCCAAGATTTGAACTCAGCGAACGATCCCAACACGATTTGGGGAGAGTTGGAGAACGCCGTTTGGCAAGTGCCCAGTGAGGTCCGGTCCTCCCGTGATACATGATGGTTTGGATCAACCAGGAAATTAGTAACTACTGGACCAGTTTTACGGATAAAAATGTAGGTTGAGGGTATAGAAAAGGGGGCTATCATGTCTTCCTTTTGAGAGAGTCATTTGGCAACTATAATCTTTTGATGCTGTATAACAATTTTTACCGCATGTGACAGTTGTGTCACTGACGGAATCCACAACTGACCCTTCTTGCCAAAGATTTGAATCATAATTGGTCCAGGGAATTTTTCCCGATTTAGTGATCTGTCACTCGATAATCTTAAACAGGTGGCTAAACCGACGACTTGCCTGTTTGACCTGCTTCCGGGTTCGCTGATCAAAAGTCTTTTTGGGGTCCTTGGACCTTCAGTTTTAAATATTATAAACATATCACTCTCCTCAGGTGTAGGCTTTTAAGTCTGCTGTTATTAACCCTACACTGAAACGACCCAACCTTGATCCAGAAAACGTATGTAATTATAAACCTGTGTCAAACTTACCGTTTCTTTCTAAAGTACTTGAAAAAGTTGTGGCACAGCAGCTAAATGATTTTATATCTGATAACAATCTTTTTGAATCAATGCAATCAGGATTCAGGGCTAACCACACTACTGAGACAGCCCTGATTAAGGTAGTCTATGATCTTCTACTGGCAATGGACTCCGGCGCTTCATCACTCTTGCTGCTGCTGGACCTTAGTGCTGCTTTTGATACTGTGGACCATAATATCTTACTAGAACAGTTGGAAAAATGGATTGGTCTCTCAGGAACCGTCCTTTTATGGTTCAGATCCTACCTCTCAGACACACTGTGTTAAATATGGTGTAATGAAATCTGAGCCCTCTAGTGTTACCTGTGGTGTTCCGCAGGGTTCAGTGCTTGGCTCCCTTCTTTTCAGCATTTACAAGCTTCCTCTAGGTGATATTATTCGCAAGTATAATATCAGTTTCCACTGCTACGCAGATGACACTCAACTATATCTTTCGATGGAAGAATCTGCCACACTAAATTTTGGAAATTTGGAGGCCTGCCTTACTGAGATAAAAGAGTGGATGTCACTCAACTTCTTGCGCCTTAACTCTGAAAAGACCGAAATGTTAGTTATTGGTCCATCTAAATGCCGTGACTTGTTCTCAAAAACTGCTCTAAACATTGACACATGTAAGATAACCCAGAGTGACTCAGTTAAAAATGTAGGTGTCATATTTGACCCCGATCTGTCCTTTCAAACACACGTGAAGAATATTACTAGAACAGCTTTCTTCCATCTTCGCAACATTGCTAAAATTCGTCCTAAGCTGTCTCAGTCAGATGCAGACAAATTCACACGTTTGTTATTTCCCGTCTTGATTACTGTAATGCACTATTCTCCGGTCTCCCGAAGTCCAAAGTCAAGAGCCTTCAGCTAGTACAAAATGCTGCAGTGAGGCTTTTAACTAAGTCAATAAAGTTTGACCACATTACCCCGATTTTAGCTAACCTGCATTGGCTCCCTGTTAGCTTAAGATGTGATTTTAAGGTTCTGTTGATATTATACAAAATCATGCATGGACTTGCTCCCTCATATCTTTCAGGTTTGATTTCCCCCTATGTTCTGGTCCGGAGCCTTCGTTTTGAAAGCGCTGGTCTACTGGTGATCCCAAGAGCCAAGAAGATTTCCGCAGGTTCGAGAGCGTTCTCCATTCGGGCCCCGGTGCTGTGGAATGCTCTTCCTCCTTAGATCCGATCTGCAACCTCAGTGGAAATGTTTAAATCTAGGCTTAAAACACACTTCTACTGTGTAGCATATGAATATATTTTTTGTTGACAATATATGTGTATTATTTGTTATTGCAACATCCATTGCAGCCTGCTCATCCTGGAAGGGGGATTACCACATGTGCGGTCCCTTCTCAAGGTTTCTTCATTTTCCTCATGTTGAGGTTTTTTGAGTTTTCCTTGCCCTCATGTAGGTTTAAGATCAGGGGATGGTGTCATAATAGTCTGTGGTTTGCTATAACCCGTGCAGCCCTTTGAGACTCTATGTGATTAAGGGCCTTACAAATAAAAATGACTTGACTTGACAATCCCTTGAACAATCATTGAAAATGGCAATGGTTTTAGAGTGTCCACCATTCTCTATTCAGATCGAATCGTTCTTGCGTTGTTTGCAGTCCGGCCACAAACCATAGCATATACTATAATTTCAGTGCTTTAAGAATGTGTTGAGCCTGGCTCTTGCTCAACCACTACTACTCCTCAGACAGACAGGGGAAAAAAGGAAGCGAGACCTACAAACTAACCCCATAATTTCAGGATTTTACGTTGTGGTTGTAGATTCGGCTTGGCTGCAGGAAGCAGTAGGAGAAGTTCAGTGTTCTCGTACTCTGTGCTTGTCCAGTGCCACCAAAAGGTAAATATAAACACGCCCGCCTATCTACAAAATTACTAGTGGATTGAGGGTTGTATGAGACATTGTGAACGAAGAGGTGTTCAGCATTCCAAGAATCTTTATTCAATGATCTGCCTTTGATAAGTGGCAAAATAACGCACCGTGTTGTTTTGACAGTTGAATTACCAAATTTAATGAATACAGGGTTTGTACGGGTGCTTGAAATCCTTGAAAATGCTGGAAGTAGAGCACTCGTCTTGGGACCCGGCTCCTCTGAGTTAAATGTCCAAGTGTCCTTGAGAAAGACACTGAACCCCTAATGCGCCTTGCATGGCTGCCTCTGGCCATAAGTATGTGAGTGTGCGTGAAAGGGTAAGTGTAAAGCACATTGTAAAGCGCTTTGGGATGTCTTCAGTGACGTGAAAAACTCTATATAAATGCAGACTATTTAGCATTTACCATTTTAATTTTAATGTTGTGTTCACAAGGTTTGAAAAGTTATTGGATTTTATGTGAAGTGCTTCTAAATCCATGAAATTTTTGCTGTGTTTCTCAACAAGACTGCTTAAAAATTACATTGACTGCTCTATGGTGGCTTGGCTTTGCCATTGCTTTTCTTTATCCCTTGTGATTAACTACAGCTGGTATTGGTTTGCACGGCATTGTCCTATGAAGCGTCATCGCCACCTACGGGTCACGCCCAAGATGACAGGTGCATGCTACATCTAAAGAGGGCACTATAAAAGATGTATTAGTGCGAGGATTACGTACCAATTATGGACATTTGTTATGGGCCATGCAGAAAATTGTAAGGGGAAACGCTAACTGCAACTGAAATTGAAAGCTTCATCTCAATGTCCTTTTTTCCCAACACCTACATGGGGAGAGAGTTGTCTCAAAAACAAAAATATTTGCGATTTATTCAAGATCTAAATATTAAAGGTCTTGATAAATGCACATGCAAGATTAAAAATTGCATGTGTAAAATCACATCTTAAGCTAACAGGGACCCAATGGAGGTTAGCTAAAATCGGGGTAATGTGGTCAAACTTTCTTGTCTTAGTTAAAAGCCTCGATGCAGCATTTTGTACTAACTGAAGGCTCTTGACTTTGGACTTCGGGAGACCGGAGAGTAGTGCATTACAGTAATCGAGACGGGAAGTAAATAGCAGATAAATTTGTTGATCTGCAAAATACACTGGGTATTACTATGTTGTTACTATGTTACTAGTCTGTTATTACCAGGTTATATTAAGCAGAAGGAGGGTCAGAAATAGGTTCAGTCAACCACAAAAAAACATCTGTCTTGTTTAAGAGGACTGAGTGATCAACATATACAACAGGCTTGCTTTTAAAATGAGTTTCAGAAGAATTCATCATGTAGTCAAACACATTGATGATGTCAATGATTTCTCATGCCAATTAGCAATACAATTTTCTTGGAAATCTCAGTGAACCATCACCGGGTCCACGGCTACTCAGGTATTTTTAGGGGGCTTCCTTTAGCCCGCAGACACCACATTAGTGGACCCTTATGTACATGCTAACTGTTTCATTCTGCCTATATCATTTCTAAATAAATGTTAATTCTTATCTCACGCCTTTGCTTCACATTATACGCTGATGATAAGTACAACTTTTTATCGAGGTCCTAGGCTCTTTTTCACTCCATGGTTCCAGCTTGCCTCGCCTAGGATCGCCACGGGTACCAAGTACTTTTCTGAGTCTCCTTTTCCATGACAAGGTTGTACCATTGGCACCGTGGCCTGACGTCATCACAATGCACGGAAGACATACTCCCTCTTGTGGTAAAAATCGCCACCTACACTAAATAAAATTGGCTTTTTTTCATACAAAAAAACTCAAAAATAATACATTTAAAACTTGTGACCATATATAATAGGGGGAAACAATTATGTTGGGGTTGCTACTGTCACGGTTGCCATGGCGCCCAATTAGCCCGCGCTATGTGGCGCCAGCTTCTGTCACGGTTTCGATCTGTTTTTCCCCCCCGCTCTCGACTCGGCATTCGCTCGCCACGGATATACCACTTCCGCGTTTGGAGCAATCTACTCCCCGCGACCAACGATCTCCTGATCG